>NC_090380.1:95565941-95867077 GCF_036365525.1 Heterodontus francisci | reverse complement strand
ATAGTTTTGCACATTCACTTAATTTATTAATGTCTCTTTTTGAAATTTATAAAAGATTCTTAATTTTCAATTAAGAAATTTGATAGTAGATTGACCAATGAATGTTTGGAAAGGGGATGGTGTAATTTTAAAGAGAACATTTGCTAATTTTCTCAATTTTATACCGAACTTGGCTCAGCCGGTAGCACTCCTGCCTCTGAATCAGAAGGTGCTGAAATTCAAGCCTCACATCAATATGGAAGGATACTGTCTAGTCCAACACTGCAGTGCAGCACTGAGTGAGTTTCAGAAGTGCCATAACCAGACATTAAACCAAAGCTCTGTCCATGTTTATAGGTAGGCAGGGAAGAAATGCAGGGAGTTGATACAACCAAAACTATTAATTAACTATTAATTCATCTTATTGCTGTTTGTGGTATCTTGCTGTGTGCAAAATGACTACATAATAAAAATGATTGTATTTCAAGCGCCTAGTTGCATGTAAAATGCTTTGAGACATTTCTGAGAGACGTGCTAAGTCTTTTTTTAACCTTTGGCTTCAACCTAATGTAATGGCTATACCTTTAAAACTTCCTCCTTTGCAAGATAATTAGTTGTGTGCGGTATTAATAAGATTTGCTATTGAAGTAGTGAGTTTAGTTATATAATAGCCTGAGCTTATTACATTAAACCCTGGATAATTCCCATTTTGACATGGCCCCTTTAAAGGCTTCATTTTTCTTCTTTCATTGCTTATTCAAATAAATTCCCAGAAGACATGCAAGTTTTGGCTAAGAAGTGTTCTACTGGATAGATAACAGCTGTGCACTGTGCTCACGACATTGACGGAAGATTCTAGTTTGTTTAGAAGATGGAAACTATTTAAATTGCACTTCATGGAACATTCAAGGCCAGGTTTAGTTATCTCCAAACCCACGCAGCTCTGTATCAGGCAGCTTGCATGTAATAATATTGATGTTTTGGCATTGGTGTGTTGTCATAAGGTTACAGGGCCCAATTTTCAAATTGCGCACGTTTACCACTAAATGCCTGCGCGCACACTCTGACATACTGTTCCTTGTTTCAATTGTCCAATAACTGCTCCTTTCAACAAAGTTTTTCATTGGTGCTCAGTACTGCATAGCTACTCTCATTAAGGCCATTCGGTTTCACTATACACCTTTACATTCTATGTCAGGAAATGGGCTTGCGATCACCTCAATTGATTGGATCTTTTATCGGAAATAAAATATTTTATTCAAAACAATACATTGCCGAGTTATAATATTGCTGTGCATATTAGATAAAAAATAACAGGTACTTAAGGCAGTGTTTAAATCAAGGGGTTCAAATTGTAAGATTACAATCTTGAAATCACTCATCTTTTACGCTCACAGGACGTCCACTGTGAGTTCATGTTGACAGATACCTTTTCCATTTTGTGTCCATTGCTTTGCAGCCACAATGTCAGATACCCACTGAATTGTCCCCCCATTGGTAGGTTAGCAGTGGACCAGAAATACCACCAACATGGATCCTTCACTAACTAACTGCAATTTCCTTCTAGGGCAGTGTAGGGCAGATTTGCAGCACAGGGCAGATTTGCATCCATAATACCTGACACATTAGCTGCCACTGGGAGGGAGAGAAATTTAGTTCTGGTGCAGAATTTAAAAGGCTACAGCCATTAAAAAGGAGCATCAAGATCTGAGGAGAAAATAGAAGAAGAATAACAGTAAGTCTGAAATAGCAGCAGCAGCATACTCAGGGTGGGGTGGGTGTCAGCATCTGGAAGACCTCCCAGATTCTCTGGAGCTGTTGCTGGCTGAAGTTGGGGGAAGAAATAGCAGACTGACCAATGCAATCTTTACCATCTGAGAACGAACATACAGTGCGTAAAGTAGTTCAAAGACCTCGCAACTGTTGCCAATACACATTCTCTACCACAATAGAGCCTTCACTCAGCTCCTTTCTTATATTATCTCGCGTTTGGCACCTGGGTGTCGGGGGAACTCAGTTCTGCAAGGTAAACCTCAGTAAACACACTCAAAACCACCCTAGCAACTGTTATTGTTTTCAACAAGGGATGCTCTTACTTAGCCTTCAAGGATACTTTCTTTAAAGAGGCAATCAACTTTACATCTCCATCACAAGATGCGTGCAATCATATGGAGGGAAACTTTCCATACTACTTGTATTCCCCTAACATTATCATGTCTTTCACCAAAGATTACGATGGCCTACAACAAATGTTACAAAAAATACAACTGGCTGGAGGAACAGCAGCAGCACTGAAAATCTTAAGTGCAAATGAAAATAAGGCACTGCAAATAACAGACAGGCAGAGAGGAGAAACTGTGGGAGAAGGAGAGGAAGAGTTTAGAAGTGAGCTGGCAACAACAGGTTGGTAAAAGCTGGGAAGCATAGATCGTCTCAGATTTACATCATTCTCAAAGTATTGCATTGCTTTTACATGCAGCCACTACTTCTTCAAGGGAACAGTTAAACAAGCTCCTCTATGATTCACATCATGGGAGTTGGTGGGGGGGGGGAGGGAATCTATAAGAGACCAGCATGATGATGACCACCCAGGACTTTTCACTGACATAGTAGCTGCCAGATCTACCATGTTCAGAATAGGTGGCACAGAGGAACAAAGAAAGATCATTCATACTTTGGGTGTGTAAATTTGAGTGTAAAATATAACCAAATATAATCAAAAGCAATGCGTAGTCAAATACAGGGAAAGTTAGTGCCAATATATTGTCTGTTCTGAACTTCTGAGGAGGCTACATCACTTGAACGGCCAGAGTCAAGTTCTGGTGACACTAACTCTGATCAAAATATATTTCATAATCAATAATTAAAAACATTAGATTTTTAGATTTATCCTTTTACCACGTGTTAATGTAATTATGCAACATAATCCTTACAGCAAAGCTCAATTTAAATCAACACATCAAAACTGACTAAGAAAGAATTCTGGAACAAATTTCACAGAATGTCCTTACTGCAATTATTCAATTTTCTTTCTAAGCAGGCACTTCCCTTCTGTCTTGCTCCCTGGTAGTTATATCAACAGTGACATATAGATTTGTAGTTCTTGCAGCTGACTGGTGCTGGGCATAGATTTGGAAGCATGAAGGACACAGAAGAATGCATTTTAGTGTGTTAATTTAATATGAGCAGTACATTGGGAATATAAATGAATATACGTTTATGCAGGAATAGATGGCACACATAAGGACAGGAGAACTGAGGTACTTCAACATGGGAAGGTAAAAGAAAATAGTATTAGGCTATCACATCAGGCCCATGTGGAATCATGCTTCAGGCCAATTAGCTACAGCCTAATCAAACAAACCACTTTTTGCAAAGATGATTCTGGGTCTATATCCCAATCAATTTAGTGGTGATAAAACTGATGCCCTTACATACATTGTCATAATTGAACATCTACTATTGTATCCATGGGAAGCAAAACTCCTGGTATCATTATGGCTGTTGCACAATTGTGAAAGAATTTGGAGAAGACAGACATCAAAACTTGCCATTGATAACTGGGCAGCAGATGCTGATAAGTTTTCAGTTTGATAAAACTATCAGGAAGATGATTGTGTAATAGGAAATGGTAAAACCTTTGGTCAGACAGTATCAGAGAAACAAAGGAAACAGATAATGATCCTGTCCTATCAGCACATAGAGATAAAGATAAAAGCAGCTTCTGATACAAGAACCAACGCCTAGTCATATGGTCGTCGTGCTGGTAGAGTAATGGATATTCCACAATCTCTGGCTCAATGCCCCATGAAGTCAAATGGCAACTTGATAATTTACCAACTGTAGTTTATGTACCAGCAGGATGATACAGCCGTGACCTTTGGATCTAGTTAAAATCTGCTCAATGAGGATGTTTGCAGATAGCTTTTCCTGAACTACAATATTAACAATTTACATTTCTGGAGTTCTTCTCACATGCACAGATCATTTCACAGAGGTGTGGGAAAAGAGTCTAAAGTGGGAAAGAAAAAGAGGAGCTCAGGAATGAAGGCATAACCAAAGTGATAGCTATCAAGAGAAAGGTATTGAAGAAGCTTTTGAAGCAGGCAAAGGACAGCTTTTCGTAGAGTTCCAGAGGATGGGTCACCATGGCTGAAGTAGTGGCCACTGATGGTAGCAAAGGGAGGAGGAAACATAGAGTAGACCATTGTTGGAAGAGCGAAGGATGTGTTTAGTGAGCTCCATGACACATGGATTAATAGGTTGCTGATGCTGGGTGGGGAGACATTATTGAGGAATGTAAAGGGCATGGATTTTAAAGTTAATTCACTAAGATACATGGAAATAGTGGAGCGAGAACAAGGATGATGGGTGTAAAAGTGAGCTGTGGATGACAATGTGGGCTGTGGCATTTTGTTTGAGTTGTAATTGGTGGAGGATGGAGGCAGAGTATCTGGAAAGTAGATTATTAGAGAAATCAAGCCTTAAGGTGGTAAAGACCACTGCGGCACAGTGGCGCAGTGGTTAGCACTGCAGCCTCACAGCTCCAGGGACCCGGGTTCGATTCTGGGTACTGCCTGTGTGGAGTTTGCAAGTTCTCCCTGTGTCTGCGTGGGTTTTCTCCGGGTGCTCCGGTTTCCTCCCACAAGCCAAAAGACTTGCAGGTTGATAGGTAAATTGGCCATTATAAATTGTCACTAGTATAGGTAGGTGGTAGGGAAATATAGGGACAGGTGGGGATGTTTGGTAGGAATATGGGATTAGTGTAGGATTAGTATAAATGGGTGGTTGATGTTCGGCACAGACTCGGTGGGCCGAAGGGCCTGTTTCAGTGCTGTATCTCTAATCTAATCTAAGACATAGTTAAGAGTTTCCACAGCAGATGTAGAGAAGTAGGGACAGAGATGAATGTCTTTTCAGTGAAAGAAGGCAAACTAAGCGATAACTCTAGTTAGGTAAAGTTGACTTTTATGATTTAAGACTGAGAAATGATGTTTCCAGATTCAAAAATCGTATAAATCAGAAAGAAAGTTAAGTAATCAAATAATTTGCGTAGAGGTAACATTATTCACAATCTCACAGAATGCTTATCAGTTATGTTGGTAATTTCATGAATTATCTTTATAATTTGACAGTATTGTGACATATATTTTGTTTAGACCACATATGCAGGGGATTTTTCAAAAAGTGCCATTTAAACAATTTTCTTTTGTAATGTTTTATACTGCCCTATATTGCACCAGGGAGTGATGATTGACAATTTAACTTCATTGTTACTGTGGATTATCACAGTGCATCAATACTGAGGAAGTAGTCTGTTTAAGTGCCAAATATTACTATAGAAGCCCTTTAAAAGAAAGAAAGACTGGAGATTAGTGGAGAGCCGTTAATGAAACAGAAATGAGACACGGTGTTGGGGGGAGGGGGGGTGAATTTTAACCTCAAAATATGGGTGGGTTTAGATTGAACGGGGGGGGGGGGTGCATAAAATGAATCCTGACCCAAGCCCATCTCATTTCCGGTTTCAACGGAAGTGTGATGGTGAGTGGGAGACTAACCCACTCCAAGTAGCTGGGTTGGCACTTTAAATATCATAATAAGCCTCATTGTTTTTTAACTTTTGAAATTTAATGTTGGATGGCAGCTACGCCCAGGTGCAGACTGCCGGATCTAGGAGATAAGTGTGGGATCCAGTGTTCCTGCCTGGGCCACCTACCTTCCTCAATCTTCTGATCTGCCCTGACCTTCCCTACAAGGCCTCCGATCTTCCCCACAAGGCCTCAGATCCCTTCCTGCCAAGTCTTTAATCCTCTCCCACCCCAAGCCTCCAACTTCCCCCCCTCCCCAAGACTCCCACCTCAGGCCTCCAATCACCTCCATGGCCTCTAATTTCCCCCCCCCCACCCCACCCTGGCCTCCAATTTCACCCCCCCCCCACCCCACCCAGGCCTCCAACCTTCCCTACGAGGCCTCCGATCTTCCCTCAGGAGGCCCTCAATCCTTCTCCCTCATGGTCCCCAATTTCCTCCCACCCAGGTCTTGCCCCCAAGGCCTCTGACACCTGCCCTTGGACCAGTAATCTGGCAAACTCCACCCCCAGACTCAGGACTTGCCCTCTCCACCCCAGATGCCCTATACTCCACCCCAGATAGGCTCCTCATAGGATCGACGAAGCTCACCTCCCCAACCCGGATCCCCCATCCCCCACACTGATCCACCACCCCCCCACCGATCCCCACCCGACACCCACCCCCACCCCCAAGGCACGGACCCAATTTGTGGGCCTCCACTGAGCTGCTCACCTCCCAGATGGAAGCTAAACCTGCCAATCAGGCTAGCTTGCAGGCAAGGAAGCCAGTCAATGACGTCACACACATGTTGTGGAGTTAATGCACCACAGCGGACGGGGAACCACAACTTCCTGTTTCCCTGTGCCTTGCATCCCCCACACTACTGGCGGGTGAGGTAAGTTAAAATCCAGCTCACAATCTTAAAGAAAATGAATATAGGCAGGAAATATACCAGAAGCAAACTGGAAGAAAGTAAGAAACAATGTTAATACAGACATCAAAATTCATGCATTCAGTTGCATAGGCTCTGCTCAGGAATTCCCTCCCTAAACTTCTTTGCCTCTCTTTCCCCCTTTAAGATGTTCCTTAAAATCTATCTCTTTGACCAAGCCCTATCCTAATATCTCCTTACATTGCTAGGTGTCAAATTTTGCTTGTATCTCTCCTGTGAAGCACTTTGGGACATTTTACAACATTAAAGGTGCTACATAGATACAGGTTGTTGTTGTTATTTTAAAATATTTTCTGCAGCATGAACTCATTCGTGAAATAATTCTAAGGGATTTTGTCAGTGTAACAGGAGTTCCATAACATTGCAACTAACGAAAACTGGCAATGTGCAGTGAGTGCTCCAGAAAGTCAGGAAAATAAGAGATTATAGAAGAGATGGATCTTCTATACAAGTTTGTCAGTGTTGACATTTTTTGATGAACATCAGAGAAACTCTGGCTGCTGGTTGCACTGATGTTAAAATCATTAATAGTGCAGGGCTCCTGATGGTTGTTTTTTAGATTTTTGATACCACACTTTATTGGCGTCTATAGAAGAGGTTAGTAGCCTTCTGAGGTCTGACCCAGCGTTAATTTAGCAGATAGACTTAAGGCAACAGAGGTTTCAGCAGCTGAACTGAACACAGCACATGTGGTGGATACTACTGATCAGTATTCAGCACAAGCTGGGACATGTTGGAAGTTCCTACAATGTAATTCAAGATAAATTGGCTGTTTTTATCTTGTTACAATTTTAGACAAGGAAGAAACATCTATACTCTTTTTGCATAAAATAAATCACTTATGAGCAGCATTTTAGAACATTAAGTTCCCTTTCCCAAAACTGATGTTCCAACCAGAAATTACTTTGGATGACTTTCTGTTTATAACCAGTACAGTTTTATCTGATGTCACACAGTGCATTAATCAGTGTGAAGACAAGAAGAAATATTGTGCTGTAATTATTTTAAAAACTAATGTCACCATCAGTATTCTTAATGTTTTGATACTTCTTTCATTCTAATGGAGACAGTATTTTCTTATACTCCTTAGAGAATATGTAACCACTCTATAATCACTATAGTTTACAGAATGGTTTCACTTGTGGAGGAACAGTAAGCTCTTCTTCCATTAAGTGGTGTACTCTCAATTCCATCTGTAATGGTAGCAGGAAAGAAACCAATATTGCACATACAGAGACAGATGTTAAGATTTGGAATGGCCTTTCAGAATATTCCATCCTACTTTAGCCATTGAATATCACTCTATTGCCAGCCCACTTGTTTTCTTTCTGTACAGAGAGGTGCCCTCAGCTTGAAGCTACTCCATAGTTACACAGTTATTGTTGTGTATTCACAGTAAAACTAACATGAAGTCTTAACTGGGAGCAGCCATGTTGGAAACTCTTTATTTACACTTCTCAACAGAGAGCGCAGCATAAAGCATGGCTACCCGACCCGAACCTAACCAGACCCGATGTCATGTGCTGGGTTCGGGTCAGGTCTCTCTTCTGGGTCCAGCATTCAGGCACAGGTCGGGCTGGACGCGGGCACAGTGCTGCCTTGCTCAAGGAGGGAACTTCTGCATGATTCAGCAGGAATAGCCTGCTGCCGGAACGGAGGATCACAACAAGGTATGTTTGATATAATTAACTTTATTACGGTAGTCGGGTCAGGTTGTGTCGGGTCAGGCGCGGGAAAAAAAATCAAAGGACTCGGGCCTGGGACGGGTTCGAGTTGGATGTGGTTGGGTCGGGCCAGGGTCGGGTTTCAATTTCATACCCGAGCAGGGCTTTAGTGCAGCAGAGAGGTAGTATACAAAAGATATAACAATATACCACACTCCATCCCCACTTAAAAAAGCAACTTTTACATGTACATAATTTCCCAGAATACAATAACAATACTCTGAAATTTAACAAGTTGGGTTGCAAGCCTGTTATTACTGTAATCACAACAAAAATATATATAACCAATATTTCCAGAGTAATTTACATATTAAAAATTGTTTTTCCTTAACAGCAGTATGTCTTTTCAAAAATATCATCATTGACAAGAAGTGATGAAAAAAGCAACTAATTTCTTCTTCCTTCCTACATACTTTCAATTAACTATCTGGCTTCTTTCTCTTTCTGTCTGGGTATCTTCTTTCATTTTCTTTAGTGTCATGAACGTTCGATGATGAATGATGATTTTTTTAATTCATCGGTTGGAAACCTAAATTAAATATTTAAAAAGAAAGCGAGAAACCTAAATTCAACTTTTAAATAGAAAGCAGCTAAGATGGTCACCACAATTTGCACTGAAATACCTCACATTCCAAGGTATAGAGGTGGAAACGCATGGATGAATAGCCCTCATCCAAAACAATGGTTTGAGCAGTTTGAATGAGCTACCTGGTATCGCCTTCATTAGCAAGACAGTCAAAGCCATCTTGGAAGATTAACACTAGTGGAGATGAACCTCAAGGGATAAACATTGAAACAATAAGACCTGGGAGAGATTGAAATTCTTAGACTTGGATCTCATTAAAGTGCAAAAAAGAATACAACGGGACAGTCTCTCAATCTGTGTGAAAACTTGGAGTTTCTTTTGAATACACCAAACAAGCTTCTGAGTTTAAACCAGTGCAGGACCCAAGTGGTCTCTCTCTCTCTCTCGCTTTCTCTCCAGGCAACACTATAACACTGTAAGTCTCAAACCCTACCTGTGGGGTGCAAAACATCCAAGTCCATCATTGCTGCAGACAGAGAATCCGGGGAGAAACCCATCTACATCACTGTCTTCAAGAAAACCCAGAACCAGGGAGCCACCTCTACTGGCCAGAAACTTCAGGACTATGAGTTCAGCCGGAAGACAACTGAATTATCAGACTCGACAGACTGTATATTATTTTATAATAAAAGCAAAATACTGCAGATGCTGTAAATCTGAAATAAAAACACGAAATGCTGGAAATACTCAGCAGGTCTGGCAGCATCTGTGGAGAGAGAAGCAGAGTTAACGTTTCAGGTCAGTAGCCCTTCATCAGAACTGGCAGAGCCAGAAATTTAATAGGTTTTATGCAAGTGAAGCAGGGATGGGGCAAGAGATAACAAAAGAGGTGTTGATAAGACAAGGTCACAGAGAATAACTGACCAGAAGGTCATGGAGCAAAGGCAAACGGTATGCTAATGTGTGGTGAAAGACAAAGTGTTAGTAGAGAGGGTGTTAATTGACAGAAAACTGAACAGCCTGGTCCCAAGCACAAACATGAAAAACAGTGGGTAGGCACAGTAGAAACAAACTAAAATAAAATAAACACATAAAAAAGAAAAAAGAAAAAGGAAAAATAACTAAAAATAAAAATATAAAGGGGGACCCGTCATGCTCTGAAATTATTGAACTCAATGTTCAGTCTGGCAGGCTGTAGCGTGCCTAATCGGTAAATGAGATGCTGTTCCTCGAGCTTGCATTGATGTTCACTGGAACACTGCAGAAATCCCAGGACAGCGATGTGAACATGAGAGCAGGGCGGAGTGCTGAAATGGCCAGCAACCGGAAGCTCGAGGTCATGCTTTCGGACTGAGTGGAGGTATTCCGCAAAGCGATCACCCAGTCTGCGTTTGGTCTCCCCAATGTAGCGTAGACCACATTGTGAGCAGGGAATACAGTATACTAAATTGAAAGAAGTACAAGTAAGTTGCTGCTTCATCTGAAAAGAGTATTTGGGGCCTTGGATAATGAGGAGAGAGGAGGTAAATGGGCAGGTATTATGCCTCCTGCGATTGCAGGGGAAGGTGCCATGGAAGGGGACGAAGTGGTGGGGGTAATGGAGATGTGGACCAGGGTGTCGCGGAGGGAACGATCCCTTTGGAATGCTGACAGGAGAGCAGCGGGGAAGATGCGTTTGGTAGGCATTACACTGGAGGTGGCGGAAGTAGCGGAGGATGATCCTTTAGATGTGGAAGCAGGTGGGGTGGAAAGTGAGGACAAGGGAAAACCTGTCGTGGCTCTGAGAGGGAGGGGAAGGGGTAAGGGTAGAGTTGCAGGAAATCGGCTGGACACGGTTGAGGGCCCTGTCAACCACAGTGGGAGGGAATCCGTGGTTGAGGAAAAAGTAAGACATATCAGAAGCGCTGTCATGGAACGTTGCATCAACAGGGCAGATGCGTCAGAGACGGAGAAACTGGGAGAATGGAATGGAGTCCTTACAGGAGGCAGGGTGTGAAGAAGTGTAGTCGAGGTAGCTGTGGGAGTCAGTGGGCTTATAATGGATATTAGTAGACAGCCTATCCCCAGAGATGGAGACAGAGAAGTCGAGGAAGGGAAGGGAAGTGTCGGAGATGGACCATATAAAGGTGAGAGAAGGGTGGAAATTAGAAGCAAAGTTGATAAAGTTTTCCAGTTCCGGGTGGGAGCAAGAAACGGCACCGATACAGTTATCAATGTACTAGAAATTTTATTTGAGTTTGTTTAGTCTGTTTCTACTGTGCCTACCCACTGTTTTTTTCATGTTTGTGCTTGGGACAGGCTGTTCAGTTTTCTGTCAATTAACACCCTCTCTGTACTAACACTTTGTTTTTCACCACACCATTAACATACCATTTGCCTTTGCTCCAGGACCTTCTGGTCAGTTATTCTCTGTGATATTACGCGCGGGGGCTCATTTAAATAGAGGGGGCGGTGCGGCCAACTCCAATGAAGTAGAGGGGATGGCCACCACGTCCTTGGAAATGGTGTCCAGCGCCACCACGCAGGCAGTTGCGCCATTTTTAAAGGGCTTTAAGCCCTGAGATGAAGTTTTAATTTTTAAAGGCAAAGTAATTGGCATTTTTATGAAACAGGTAATAAAGAAAGAGAGGCCTTTCCCCAACCCCCTCAATGGTCATTTCAATTCCCCAAAATAACCAAAACATGCCTTTTTCCCTACCCAAACCTTCTAACATTTGGCCTATAACCCCTTCCCACCATCCCCACATCCAATAAAAGTTGATTTCCCCATTCCTCCACCCTTCCCGCCCTGAAAATTTTATTCCTCCCCGCTCCCCACCAGGTTCTCACCTCAGAACTACGTGTGGAGTTCCGAAGGCGCTCGAAGGACGAACGGCAGCCATAAAATTGCCGTGGAATGGCCGCGGCCTGCAGATAAATTTCTTTGCATCTCATTTTGTACAATTTGCATATGTATATGAAGGGCCCACTGCCAGGCGGTGGGGTGGGGGGCTGCACTCAGATCCCCCCACCGCCGGTAATATGCGGCAGGCCTTTATCGACATCACAGATCGAGGCGGGCCTCTCTCAGCAGAATTTTACCAGCCCCACGTCACGACCCACTTACCCTGTATGCTTCTAGATAAACAAGGAGCTCCAGATTTGGCTAAACCACCCTTTATCTTTGTGGGGGGATGCCTACAATGTGCCATAAAATTGCTCGCCTTATTTACTGTTTATTTATAGTCCCCACGAGTTCAAATGAACCTGTCTGCATTTTGAACTACCACAATGGGTGCGGCCCATTCACTGTTCCTTTTCAATTGCCCCTGTTCTTTCTAATCTATCCAGCTCTTTACTTACTGCTTCTCACTGTGTGTAAGGCACTGGCCTAGCTTTGTAAATGTCGGTTGTGCATTGTTCTTTATCTTGACTTCTGACTTACGATGCTTAATTTTATCATTTGGTCCTCCTTGCTCAAAAACCACTTTGTGGACTCTTAGCACTTCCTAAATGCCAGACATACTCTTACTGATCCCTACTGTAAATAACTCGGCCAGATTGTTCTTAAACCAATTTCTTCCCATTAGGGAGACTTTGTTCCGTCCTACTACTACCAATGGCAAATAATAGGATGCAGCATTGTATTTCACCTAACACTCACTTCACCTAATATTGGAATACTGTTATTTGAACAACTCATCAGTTTCACACCAGTTTCTTGTAAGGGAATTTTATTTAGGGACTTCTTGTACTCTCCTTCAGAGATAACAGACACTTCTGCAGCTGTATCGACTATGAAGGAAGTTGTTAATCTCCAATTTTCATTTTTACTGTGAGTGCTGGAATTACATTTTCAGCGCTTTTTCTCTCAACTTTCATATGCTTTTTTTTTTGTTCTCTGATTGAGTACAACTCTTGACCTTCCTGCACGACAACATCAACTTCTGTTTTGATACCTAGCATATGTGTATTCCAGGAGCCTGATCTAACTTTAGGTCTACCACAAATTTGACCTGGTGCATTTCTGCAACCTGGAGCATTTCCACAACATGGAGCATTACTGCTTCCTCTAGTCCTGCATGCCGTCTGGATATGACCAACATTCCCACAGGCCAGCACTTTGACTGGAAATGGGAGCCTTTGGATGTTTGGTAGCCAGCATGGCAACTATATTTCTGACTCTGAGCCTATGAACATGCCTGCCTGGTTCCTGCTGAAATCCGGTGGACCTCCCCTGCCGGCTCAGGAAAAGAACTTTCTTGAAATATGCAGCTATCTCTTCCTGTCATTTCCGTGACTGTAGCCTCATTGCAGGCCTCCTTCCATGTCAGCTTACTATCTTTACACAAAAGCCTGGCCTGAATTTTACTGTTCTTTAGACCTCCAACAAACCTGTCTCTAAGGTTGACTTCTAAGTTGGCATCATAACCACAGCAATGAGACAGTTTCTTTAACTCAAGAATACAGACTCTTGTAGTAACTGCTTCATTCTATGAAATGCAACTCAGAATGCAATTTTGTTCTTAGTCAAGCCATAATCTCATTTACTTCAGAATAATACTGTGCTCTCGTGGGCAACATTGGTTAAACACCATCTCAAACGCATCCGGCCCCATCGTGGTGAGGAATACATTCACCTTATCCTCATCTAGGATTTTATTATCTTGCAACCTTCGTTTGTAATTACACCAGTCCTCTTTGTTAAAGTTGAATTCCCTCATTGTCCCAAAATAAGTCTTCAGTGCCATATTTTTTAAATTACATACTCACTGAACTGTAGCTGAACACGAATTGCAGACACACAGAGCAACCTTTCAAATCACCCAAACTTCCTCAAAATCGACCCTGGGTGTACCAAAAGGTGTGTAAGAATTTTCTTCAGACTGTAAGCTCTCGAATGAAATGTAAAAAAAAAAGTCAATCCTATCCTTTCGTCATCATGTTTCTGTTGTGTATTCAATGTAAAACTAACATGAGGTCTTAACTGGGAGCAGCCATGTCGGAAACTCTTTATTTACACTTCCCAAAGAGAGAGCAGCAGAAAGGCAGTATACAAAATATGTTACAATATACCACAGTTAACACAGCTGTAAACATGTGTCCTAGTTTCTGACTCGCAGTCCATTGCAGCTGTGCCCCACAATTGTACTAGCATGTTATCAATACCTGCATGTTACTCCTATATTATTGTTTAAAACTTCAATGCTTTCATGAAAAAGTGGTTGGCAAACATGTCTTTCACTTATTTAGAAATGTGCAACAAAAGGCGTAAGTCATGGAGAAATGCATCATGGCATTACTTGTGACTGGCGATGTGATGAAAATGACATGCAGCTCCTTTCTCTCCCCAAACCAATAAAATGTTTTAATCTAAATACTCTTTCAAAAAGGCAGTACCCCCTTAACCAATATGTAGATGTTCAGGATCGGATCTGCATATTTAAAGGAGGACCTACTGCCTTCTTGCAGGTGTTTTGCTCAAAAGAGCAGGTTAATATCAGGGCCCAGTGGGAAGATAGTTGGATCACAGGCATGGGGGTAAGTCTTATTTTAACTTACCCTTCCCATCCCCACCTGCTGTCCACCAGGCAGGGTGAGTTAAAATCAGGGCCTTCAAATGTCAATTCAACCCTTACCCCTCTTGAAGTTAGGTGGGGAGGGAAATGTTACAAATGATCTAGCATGCAGTCAACTTTGGCAATACAGTTTGGTGTTCAGAAGGTTCCCCTCTAGTCTTTAGACAAGAGAACAGATTCTGGTAAACTCACCCTGAAGGAAAAGCTTGAGTATGAATATCAATCAAGACTGGGTTTTGAACTCTGGTCACATCGTCAAGAGTCCAATAATGGTTCTCGTGTTGCAGTTGCCAGGGTGCCTGCAACTACTTTTAAATTTAAAAAAAAAAATTTCTTGGGATGTGGACGGCACTGCAAGGCCTGCATTTATTGTCCATCCCTAATCACCCTTGAGAAGGTGGTGGTGAGCGGCCTTCTTGAACCACTGCAGTCCATTATGGTTAGGTGCACCACAGAGCTGTTAGGGAGCGAGTTCCAGGATTTTGACCCAGCAACAGTAATGGAACAGCGATATTGTTCCAAGTCAGGATGGCGTGTAATATATTTCTCATTCCTTCCCATGCTACAGAAGGCTTAGAGGAAAGGTTTAAGTCATAAACTAGATGCTGGAATTCACTAAAAGAATTAAGAGGTGGAAAATTAGGAAGTTACTTTGCCAGCTATTTGAAATGTGGCAATATCAAGCAGACATTTGTTTGCTTACATAATGTACCTGAGGGAATCAGTAGGTAGCAGAATGTAAAATTGTTAATTTGTCACTGCCAGGTATATGCCTAGACATGATTGAGGGAGCAAACATACTCTATATATTCGCAACAAATTTTCTTTTTGTCAAACAGCCAAAAACAAGCTGTATTAAAAACAATGTGTGTATTTATGCAACCAACCCTTTCCTACCACACCATTCACATGCTGCAATGGCTTCTCTAATTTTACACTTGTTAATTTATAACAAGGATAATACCAACAATATAAAGACTATGTTCTGCTTGACCTTAATATCCTTGATGGTGGTTTTTCATGGCAAACACTTGACCAACCTACTCTTCACTTCTGTGAAAGAGTAATTGGCAGTAGAAATGGGAGCACAGTTTCACCCATTAAATTCTGACCAAAGCTGAACCACCTCCAGATTGGATTCAACCCACTTTTGGACCACTGTAATCAATTTGTTACTCCTTCTTTTACTTCAAGGCAAAGCTAACAACAGATAATCCCTGCAAGTTTTTTGTTTGCTCTGCTGCTTATAAAAACAAGTCTCTCAGCATCCCTGGACAAGGGAGGGATAAAATCAGCTGGGCTTCCTGTCCCTGATTGTTGTCCTGAAAAATACACATGTAAAGACTTAGATGTTGTACCCTCCACAGTTGAAATTTTCATTATCAATTAAAAATATATTTATTTTATTGTTTCAAAAGATGAGAGATAGTCTTTAAAATTTTGAAAGGTTTTGATAGCAGAAATAAGGAAAGGTTATTTCCTCAGGTTGGGGAGTTAGTGATGAGGGGTCATTAATTTTAAAATGTGACTAAGAGGCTAAGATACGAGCTTAGGAGAAATATCTTTACAAGGAGTTGTTGAGCATCGAAGAATGTTTTGTCATAGGGAGTGATTGACGCAGAGATCACTGCATCTTTCAAGAGAAAACTGATTAAGTATTCAAAGAAAGATGCAAGGTTAAGAGAAGGTCACAGGGCAATGGCATTCATTTTGAATTGCACTAGCAATACAGCTGGCACAGTCATGATGGGTTGAAATGCCTCCTTTCGTGCTGTAAACATTACAAAGTACAACAAAATATTTACAGCATAGAAACAAGCCTTTCAGCACAACAAGTCCATGTCAGTGTTTATGCTCCACACGAGCCTCCTCCCACCCTTCTTCATCTAACCCCAGCAACATATCCTTCTATTCCTTTCTCCCCCAATGTGCTTATCTAGCCTCCTCTTAAATAGACCTATGCTATTTGCCTCAACTACTCCCTGTGGTAGCAATTTCCACATTCTAATCACTCTCTAGGTAAAGAATGTTCTCCTGAATTCTTTGAGGAAGTGACAAAGTTGATTGATGACGGAAGGGCTGTAGATGTCATATACATGGACTTCAGTAAGGCGTTTGATAAGGTTCCCCATGGTAGGCTGGTGGAGAAAGTGAAGTCGCATGGGGTCCAGGGTGTACTAGCTAGATGGATAAAGAACTGGCTGGGCAACAGGAGACAGAGAGTAGCAGTGGAAGGGAGTTTCTCAAAATGGAGACGTGTGACCAGTGGTGTTCCACAGGGATCCGTGCTGGGACCACTGTTGTTTGTGATATACATAAATGATTTGGAGGAAAATATAGGTGGTCTGATCAGCAAGTTTGCAGACAACACTAAGATTGGTGGAGTAGCAGATAGTGAAGGGGACTGTCAGAGAATACAGCAGAATATAGATAGATTGGAGAGTTGGGCAGAGAAATGGCAGATGGAGTTCAATCAGGGCAAATGCGAGGTGATGCATTTTGGAAGATCCAATTCAAGAGTGAACTATACAGTAAGTGGAAAAGTCCTGGGGAAAATTGATGTACAGAGAGATTTGGGTGTTCAGGTCCATTGTTCCCTGAAGGTGGCAACGCAGGTCAATAGAGTGGTCAAGAAGGCATACGGCATGCTTTTCTTCATCGGACGGGGTATTGAGTACAAGAGTTGGCAGGTCATGTTACAGTTGTATAAGACTTTGGTTCAGCCACATTTGGAATACTGCGTGCAGTTCTGGTCGCCACATTACCAAAAGGATGTGGATGCTTTGGAGAGGATGCAGAGGAGGTTCACCAGGATGTTGCCTGGTATGGAGGGCGCTAGCTATGAAGAGAGGTTGAGTAGATTAGGATTATTTTCATTAGAAAGACGGAGGTTGAGGGGGGACCTGATTGAGGTGTACAAAATCATAAGAGGTATAGACAGGGTGGATAGCAAGAAGCTTTTTCCCAGAGTGGGGGATTCAATTACTAGGGGTCACGAGTTCAAAGTGAGAGGGGAAATGTTTAGGGGGGATATGCGTGGAAAGTTCTTTACGCAGAGGGTGGTGGGTGCCTGGAACGCGTTGCCAGCAGAGGTGGTAGACGCGGGCACGATAGCGTCTTTTAAGATGTATCTAGACAGATACATGAATGGGCAGGAAGCAAAGAGATACAGACCCTTAGAAAATAGGCGACAGGTTTAGATAGAGGATCTGGATCGGCGCAGGCTTGGAGTGCCGAAGGACCTGTTCCTGTGCTGTAATTTTCTTTGTTCTTTGTTCTTTGAATTCCCTCGTGAATTTGTTAACATCTATGGTTCTCTATATTTATTAACTTTATTGGTTTTGTGGTTCTATCATCAGATGATTAGTGAGTTAACAGTTCACTCTCAGTATATTTTCCAGAAAAGAGAAGAAAGCTATCTTCTCTGTGATAATAATGAATATTAAAAAGGAAATGGAAAAAAAAATCAGTCACACAATGAACCATTCAATATATATTCATGGAGTATTTAATGCTTTTCCCTCTTCAAGTAAAAATGATTTTCCAATCAAGTTGTGTAATCACAGCCTGGCTGTCACTCTGATGGCCTAGTTGGTAAATGCACTACCCAATGTGAAATTAAACCCTATAGTCCAGAAAGATCCCAGATTTGAAACCTGGGGCTGAATTTTCGGGCCCCATGAGGTCAAGAATGGAGGCGGACGGGATCCGAAACTTACGAGGCCGGCCAGTGTGCCGGCTTCCCGACCCTGTTCCCAGCATCGGCGCTCGGCAAGGCTGCCCGCGAGTAGGCAATTAGGCTCATTAACAGCCTCGTTAAGGGTAAGTAATGGAGGCCAACTGGGATTTTCTAGTTGGCTTCCAGTTTCCTGACGTGAGGGGTGGCAGTTTAACTGCCTGGAGGCATGCACCCAGTGGTAGGCCAGGGTGCCAGCACTCCAGGAAAGTCTACAAGCTCTCCCTCCCCACCTGGTGGGGTGCAGCTAAAGGCTGCCCTGTAGAGGGGTTCCCACCACCACCAGCCACCCCCCCCCCCCCCCCACCTCCCACAATGGTGGCCTGGATGCTTTCTGTATTTTCTATTTAATTTTTTTAAAACGTTGCTGAGAGGGCACCTTCTTCTTGAAGTGCCCTCTCAGTTACTTACCCTTTATTGCAGCCAGCTGCTTCACTGAAGCTGGAATGTCTCTGATTGACTCTCGAGCTTTGAGAGCCCACCTGTCACCCTTACTTGTACAGGGAACCTGTCTCGATGCAAATTAAGGGGATGCCCCAGTCAAAATCTAGGTCAGTCACTGTTTCCCCCCCCCAGGGACAGGTTTACGATCTGGAAACAGTCCAGGCTCCTGTATCCCATCACAGAAGCAAAAATTCAGCCCCTGGTGTGTGCTGAGATTGTTGTTTTCAGCTGGGGAGGAAATTAGCCTCAGTACCCAGGCTAGAAAATGGAGAAATCAGCCATGATTCCCACTCCTCATCTATATCTGCTGAACACTGGTTATAGTGGTAAGTGGTTATGATGCTGGTGAGGAAGGAATTGGGCTCTCAACTGTGACGGTCAACATGGTTAAATGGCCCACCAACATTCACTGTCTCGGACTGATACATTAATGACCACTCAGGCAAGGTACAAGATTGGCAGCTGGTGCCCACAGAACCATATCTTACACCTAAAGGAGATAGGGAAAACATTGGAGGGGCAGTGCTTTAAAAAAACGTCATCCTGCTTAAATGACTGTTAGTGTTATGAGTTTTTTCTTTCAAATCTTTTCTATTACATGCTGTCATTGAGTACTTGCCAACAGAACTGCACTATAGGAAGAGCTGAATCATTGATTGTGGACTGTTATTAACCCACACAGAGGTCAAATCAATTTACCTGCT
This sequence comes from Heterodontus francisci, assembly GCF_036365525.1. Taxonomy (NCBI): domain Eukaryota; kingdom Metazoa; phylum Chordata; class Chondrichthyes; order Heterodontiformes; family Heterodontidae; genus Heterodontus; species Heterodontus francisci. The sequence goes on along the minus strand of NC_090380.1, from coordinate 95,847,884 downwards.
TTTACCATCCCAGTTGGAGCGCTGTCTACATTTCTGGCATCCCTACTCCATGTGAGGAACACTCACTCTGGATTTGTAGTATTGGTTAAGTGGCGCACTCTAAAGTGGGTTAAAGCGGTTAAACACACTGAACACAATGGGATACAATTGCAGTTTGCAAAGCACACACTTAGGGCATTGATTCATTTGCTATTTTGTCACATCTTCGCAGCATATATAAAATGGATCAAATGACCTCTTTCTTTACTGAACCTTCTACAATTCCTTGATTTTCCATGGGGACACTCAGTATAAGTATGAGGCTAGTGAACAAATTGCACCACTGATAGGACGGCAGCTACCCAATTAGAAATCCATGCAATAACACAGAGTGCCTAATCAGCACATTCAGGAAAACCAACATGGAGTGGGAAGAAATCTTTACCACTACATTACAGAGACTGTAAGGAAAATATTATCTGCTGGCATCAAAGCAACAATGTATTTATTCACATTTCTCAATACAGATGCATTTGGCAAGCCGTATGTTCTCCCGCTGCTTCTATTTTGCCATGTCTAATTTGAAATATGACACTACGGAAGTACATGATAAGTACGTGAGAAATGAATAGAAGGTTATGCCAACAGGGTTTAAATAAAGGAGGGTGGGAGGAGATTCATGTGGAGTATAAGCACCAGCATGGACCAGTTGAGCTGAATGGCCTGTTTCTGTGCTATAAAACCTATATAATGCTGTGCAGGGAGAACTTGAAGAGTGTACTAAACTGGTACCTGAATTGTCACTGCTGTCATCTTATTCAAACTTAGGTGGTGCACATGACACAATCACAAACATGTCACTGGGAAACATGCCACGGAGGAGTAGACAAATATGTTGCACGTGCCAATGCAAAGCAGTTGTTTTTTCTTTTTAAATCTCATTTCAGGCATCCAAAACAATCTGATCTTTTGGATCATTTTGCACTCCCAGGATGGAAATGGCCTCTGTATTTTGTGCATGAGAAGCAAAGCCCATTCCTGACATAATCACATTGAAACAACCTGTACTGTAATTGCTTCACCGATACTGACAAGCTAACATGAAGAAATGCAACATTGACATCAACTCCTGGGAGACCATCGCCCTGGACCTATCCAGATGGAGGCAGAGTCTGTGGGAAGGATCCCAGCATTTTGAGACCCAGCGACGACAAAATAAAGAGGAAAAGCAAGAGCAGCGAAAAGAACAAGCCATGACCTGAACTAATAATACATAACCAGACATCCCACATGACAACAAATGCCTTACGGGCCACAAAATCTGTAGATCCAGAACCCACCACATCAGCCATCTTCGGACTCACGGAAGACAATCATCCTTGCCCGCGAGGGATAGCCAATAATAATAATACTGATTCAGCTGTGTAGTACAAAGTGCTTCACACCATCTCAAGGCACTGAAAGGCAAAGTGCCATACAGAGGGCATGAGATACTAAGCAATGCAACATTTAACAGTGCATAAGGAAATATGTGTATAATACAGATATGCTTGTGCAATACATAGTGAGATTCATCATTCCTGATATTACAATGTGGGGAGCAAAGAGACATGAAAGTGGAATTGGAATAAGAAAGAAAGGTAGAGATAAGCTGTTGTCAGAGTCACCCATATCTACTGGTTTGGATAGTTTTCTCTTCGGAGGGTATCTTTGGTGTCACTGTGGCTCTGGGATGAGTACATTCAGCACTGCAATGGTACAGATTTAGTAACGATGGGGGGAATTTTATGTTATCCCCTGTGGCAGGTTTAGAGGCTGGGAGAGCATATAATCGGGTGGGATGGTGGCAGGGGGCACCACATCACCTTCCCACCTCTTCTGAAATTAAGTCCGTTAATTAATGCTCAATTAAGGACCTCATCCCACCACCACCGCAATTAGCCATGCGGCGGGCAGGCCTGCCGCCGCACGTGAAGCAGGGAAGCACAGCAAGAAAAACCGTGCAGGCTGCTTGCCGGCCCATGGGGGGGGGGGGGGGGGGTCTCGTTAAAAGACACAGTGCCTGAACGAGGGACCCGGCATTGGGAAGGGGGGGCTCGCTGAGAGCCACCTCCTGCCCTTGCTGCTGACTCCCCTACATCCCCCACCCCATGAGACCCCTCCCACCCTGACCTACTTATGGCCTGGATCCAGCTCCGCTCCTGGACCTTGGGTGGGTGCTCCACCAGCAGCAGCCAGTACCTCCACGGTGGTGCTACTCAATTAAAGTGCTGCCAGCTTCTGATTGGCTGGCAGTTCTCAGAGGGCAGGACTTCTGTTGCCAGGGCCCTTGATCCTATGGAAGGCCCCGCTCAGTCCACCTAAGTGCCTAATTTTTACTTTCCTTTTATATATTTGTGGGATGTGGGCGTCACTGGCAAGGCCAGCATTTATTGCCCAGCCCTAATTGCCTTTGAACTGAGTGGCTCGGTAGGCCATTTCAGAGGGCATTTTAAAAGTCAACCACATTGCTGTGGGTCTCGAGTCGCATGTAGGCCAGACCAGGTGAGCACAGCAGATTTCCTTCCTTAAAGGACATTCGTGAACCAGATGGGTTTTTACAACAATTGACAATAGTTTCATGGTCACCATTAGACTAGCTTTTAATTGCAGATTTATTTGGTGGGTCTCCCACAGAAGAGGCGCGCAGGGTTCTCGGCGTCGCTTTTGCCGCATATTAAGACCCCTGTCGCCTGGATAAAATGCCGGCCTATATGTCTGGCAAGGATGCCACAATACTAGATTTAATTTTTTTTAAGCTTGACTGCCTTCCTGATTGACTGTTTAAATAAGCAAGCATGGCCAGCTTGTATTAGCAGAAACGTCAGCATTATTTACTTTATTGCACTTATTTTTAGTAACATGCCAACAGTACACACAACGCTGCCATTCATAATACAGTTTTTTTATGAGTCTTACAGATAACCTAGTTTAACTTTATTTCAATGCAGTTTAATAGTAAAGCCAATGATGCCATTTGGTTAAATAATCAATGATAAATAATTTCCAGTAAACAACATGTCGACTAGTGATACTTTCAATAACAGATGACTCATTCACATCATTTAAACCTTGCACATTCACAGGCATCCTCATGCTCCCTCTCAACCTCATCACAAGGCAGATATACAGTGTGTGACTGATCAGAGCAGCAATCTTCAACCAGTTTCCGCACAGCTTGTTGACTACCATCTGGAATATCCCGATAGACAAAGATTAAAGGGTTAAAATTGGAGTCATACCAATTCAAGTTTTTTTGTCAGGATGTGGGTGATACTGGCAAGGCCAAGGTTACTGTACATCCGTAGTTACCCTGCGAAGGTGGTGGTGGCTCTTCCTCTAGAATTTGTTTTTAAGACTGTGCGGTTTGCTGAGCCACTTCAGAGAGCACAGAGCGTCAGTCACTCTCCTAGGATAGATTATATTGAAGCAATGGTGGAATTTTAACCTGGAGGAGTGCATACGCTTAGGTGTGGTTGGGGAGAGGGTCGACCGGGAAAAAAAGCTAACACGTCGGGAGGCCAGCTCCAACTTGTCAACTTCCATGTTTAACTCAAGTGCGTTAGGCTGGTTGCGCACAACCCCCGTGGGAGAGGCGGGTTACCTAATAACATATGCTAATCATTCAATTACAGTGATATTTCAACAAAGTTTTAAGTTACAGCAGTGTAGGCCTGAGGCCTGCAGCCATTACTTTCTGCATTTTACTTCTGCCTTGCTTTTTCTTTGCTTTTGACTTTTTAAAAAACCTGTATTAAACCTGTAGTGAATTTTTAAAGGGAACTTTGTAGACATTGATTGAGAACTAAGTGTGATTGTACTCTGATTAAGTCAAGTAATTAATCAATTATGTAACCAATGGCAATCAATACTATGAACTTGTTTGTCCCAAGTTTTGTTTTCATGCTGGTCAGGCCATTCACAGCTACTGTTTTGTCTAAACTACTGTTTTTTTCTTCTTAAAAATAACAGTTGTCTCCCATTATTTAAATAGAAATCAGTTCTTACAGTATTCAATGACCCTTGAACTACAAGCCAGGACAATGGATAACCTTGCACATTGGTTTTTTTTATTCGTTCATGGGATGTGGGTGTCGCTGGCTAGGCCAGCATTTATTGCCCATCCCTAATTGCACTTGAGAAGGTGGTGGTGAGCTGCCTTCTTGAACTGCCGCAGTCCATGTGGGGTAGGTACACCCACAGTGCTGTTAGGAAGGGTGGTCCACTATGGTATGATATCAGAAGATGGAGTTTATTGATGGACAGTATAACCTAATTGATGGCAGGTGAGAGACACCATCAAAGGATGTGTCATCAACCTGAATGGCCGCGTAGTGCCTGTGAGAAGAATTTGATAAGGATTCATGGTTGTCAGACCTTTGTTTTGAGAAATTCTGAATGGAAACCTCGGAAAGCTGGAATGGAGCCAGAAATTGGACTTAAAGGGGCACAGCATCCAATGTTCGGGGCTGCAGCCAGAGTGGACTAGTCATACGTTGAAGACTACAGAGGAAGGGACGTCAACAGAGTGACTGATGGAGAGTCCAACCCCGTGCAAGGTTCTCCGGAGGCTTGGTAATGTATGTACCAAGGGGGACGGCAGTACCATTTTAGGGAGCTGTCGTGAACAGACTAATTTGATGTTATAGCAGTTGTACTATAAGATTCTTTTGTATTTCTATACTCTTTTCCTTCATTGCTTCTTAATAAAGTTATCTTTCTTTCCTCTTGTTTTTATCATTAATAATTGTTTAATAATTACTTAATAATTACACAATAAAATTACTGTTTCAACACATTATTTGGTGTTGAGTCACTCATTCCTGTTACATCTAGAGTGCTGTTCTGAATCTAAGTGAGACTCCACAGGGGACTCTCACGCCCTATAGATTTTTAGCGAGCCAGCCAGGAGCCCGAAGACGAAGATGGATGAGGACTATAGAAAAGTATCTTAATGAAAGGTTACTCCTGAAAGAAGGGTGGGGTCGACTTATTGAGAAGTCGGATGATCCAGTCTTTGAGGTGTACTTTGGATGGGGAGATCTACATATAAATCAAGGCTGTTCAAAGCAGTCTGGTTGTTGGCACTGTGGGAGAAATGTATGAGACTAGAGAACCAAGTATTGGCAAACTGACTGACTAGAGAAAGAGGAGGGATTGGCAAAACTGTCTAGAGAAAAGGAAGAGCAGCGCACGGTAGCAAACCGCACTCTGGGTCAGCTCCAGGGGGAAAGGGAAGGGCGAGAGAATGACAGGAATAAATATGCCACAGGAATTGACCGTTGAGCTGGACAGGTGGAATATATTAAAAGCCAGTATGTAGAGGCATGTGGAAAGCAGCGAGCTTTGGAAAAGTCAAATGAGGACCTCAAGTGAGAGTGTCAGAGATTAGAAAGGGAAAAGGAGGATTTGATGGCGGTATTCAGACTGCTGCAGAGAGAGAGTGAGGAGCAAGCAGATTACAAAGCTTGCAAGCAGGAGTTGGCTGCAGTAAAATTAAACTGAAACAGCAGCATGGAATGGTCTGTGCATTAAGGGCACTAGACCCCTATGAGTTGGGTAATTGTGGAACCTCTGATGAGAAAGGAGATGACAGGTACGAACAGATGATTGGCCGTCCGACAGGGTGACAAGGAAAGATGGCAATCTATGCGGTAGGCTAGATACCAACCACCGGCTGCAGACACACCGGCTGGAGCATTGGGAGCCTTGGATAGGCAGTTTATCATTACATATACTTCACAGGAATTACAGAGGATAGTTAGTAACATTAAAAAATTGGACAGAGGGGAAGAGCCCTACGGACACGTCCTGGAAATTGACCAAATTGCAGGATTACATGGACTAGATGATAATGAAAAGAACACATTGTTTCTATTTACCATAGCACCTGGAGTTTACCAGTCTCTGCCTAGAGAAGCCAAAATGGGAGGGGGTACATGGGAAGAGATTAAAATTCAGGTAGTGGAGGCCATGGGTCTGACAAGGGGAAATTCCTTCGAGCTGCTAGAGCAAACCCAACAGTGACTGGATGAAAGTCCGAGTGCATTTGCAGACAGGCTGTAGTCTGTTTATGCCAGAACAAGAATACCCGTGTATAAGGAGGAGATTTGAGGATTTTGATCTGGAGCATCAGCTTACCACTGGTAGGCAGTGGTACGGAAAATGAGCCTTCGATTTGAGAAAAGGCTGAGGGAGAAAATGGTAAGAGGTCACAGGGAGAAGGAGAAGGTGGAGGAGATAAAGCAGGGGAAACAGTGGAACCAGGAGGGATTTCGCAAGGGAAACAATGGCTTGAAATGTTTTAATCGTGGGCTTCCAGGCCACCTTCAAAAAGATTGTAAACAGCCCCCAAGAAAGGAAAATGTAAAGTTCCCTCAAAGAGGGGCAGATAGTCAGTGGCAGTTGAAGCTGCATTAGAGGTAAGGAAGGGCTGTGACTGGGGAGCCCTTACCTTCCTTCCCACCCCCCACCGCCTCCCATTCACCAATGACAGGATCGCTCCTAGCTGAATACTTGTGTCCACTCAAGTATGATTCTGATGGGCAACCTTGCATGTATGTCACAGTAGGGGGATAGGGCAGAAATTATTTAGTGGACACAGTACACTCTCACAGTGTCATTTATTGTGAGACTCCTTTTAATAATCCTTGGTCAAGTGGGGAACTGTATGGCCTGGAGGGATTTACTGGGGATGGCTCAATGGGGACATTGTCTGTACCTCTGGAGGTTAAGGTGGGACCAATACAGACTCACTGGTCATGTATATTAATCAAATGGTCAGACACGAGTGTTGGAGTATAGGGATCAGATTGGATGAAGGCCCATGATGTTGTAGTAGATCTTTGTAATCACTGCTTGTGGAGGGGAATAGAAGAGGAAACAATCTTGATTATTCCCCAAGTAAAACATAAGCAGAAGGGATGGATAGCTAGTTTAAAGTCATACGGTTTAACCGACTTAGTGGAGTCAGTCTCTCCCAAGTTTCAGGAGAAAATAACACAGAATGGGGAAGCTTTTGCCCGGCACAAGATTGATGGCGGTCGAGGTAAAGGGGTAGAGGTTAGAATTGACGGGGACCCCATGTCACGACCTCAAAGACAGTACAATTTCCCACAAGAAACAGAGGCAGATCTGACTACTATGGTTGATTCCTTAGTATAGCAAGGGATATTGAGACCAATAGCCACGCAGGTCAATTTACCTATTTGGCCAGTCTGTAAACCAGATGAGTCATGGAGACTGACAGTGGATTATCAGGTCTTAAATAAGAACATTCCTGCCTGCACACCAGTAGCTGCAGTGGCAGACTTGGTAGCAGCCATACCCCCAAAAGCCACAGGGTTCTCTGTGTTGGACATTTCAAATGGGTTTTGGTCAATTCCCATACGTTGGGAAGATCAATACAACTTTGCCTTTACCTTGAATGGTCAACAGTGTACGTGGACATGCCTCCCACAGGGTTTTCACAATAGTCCCTCCATTTTTCATCAATGTATGGCATACAAATTGAAAGTTTTCAGCTGACCTGAGTGTTTGATTCAATATGTGGATGATTTATTACTATTCAGAGAGTGAGCAGGACCATGCTGTCCTCTTGACAGAGCTGTTACTAGAGAGAGTGGGACTAAAAGTGAATCCTAAGCAAGTGCAGATAGGGGAGCGAGAGGTTCAGTTTCTGGGATTGAGCCTTAGGTCGGGAGAAAGGAATATCGAGCAATCGAAAAGGGAGACAGTAGCTAAGTTAGCCCACCCCACCTCATTGACCACACTTTGGTCTTTCCTTGGACTGACAGGTTATTGTAGAAAGTTTATTGAAGATTATGGGGGAAAGTCAGCTCCATGGCTAACCCTGTTGAGAAAGGGAGAGCCATGGAATTGGACACCCCAGTGTGGATAGACCTTTGAGAGACTGAAACAGCACCTTCAGGTAGCACCGGCACTGGCAATGATCATTCGGAAAAAGGAATTCGCTTTGGAAATTGCAGCTAATGATAACAGCCTTAGTGCAGTATTGTTGCAGGAGATTCACGGGAAGTATAGACCAGTGGCGTACACTTTCCAAGTATTAACTGAAGTAGAGAAAGCATATTCGACGTGCGAGCACCACCTTTTGGCCACCTTCTGGGCTGTAAAGCATTTTGCAGTCTACTCCGGAACTCAGACTATAACCTTTCAGGGGGAAGAGTACAAGGTATTACTGGACATGGGACCGATGGAATACCATTGCCCCTCTATCTAATCAAAGCCCAGAATCAAGATCCTGTATTGAAGGTGGCCATTGAGGCTATGAATTGTTACGACCGGGTGAGAAAGGGGTATAGGGGTTTCCTCTCAGCCTTTTCCTGGTTTGGCCATAACAGGGTTTAATTTTTAAAACACCGTGTTTTAGCTTCCCTCTCAGTGAGTCCTTTCCCAATGCTCTCTAATTGCAATGGCAAAGAAATCAACCAGACAGGTTTTCTCAGATTTAAACAAGAAAAGTGTAAGTTTATTAACTTTAAACCTCTAATTCAGTTAAAGCTAATAGAAAAACGCGACACGACCATGCTGACACACACATGCAAATAGAGACAGAGGAGGAGAAAGAAGGGGAAAGTTTTGAAGTAATAGCTGGAGTTCAGTTTGTGGTTTTGGATTTGATGTAAAGTTTTTGATTGATGTTAAGTCTTGCAGTTCTCGTTGGGGCCCAGTGCACACTTTCAAACTTGTTTCGCTGGTCTTCTTGAGGCTTAAGTTACTTCCATCAATCCCTGGAACTTTGCTTGAGAGAGAGAGAGCGAGAGGGAGAGACGTTCCTTCTCCTTTGTCTTCAAATTGCAGTCTGTTCCGTTCTTTGCGGTACAATTCAAACAACCCCCAGGTTGGCCAGCAGATCAGTCACGTGACTAGCTCCTTACTTAGAACAGTCTCCCTGTGAGGTTTGTGGATTCCCTCCAGCTTACTAGACACTCTCAGCAGGGGGTGGGGGGTGGAATGCTGACTCTTACACATTCAATGTCTCTTGATCATCTCTATTGACAAACCCACCTGGCTAATTGAATCAGGGAGGCACTCCCATTGTCTTCGTCAGGCAACTGTCTTTTAGGATGCAAATGTGCAGCCATGTTTTCAGCCACTGTTGTGGTCCTTTTTAAACAAGTTATTTCAAGTCCAGTAACAGTTCAAAAATAATGTTCCATATGATGAAATTAAAATGTCTCATTTTAGCAGGTGTGGTTTCTGTCACAGAATCGAGAACAGCCCATTGCAGGACCATTGGGAGGCCCCGAAATCAATATAAAAAAGGGAATGATATTCAAAGGTGATAAATGGATAGTACCAGAGGCATGTCACCAGGAAATGATGGAATTGGTCCCCAGAGGTCTGGGGGCGGGTCACCCAGGACCAGAAACCACTTGGGAAATATTTCAGAACTTTGGATGGTGGCCTGGTATGAGAAAGGATGTAGAGGATATGTGTCAGCAATGTGTGATCTGTGTTGCTAATAATCCTGACTCACAAAAGAGGAATGCACCCATGGGACACACTAGGAGAGTTGACCGTCCATGGCAAGGGATCCAAATTGATTTTATAGGACGTTTGCCTCGAACAAAGAAGGGGAACAAGTATTATCTGGTGCTGGTGGATAACTTCACCAAATGGGTAGAGGCATTCCCCTGTAAATCCGCAACTGTACTGTGGACAGCAAAGACATTGGTATGAGAAGTGTTTACAGCAAGCAATTAGGAAGGCAAATGGCATGCTGGCCTTTATTGCAAGGGGATTGGAGTATAAGAGTAAAGAAGACTTCCTACCATTGTACAGGGCTTTGGTGAGGCCACATTTGGAATACTGGGCTGGATTTAATGGGCCCCCAAAGACAGGCTAGGAGGCGGGAAGGCCTATACAATTGAGATAGGACGAAGGGGGCAAAGGACCCATCGACTTCCTGTTACATTGTGATTAAGTCGGGGGCAGGAGAGGCCGCAACAGCCTTCCTGCCCAGAGGCCAATTATAAGCCATTTAAGGGCCTCTTCCCCCACCATGAGCATTAAACCAGTGGCGAAGGGGCCCTAGCCACATGGGAAGATCAGCCAGTAAAATGAGGTGACCTCCCTGCGGGCTTGGGAAAGTGGGGCCCGTCTGTGGGCAATCTGTGGCCCACAGAGGGCCCCGGCAGAAAACAACCCCCCCTCCCTGAATTCCTCCTCCCCCTGCACTGAACGTCCACCCTCCCTCTCCTGCCTCACTTCTGCTTCTGCTTTGATTGTGTTGGCATCACAGACTAAAATCCGTATTCTGCCAATATTATGAATGTGGTTAGCGCTAAATAAATCAGACATGACCCGTTGATATGGTAGTCGTGACAATGAAGAACTTATAAATGGAGATGATCTAACGATGGGTCTTGAAAATTTCAATTTGATGGGGCTATGACTATTTCCTTTGGCAGCTTGTTCCACTGTCAGATTGTTCTTGGAAAGAAATATCTTTGATACACTGTCTTGGAAACAAATGGTCTTTGTAGTTTATGTGGATGGCTACCTCGTGGCTTGTCATTGCCAGAGAGCACTAGATACATGTTGCTGTCAATTCCTACCAGCTAATTCCATATTTTATAGAACATGGCCAGTCTACATTTCTCCCTCCTTTGTTGCAGTGATTCCGATTCCAAACCGTTGATCAAGGAAGTGATACTGGTGTATTTCCCAGACTGATTTATGCGGAATCATGCAGCACGTCTTTGGATCACTTCAAGCTTATTTATATCTCTTGCCATATAAGGATACCATGCACAACTCGCATACTCCAAATGTTTGATAAGCTGTAACTCTGATATTTTTGTTGCAATACCAAAGATTCCTCCTCAGAAATCCAAGAACCCTGTTTGCTTTGGATGCTATCTGCTGAATGTGGAATCTCCATTGAAGATTATTTTTAGGATGAACCCCCAGGTATGGTTGTATCTACCTGTTGGAGAATTTGATTACAGAACTTAAAGCTCTCTGTTGATGGGTCCTTTTGTTGGTGATGCTCATGACATACCATTTTTTGGCATTAAATGCCATCTCCCATTGCTCCTGCCGTTTTTGCAATTCCAGAAGATTATCTTGCAATGAGTTGATATGATTTTGAGTTTTCCCTGATGCATAGCACATGCAGTCATCTGCAAATAGTTGCACCCTGTTTTTTAATTTGTTGGGAAGATTGTTTATGTATGTCAGGAAGAGTAAATGTCCAAAACTGTTCCCTGGTACACTCCGGAGAGGTCATCTCGAGGAGAGGATGATTCTCCATCGTCTTCTGTCGGCTAGGAAATGCCGGATACAATTTAGTAATGTCCCCCTGACTCCATAGTAGTGTGTCTCCAGCACTGGAACTAGTTCCCAGGCCTGGTGCAGTATCGGCAGTGGCCACTGCTCTCGGTGGTGCTGTTGATACTACTGAGCTGCCAGCTCTCTGATTGGGGACCGGGGACCCTGGCGCGAGCAGTTATTTGCCCGGGGGCCGTTAAATAAAGTTGGTGGTTGGGGCTCCAAATGGCCGAGGTGGGTTTCCTTTTTGGCCCAGTGCTGGGAACCCTGCTGGCTCCACTATATCTAGCTCACCATGTGCACTCTTGGTCTCCATATTTAAGGAAAGGTATACTTGCATTGGAGGCACTACAGCGAAGATTCACTAGATTGGTCCCTGGGAAGACAGGGTTGTCCGATGATAAGAGACTGAGTAAATTGGGCCTAAATTCTCCGGATTTTAGAAAAATGAGAGGTGATCTGATTGAAATTGATTCTGAAGGGGCTTGACAGGGCAGGCACTGAAGGGTTGTTTCCCCTGGCTGGGGAAACTGGGTAGGTGGTGGCGTAGTGGTATTGTCATTGGACTAGTAACCCAGAGACCCAGGGTATTTCTCTGGGGATATGGGTTCGAATCCCACCACAGCAGAAGGTGGAATTTGAATTTAATTAATAAATCTAGAATTAAAAGCTAGTCTAATGATGGCCATGAAACAATTGTCGATTGTTGTAAAAACCCATCTTTAGGGAAGGAAATCTGCTGTCCTTACCTGGTCTGGCCTACATGTGACTCCAGACCCACAGCAATGTGGTTAACTCTTACATGCCCTCTGAAATGGCCTAGCAAGCCACTCAGTTGTACCTAACCGCTACGAAGTCAATAAAAAGGAATGAAACCGGACGGACCACCCGGCATCGACCTAGGCACCGGAAACGACAACGGCAAACCTAGCCCTGTCAACCCTGCAAAGTCCTCCTTACTAACATCTGGGGGCTTCTGCCAAAGTTGGGAGAGCTGTCCCACAGACTAGTCAAGCAACAGCCTGATATAGTCACACTCACGGAATCATACCTGACAGACAATGTCCCAAACACTGCCATCACCATCCCCGGGTATGTCCTGTCCCACCGGCAGGACAGACCCACCAGAGGTGGTGGGACAGTGGTATACAGTAGGGAGGGAGTTGCCCTGGGAGTCCTCAACATCGACTCCGGACCCCATAAAGTCTCACGGCATCAGGTCAAACATGGGCAAGGTAAACCTCCAACTGATTACCACCTACCGCTCTCCCTCAGCTGATGACTCAGTACTCCTCCATGTTGAACACCACTTGGAGGAAGCACTGAGGGTGGTAAGGTCACAAAATGTACTCTGGGTGGGGGACTTCAATGTTCATCACCAAGAGTGGCTCGGTAGCACCACTACTGACAGAGCTGGCCGAGTCCTAAACGACATAGCTGCTAGACTGGGTCTGTGGCAGGTGATGGGGGAACCAACACGAGGGAAAAACATACTTGACCTCGTCCTCACCAATCTGTCTGCTGCAGATGCTTCTGTCCATGACAGTATTGGTAGGAGTGGCCACCGCAAAGTCCTTGTGGAGACGAAGCCCCGCCTTCACATTGAGGATATCGTCCATCGTGTTGTGTGGCACCATCACCGTGCTAAATGGGATAGATTTCGAACAGATCTAGCAATGCAAAACTGGGTATCCATGAGGCGCTGTGGGCCATCAGCAGCAGCAGAATTGTACTGAACCACAATCTGTAACCTCATGGCCCGGCATATCCCACACTCTACCATTACCATCAAGCCAGGAGACCAACCCTGGTTCAATGAAGAGTGCAAGAGGCCATGCCAGGAGCAGCACCAGACATACCTCAAAATGAGGTGTCAACCTGGTGAAGCTACAACCCAGGACTACTTGCATGCCAAACTGCGTAAGCAGCATGCGATAGACAGAGCTAAGCGATCCCATAACCAACGGATTAGATCTAAGCTCTGCAGTCCTGGCACATCCAGCTGTGAATGGTGGTGGACAATTAAACAACTAACTGGAGGAGGTGGCTCCACAAATATCCCCATCCTCAATGATGGGGAGCCCAGCACATCAGTGCGAAAGATAAGGCTTAAGCATTTGCAACAATCTTCAGCCAGAAGTGCCGAGTTGATTATCCATCTCGGCCACCTCCTGAAGTCCCCAGCATCACAGATGCCAGACTTCAGCCAATTTGATTCACTCCACGTGATATCAAGAAACGACTGAAGGCACTGGATACTGCAAAAGCTATGGGCCCTGACAATATTCCGGCAATAGTACTGAAGACCTGTGCTCCAGAACTTGCCGCGCCCCTAGCCAAGCTCTTCCAGTACAGCTACAACACTGGCATCTACCTTGCAATGTGGAAAATTGCCCAGGTATGTCCTGTACACAAAAAGCAGGACAAGTCCAACCCGGCCAATTACCGCCCCATCAGCCTACTCTCAATCATCAGTAAAGGTGTCATCAACAGTGCCATCAAGCGGCACTTGCTTAGCAATAACCTGCTCAGTGATGCTCAGTTTGGGTTCCGCCAGGGCCACTCAGCTCCTGACCTCATTACAGCCTTGGTTCAAACATGGACAAAAGAGCTGAACTCAAGAGGTGAGGTGAGAGTGACTGCCCTTGACATCAAGGCAGCATCTGACCAAGTATAGCATCAAGGAGCCCTAGCAAAACTGAGGTGAATAGGAATCAGGGGGAAAACCCTCCGCTGGCTGGAGTCATACCTAGCGCAAAGGAAGATGGTTGTAGTTGTTGGAGGTCAATCATCTGAGCTCCAGGACATCACTGCAGGAGTTCCTCAGGGTAGTGTCCTAGGCCCAACCATCTTCAGCTGCTTCATCAATGACCTTCCTTCAATCATAAGGTCAGAAGTGGGGATGTTCGCTGATGATTGCACAATGTTCAGCACCATTCGTGACTCCTCAGATACTGAAGCAGTCCATGTAGAAATGCAGCAAGACATGGACAATATCCAGGCTTGGGCTGATAAGTGGCAAGTAACATTCACGCCACACAAGTGCCAGGCAATGACGATCTCCAACAAGAGAGAATCTAACCATCTCCCCTTGACATTCAACAGCTTTACCATCGCTGAATCCCCCACTATCAACATCCTAGGGGCTACCATTGACCAGAAACTGAATTGGAGTAGCCATATGAATACCGTGGCTACAAGAGCAGGTTAGAGGCTAGGAATCCTGCAGCGAGGAACTCACCTCCTGACTCCCCAAAGCCTGTCCACCATCTACAAGGCACAAGTCAGGAGTATGATGGAATACTCTCCACTTGCCTGGATGGGTGCAGCTCCAACAACACTCAAGAAGCTCGACACTATCCAGGACAAAGCAGCCCGCTTGATTGGCACCCCATCTACAAACATTCACTTCCTCCACCACCGACGCACACTGGCTGAAGTGTGTACCATCTACAAGATGCACTGCAGCAATGCACTAAGGCTCCTTAGACAGCACCTTCCAAACCCGCAACCTCTACCAACTAGAAGGACAAGGGCGGCAAATACAAGGGAACACCACCATCTGCAAATTCCCCTCCAAGTCACACACCATCCTGACTTGGAACTATATCGCCGTTCCTTCACTGTCGCTGGGTCAAAATCCTGGAACTCCCTTCCTAACAGTACTGTGGGTGTACCTACCCCAAATGGACTGCAGCGGTTCAAGAAGGCAGATCACCACCACCTTCTCAAGGGCAATTAGGGATGGGCAATAAATGCTGGCCTGGCCAGTGACGCCTACATCCCATGAATGAATAAATAAAACTAAAACACAGGGGCACAATCTAAGGGTAAAGGGGCGATCATTTAGGACTGAGATGAGGAGAAATTTCTTCACTCAAAGGGTTGTGAATCTTTGGAATTCTCTGCCCCAGAGGTTAGTGGATGCTCCATCGTTGAATATATCTAAGGCTGGGATAGACAGATTTTTGGTCTCTCAGGGAAGCTAGAGATATGGGGAGTGGGCGGGAAAGTGGACTTGAAGCCCAAGATCAGCCATGATCATATTGAATGGTGGAGCAGGATCGACAGGCTGTATGGTCTACTTTTGCTCCTATTTCTTATATTCTTATGTTAACACATCTACGACCATTAATGTGAAGGGTAGGACCAACAAGTCCAGGGAACCCTGGATATCAAGGGATATAGAGGATTGGATCAGGAAAAGAAAGGAGGTTTAAGGCAGATTCTGAGTGCTGAAAACAGCAGAGGCACTAAAGGAGTATAGAAAGTGTAGGGGGGTACTTAAAAAGTAATTAGGAGAGCGAAGAGGGGACATGAAAAAACACTGGCGGGCAAGATAAAGGAAAATCCCAAGATGTTTTATAAGTATATTAAGGGCAAGCGGATAACCAGGGAAAGAGTGGGGCCCATTAGGGACCAAAGTGGCAATCTGTGTGTGGAGCAGGAGGACATTGGTGAGGTTTTAAATGAATTCTTTATATCTGTTTTCACTAGGGAGAAGGATGATGTAGGTGTAGAGATCAGGGAGGGGGGATTGTGATATACTTGAACATATTAGCATTGAAAGGGAGGAAGTATTAGCAGTTTTAGCAGGCTTAAAAGTGGATACATCCCCGGGCCCAGATGAGATGTATCCCAGGTTGTTATGTGAGGCAAGGGAGGAGATAGCAGGGGCTCTGACACAAATTTTCAAATCCTCTCTGGCCACAGGAGAGGTGCTAGAGGACTGGAAGACTGCGAATGTGGTGCCATTATTCAAGAAGGGTAGCAGGGATAAACCAGGTAATTACAGGCCGGTGAGTCTAACATCAGTGGTTGGGAAACTATTGGAAAAAATTCTGAGGGACAGGATTAATCTCCACTTGGAGAGGCAGGGATTAATCAGGGATAGTCAGCATGGCTTTGTCAGGGGGAGATCGTGTCTAACTAACTTGATTACATTTTTCGAGGCAGTGACTAGATGTGTCGATGAGGGTAAAGCAATTGATGTAGTCTACATGGACCTCAGTAAGGTTTTTGATAAGGTCCCACATGGGAGATTGCTTAAGAAGGTAAGAGCCCATGGGATCCAGGGCAATTTGGCAAATTGGATCCAAAATTGGCTTAGTGGCAGGAGGCAGAGAGTAATAGTCAAAGGTTGTTTTTGCGATTGGAAGCCTGTGACCAGTGGTGTACCGCAGGGATCGGTGCTGAGACCCTTGCTGTTTGTAGTGTACATTAATGATTTAGACATGAATATAGAAGGCATGATAAGTAAGTTCTCAGATGACACGAAAATTGGTGGTGTCGTAAATAGTGAGGAGGAAAGCCTTAGATTACAGGATGATATAGATGGGCTGGTAAGATGGGCGGAGCTGTGGCAAATGTAATTTAATCCTGAGAAGTGTGAGGTGATGCATTTTGGGAGGACTAACAAGGCAAGGGGATATACAATGGATGGTAGGACCCTAGGAAGTACAGAAGGTCAGAAGGACCTTGGTGTACTTGTCCATAGGTCACTGAAGGCAGCAGCACAGGCAGATAAAGTGGTTAGGAAGGCATATGGGATACTTGCCTTTATTAGCCAAGGCATAGAATATAAGACCAGGGAGGTTTTGATGGAGCTGTATGAAATGCTAGTGTGGCCACAGCTGGAGTACTGTGTACAGTTCTGGTTGCCACACTATAGGAAGGATGTGATTGCACTGGAGAGGGTGCAGAGGAGATTCACCAGGATGTTGCCTGGGCTGGAGCATTTCAGCTATGAAGAGAGATTGAAAAGGCTAGGGTTGTTTTCCTTAGAGCAAAGACGGCTGAGGGGGGACATGATTGAGCTTTATAAGATTATGAGGGACATTGATAGGTTAGATAGGAAGAAACTTTTTCCCTTAGTGGAGGGGTCAATAACCAGGGGGCATAAATTTAAGGTAAGGGGCAGAAGGTTTAGAGGGAATTTGAGGAAACATTTTTGCATCCAGAGGGTGGTTGGAATCTGGAACACACTGCCTGAAGGGGTGGTAGAGGCAGGAACCCTCACAGCATTTGAGAAGTATTTAGATGAGCACTTGAAATGCCATAGCATACAAGGCTACGGGCCAAGTGCTGGAAGATGGGATTAGAATAGTAAGGTCCTTGATGGCCGGCACGGACACGATGGGCCGAAGGTGCTGTATAACTCTATGATTCTATAAGTCGTGTCTGTGGGGTCCAAGGACCCCTGCTGCACAGAGCACTGAGGAGAGGCAAGGTGTGAACCAGTACTGGCTAGGTAAGTATGTTGCAACTTATCATTATGAAGATGATTATGTTTCACTCGCTGTTGAAATCAAGTCAACGTGACTGTGTTGTGTGACATGTGGGTCGCTGATATTTAATTGTTTCACCAGGTAGCTGGAGAATTCCCATCTCCAATGACCATGGATGCCGAAATGCCACTGATCTCCAGCACTTCCTTCTCTGCAGTTGTTAGGTGGGAAATCTGTGGAGGTTCTCTCCCTCACCCAACATTTCTGTGTTCTCTTCTGCAATGAAGGAAAGTACAGACCTATGAGTGACTTGTGTTCATGTGTTCACTCGATGGATGAAGTGCATTTGGTGATAGTGACTATCAGCGTGAGGCATAAAATTTCATAAAGACAATGTTGAGTGGCAGTGGTAGATGGATAGATGGGGATGCCAGAAAGTGCATAGAAAGAGAAGAATGGAGGTGCTTGTAAGGTAAGTGGGTGTGGGGACTGATGTGATGGAGTAAGCTTGAGAAAGCAGAGTGAGGGATGGGCTGATGTGCACAGCAGGACGTAGCTGAATGTGCAACTGCACTCACCTTTCCTGCCTTCGTTAGGTCTGAATCCAAGAGTGCGACATTACACTCCTGCTACTGAGCTCCTAGGCCACCGTCAGCCACACCTTCTGTGTAGCAGCAGATTTCTTCTTCCCATTGCTTGGGAGGAGTATCTTTCTTCAGCTCCTCACAGACCACAGCAAAACATCAAGGAAGATGTCACTGAAGCGGGGCATAGCCTTTAAATGTCCTGAATTCACCGTTACACCTTGTCTTATCTTGCTGCCAACTCCAAACTCTTCCAAATTCCATCTTTGGATTGGCCCTTTAAATAGTGGAGTTGTGATCACATTATACATGGCCTCATTATGGCTACTGCTCTGCAATCAAAGCCAAATGCAGAAGTAAAATCATCATGAGCTGTCTGCATTAAAATGCCACTGACAGATGTGCTGAACTCACTTCCAGGTTTCCCACCTGATAACGGAGCCACCTGCCCCTCACAACATGCCACTGAATTAATAACGGGGCCAATGAGTCAAAGTGAAGAGTCACTCATGATCTTTTACTTTTTAAATTGTTTTTTGTTATATTGAAACAATAAAGTTAACTTTATTCTGTTCTGTGCCCTAGTGGTACAAAACATGGTGAAATCTGAAAGACAACTCATGACCCAAGGAGGAGCACTAAAACATCTGTGGTTCCAGGAGTCTTTAGTCACAAGTTTTTAAAAATATTAGTTATTTTCGAGCGATATAAAATATGAAAAAGATTTTGATAATGTCGTAAGCCTTCAACATTTGTACCAGATCATCCATTAGACTTGGATTAAATTCTGTAGTCTTCAGATTTCCCCTCTCCCCAAATATCCTCTCTATATTACATCACAAGCTTTTTTTTTTATTCATTCATGGGATGTGGACGTCACTGGCCAGGCCAGCATTTATTGCCCATCCCGAATTGCCCTTGAGAAGGTGGTGGTGAACTGCCTTCTTGAACCGCTGCAGTCCATTTGGGGTAGGTATACCCACAGTGCCGTTAGGAAGGGAGTTCCAGGATTTTGACCCAGCGACAGTGAAGGAACGGCGATATAGTTCCAAGTCAGGATGGTGTGTGACTTGGAGGGGAACTTGCAGGAGGTGGTGTTCCCATGTATTTGCTGCCCTTGTCTTTCTAGTTGGTAGAGGTCGCGGGTTTGGAATGTGCTATCTAAGGAGCCTTGGTGCATTGCTGCAGTGCATCTTGTAGATGGTACACACTGCTGCCACTGTGGGTCGGTGGTGAAGGGAGTGAATGTTGGTAGATGGGGTGTCAATCAAGCGGGCTGCTTTGTTCTGGATAGTGTTGAGCTTCTTGAGTGTTGTTGGAGCTGCACCCATCCAGGCAAGTGGAGAGTATTCCATCACACTCCTGACTTGTGCCTTGTAGATGGTGGACAGGCTTTGGGGAGTCAGGAGGTGAGTTACTCGCCTCAGGATTCCTAGTCTCTGACCTGCTCTTGTAGCCATGGTATTTATATGGCTACTCCAGTTCAGTTTCTGGTCAATGGTAGCCCCTAGAATGTTGATAGTGGGGGATTCAGCGATGGTAATGCCGTTGAATGTCGAGGGGAGATGGTTAGATTCTCTCTTGTTGGAGGTGGTCATTGCCTGGCACTTGTGTGGCGCGAATGTTACTTGCCACTTATCAGCCCAAGCCTGGATATTGTCCAGGATATTGTCTTGGAGTAGAGCTTGTCACCCTCAGCTTCCTGCTGACAAAGGTCACACTTGAAACTAGAAACCCAAAATATTTCGACTTGGCCCAGCACTTTGCTATCAGTGGTAAGAAAAAAAACAATGGAGAACATTAATCACGTTGTCAAATCAGGAGGAAACCTAATTTGGAGTTGAATTCTTAAGGATCTGTGTATAAAATCTGACTTCCAATGCAGATTTCTTACAAACATTGGGCTGCATTTTACATTCCCGCCACCGATAAACAATGGCGGTCCTCCCACACGGATCACACGTTGTGGAGCCACTGCAATATTAAATGCAGCGGCTCATTTAAATGGCTGGGTGGATTGTCTGCGCCCCCCCCCCCCCCCCGTTGAAGACGCGGAGGGGATTGGTGGTCTGTCCCCAGCAATGACGTCAGCTGCCTTTGCGCAGGCGCTGACGCCATTTATAAAGGGCTTCGAGCCCTATTGTTATATTTAAATATTTAAAGGAGAATGGATTTTTAAAAATTAAATTAATTGATCTTTGCCCTCTCCCAGCCCCACCAACAGCCGTAGATTTAATTCCTTGCGCTCACCACCCACTCCCCCAAAATACTTACCTTATGCACCTGACTCCCCCCCCCCCCAGAAAGGTCATAAACTTTTAACTTTACCCCTTCCCACCATCGCCTACACCAATGAAATCACTCTGATGCCGCTCCCCCCTACCCTGCACTGAAAAACTTACCTGCTCCCCCCTCCCCACCAGTGTTCCGCCTCAGATCCCCGAATGGGGATCCTAAGGTGCGGGAGTGCCGGCCACCGGCACCAATGGCGCTCTGGGACAGATGGTGGGAGCGCGACAGTAATAAATTCATTTATTTACATTAATTAGCATATTTGCCAAGTGGCGGGGGGGCCGCCCTGAAGCCTCTGCCACCGCCGGCAATGTGGGGCTGGGCCTTCCTGGTGTGGAGGTTCATGGTGGGCCTCTCCTGGAGGCATTTTCCCGCACCCCCCCACCGCCCCCCACCACAACCCCTGGCGTTGGGGGGGGTCTGTAAAATTCAGCCCATTGTCACATTCAGATGCATCAGATAGTATTAGCTGAAGAATCTGCCCTTATGCTTGCATAGTCCAAGTGAATGTATCTGAACTGATCCAAAATGGAAACACTGGTAAAAAATTAAATAGGTTTGAATTGGTCCCACTCAGATCATATTGAATTTGGAAACCACTTACCTTAATATTGATTAGCTTTATCCTGAAAGCCAGGATAGCAAGCTTCACGGATTGCTTTATTTTTAGTATTCTACAAATTGAAAACAAACAAACAATTCAGTGTAGAGAAAATTCAGACAAAAGCAAAATACTACGGATGCTAGAAATCTGAAATAAAAGCAGAAGATGCTAAAAACTCTGAGCAGGTCTGGCAGCATAAGTGGAGGGGAAAACAGAATTAACCTTTCAGGTTAATGACCTTTCATCAGAACCAGAATTGATGAAAGGTCACAGACAGGAAATGTTAACTCTGTTGCTTTCTCCACAGATACTGCCAGACCTGCTCAGAGTTTCCAGCATTTTCCGTTTTTATTATTGGAGAAAATTCATGTTCACTTTTTGTAAAGCCATACATGCTTCTTTTCCTTCTCCTTTCAGTGGTCTCACACCACTTGACCTTCAGTTTTGTACCTCTCCACAGTTGTCATTAGTACTGCTCTGTTTGATTAATGGACTCCTAATGTTCCACTTCTAATGTTCCACCAAATTGGGTGCAATTCAATGGAAGTTTATCATAAGAGGTTACTTAAATTGACATGTTACAATGCATCATTTACTTGTAAATGATCTCACTTTGCATTGCTATTGACAGGTTTTACATGAGGTTATGAACTGCAATAATATAACTTGTCTATTATCTTACCTGTGCCATCTCCATTAAGCAGGGCCACCACCTCAATATGGCAGTTAAAGTTGTTTTCCTGATGTGCCTCTTCTGTAGGATAAATGTGTGACAGTTATTCACCACATTGCAGTCCACTACATCTAAAAGCCCAACTGTAAACTGGCAAACCAGTTCAAATATTATTCAGCAGTGACAATTGAAAGTAGAAGATCAGCTGTCTGCCATTGGAGCTACAATACTGATATCTCATCTTCACATGAAGGAAGCCTTTTGATCCAACTATTTCTTCCTCCCATGGAAACCTAAGATTTCACCCATTATAACATCCTCAGGTTGACCTTCCACCTACCGTCCTCCATAAACTCGAGCTCATGGCCTGGCATATCCCTCACTTTATCATTGACATCAAGCAAGGGGACCAATCCTGGTTCAATGAGGAATATAGAAGAGCAGAACCAGGCATGCCTAAAAATTAGGAGCCAAGCATGTGAAGCTACAACACAGTACTACATACCTGCTAAACAGCAGAAGCAGCATGCTATAGAGAGTTAAATGATCCCACAACCAGCAGATCAATCAAAGCTCTGCCACATCCAGTCGTGAATGGTGGTGGACAACTAAACAACCAATGCGAGGAGGAGGCTCCATGAACATCCCCATCCTCAATGATAGGGGAGACCAGCACGTGAGCGAAAAAAACAAGGCTGAAACGTTTGCAACCATCTTCAGCCAGAAGTGCTGAGTGGAGATCTATCTTGGCTTTCTGCTGGGGTCCCCCACCATTATAGAAGCTAGTATTCAGCCAATTCAATTCACTGCACGTAATATCAAGAAACGCTATGGATACAGCAAAGCCTATGACCCCAGCAACATCCTGGCTGTAGTGCTGAAGACTTGTGCTCCAGTACTAGCCCTGTCTCTGTTCTAGTACAACTACAACACTGGCATCTACCCAACAAATTGGAAAATTTCCCAGGTATGTCCTGTTCAGAACAAGTAGGTAACATCCAATCCAGCCAATTACCACCTCATCAGCCTACTGTCAATCGTCAGCAAAGTGATAGAAGGTGTCGATAGAGCTGGTAAGTGGCACTTACTCACCAATGCTCAGTTTGGGATCTGCCAGGACTACTCAGCTTCAGATCTCATTACACCCCTGATCCAAACATGGATAAAAGAGCTGAATTCCAGAGGTGAGGTGAGAGTGACTGCCCTTGGCATCAAGGCAACATTTATCCGAATGTGGCATCAAGGAGCCTTCAAAATTGAAGTCAATGGGAATGAGGGGGAAAACTCCACTGACTGGAGCCATACCTGGCACAAAGGAAGATGGTGTGGTTGTTGAAGGCCAATCGTCTCAGCCCCAGGACATCACTGCAGGAGTTCCTTAAGGTAGTGTCCTAGGCCCAACCATCTTCAGCTTCTTCATCAACGACCTTCCCTCTATCATAATGGTCAGAAGTAGAGGTGTTTGTTGATGATTTCACAGTGTTCAGTCCGAGTCGCAACTCCTCATACAATGGAGCAGTTCCTTTCCACATGCAGCAAGACCTGGACAACATTCAGACTTAGGCTGATAAGTGGCAAGTAACATATGCATCACACAAGTGCCAGGCAATGACCCTCTCCAACAAGAAAGAGTTTAACCACCTCCCCTTGATATTTAACGGCATTACCATATCAAATCCCCAATCATCAACATCCTACGGTGATCACGATTGACCAGACACTCAACTAGACAAGCTACATAAATATTGTGGCTACAAGAGTGGATCAGATGCTGGGAATTCTGTGGCGAGTAACTCACCTCCAGACTCTCCAAAGCCAGTCCACCATTTACAAGGCACAACTCAGGAATGTGATGAAATGCTCTGCACTTGTCTGGATGAGTGCACCTCCAGAAACACTCTAGACACTCAACACCATCCAGGATAAAGGAGCCCGTTTGATTAGCACCCCATCCACCCCTTTAAAAAATCCACCACCAGTGCATTGTGGCAACAGTGTGTACCATTTACAAAATGTACTACAGCAACTCACCAAAGCTTCTTTGACAACACCTCCCAAATCCGCAGCCGCTTTTGTCTACGCCAAGGGCAACAGGCACAGGAGAACACCACCACCTGCACGCTCCCCTCCAAGTCACACACCATCCTGACTTGGAGATATATCACCATTCCTTCACTGTCGTTAGGTCAAAATCCTGGAATTCCCTCCCTCACAGCATTGTGGATATACCTACAGCACACAGACCGCAGCAGTTCAAGAAGGCGGCACACCACCACGTTCTCGCTGGCAATTAGGGATGGGCAATAAATGATGGCCTTGTCAGCGACGCCCACGTACCACGAATGAATAAAACAAAACTAAACTCTGCTGCCCATACCCTAACGCACACCAAGTATGGCTCAAACATTATCACTGTGCTTGCTAACCTACGTTAGCTCCTGGTATGGCAACGCCTCCATTTTAAAATTCTCATTCTTGTTTTCAAATTCTTTCATGGCTTCACTCTTACCTATCTCTGTAACTTTCCTCAGCAATACAAACCTCCGAGATCTCCGCACTCCTCCATTTCTGGCCTCCTGCACATCCACAATTTCATACGCTCCGCCATTAATACCGAGGCCGGGATTTATTCTGGGCGACAGGGGCCTCGATGTCTGGCAAAAACAACGCCAAGAACCCCATGTTGCCTTTTCTGTGGGAGGCCCACCGAATCAAGTATCAATTAGACACTTAACTGGAGAGCGACGAGCCTTCCACGGGATCAAGGACCCCATAGACAGAAGTCCCACTGTCTGAGAGCTGCCAGCCAATCAGAGGCTGGCAGCTCTCTTACTGAACAGCGCCACCACAGAGGCAGTGGCTGCTTTTTTTTATTCAGTCATGTAATGTGGGCATTGCCACCCATAATTGCCCTTGAGAAGGTGGTGGTGAGCTGCCTTCTTGAACCACTGCACTCATGTAGGTGTAGAGATCAGGGAGAGGGATTGTGATATACTTGAACAAATTAAGATTAAAAGGGAGGAGGTATTAGCGGTTTTAGTGGGCTTAATAGTGGATAAATCCCCAGGCCCAGATGAGCTGTATCCCAGGCTGCTATGTGAGGCAAGGGAGGAGATTGCAGGGGCTCTGACACAAATTTTCAAATCCTCTCTGACAGGTGCGAGAGGACTGGAGGACAGCAAATGTGGTACCATTACTCAAGAAGGGTAGCAGGAATAAACCAGGTAATCACAGGCCAATGAGTCTAACATCAGTGGAAGGGAAACTATTGGAAAAAATTCTGAGGGACAGGATTAATCTCCACTTGGAGAGGCAGGGATTAATCAAGGATAGTCAGCATGGCTTTGTCAGGGGGAGATCATGACTAACAAGCTTGATTGCATTTTCCAAGGAGGTGACTGGATGTGTAGATGAGGGTAAAACAGTTGATGTTGTCTACATGGACTTCAGAAAGGCTTTTGATAAGGTCCCGCATGGGAGATTGGTTCAGAAGGTAAGAGCCCATGGGATCCAGGGCAATTTAGCAAATTGGATCCAAAATTGTCTTTGTGGCAGGAGGCAGAGGGTGATGGTCGAGGGTTGTTTTTGCAATTGGAAGCCTGTAACCAGTGGTGTACCAGACGGATCGGTGCTAGGATCCTTGCTGTTTGTGGTGTACATTAATGATTTAGACGTGAATATATGATCAATAAGTTCACAGATGACACGAAAATTGGTGGTGTCATAAATAGTGAGGAGGGAAGCCTTAGATTACAGGATGATATAGATGGGCAGAGATGGGCAGAGCAGTGGCAAATGGAATTTAATCCTGAGAAGTGTGAGGTGATGCATTTTGGGAGGACTAACAAGGCAAGGGAATATACAATGGATGGTAAGACACTAGGAAGTACTGAGGGTCAGAGGGACCTTGGTTTACTTGTTCATAGATCACTGAAGGCAGCAGCACAGGTAGATAAGGTGGTTAGGAAGGCATATGGGATACTTGTCTTTATTAGCCGAAGCATAGACTATAAGAGCAGGGAGGTTATGATGGAGCTGTATAAAACGCTAGTTAGGCCACAGCTGGGGTACTGTGTACAGTTCTGGTCGCCACACTGTAGGAAGGATGTGCTTGCATTGGAGAGGTGCAGAGCAGATTCACCAGAATGTTGCCTAGGCTGGAGCATTCCAGCTATGAAGAAAGACTGGACAGGCTAGGGTTGTTTTCCTTAGAGCAAAGAAGGCAGAGGGGGGAACCTGACTGAGGTATACAAAATTATGAGGGGCATTGATAGGGTAGATAGGAAGAAACTTTTTCCCTTAGCGGAGGGGTCAATAACCAGGGGGTATAGATTTAAGGTGTGGGCCAGGAGGTTTAGAGGGGATTTGAAGAAAAAAAATTTCACCCAGAAGTTGGTTGGAATTTGGAACACACTGCCTGAAGGAGTGGTAGAGGCAGGTACCCTCACAACATTTAAGAAGTATTTAGATGAGCACTTGAAATGCCATAGCATACAAGGCCAAGTGCTGGAAAATGGGATTAGAATAGAAAGGTGCTTGATGGCCGGCATGGACACGATGGACAAAAGGGTCTGTTTCTGTGCGCATTACTCTATGACTCTATGACTCATTAGGGTGTAGGTACACCAACAGTGCTGTTAGGAAGGGAATTCCAGGATTTTGACCCAGTGACAGTGAAGGAACGACGATATAGTTCCAAGTCAGGATGGTGTGTGACTTGCAGGGAAAGTTGCAGGTGGTGGTGTTCCCATGCATTTGCTGCCCTTGTTCATCTAGGTGGTAGAGGCCATGGGTTTGGAAGGTGCTGTCAAATGAGCCTTGGTGAGTTCCTTCAGTGCATCTTGTAGATGGTACACACTGCTGCCACTGTGCATTGGTGGTGAAGGGAGTGAATGTTGAAGGTGGTGGATGGGGTACCAATCAAGTGATCTTCTTTGTCTTGGAATGTGATGAGCTTCTTGAGTGTTGTTGGAGCTGCACGCATCCAGGCAAGTGGAGAGTATTCCATCACACGCCTGACTTGTGCCTTGTAGATGGTGGACAGGCATTGGGGAGTCAGCAGGTGAGTTACCCGCTGCAGAATTCCCAGCCTCTGACCTGCTTTTGTAGCCATAGTATCTATGTGGCTACTCCAGTTTAGTTTCTGGTCAATGGTGACCCC
Organism: Heterodontus francisci; assembly: GCF_036365525.1. Classification (NCBI taxonomy): domain Eukaryota; kingdom Metazoa; phylum Chordata; class Chondrichthyes; order Heterodontiformes; family Heterodontidae; genus Heterodontus; species Heterodontus francisci. The sequence goes on along the minus strand of NC_090380.1, from coordinate 95,821,027 downwards.
CAAGATGTTCATAGTGGGGGATTCAGTGATGGTAATGCCATTGAACATCAAGGGGAGATGGTTAGATTCTCTCTTGTTTGAGATGGTCATTGCCTGGCACTTGTGTGGCGTGAATGTTACTTGCCACTTATCAGCCCAAGCCTGGATGTTGTCCAGGTCTTGCTGCATCCGGAAACGGGCCGCTTCAGTATCTGAGGAGTTGCAAATGATGCTGAACATCGTGCAATCATCAGTCAACATCCCCACTTCTGACCTTATGATGGAGGGAAGGTCATTGATGAAGCAGCTGAAGATGATTGGGCCTAGGTCACTGCCCTGAGGAACTCCTGTAGTGATGTCCTGGGACTGAGATGATTGACCTCCAACAACCACAACCATCTTTCTTTGTGCGAGGTATGACTCCAACCAGCGGAGAGTTTTCTCCCTGATTTTCATTGACTCCAGTTTTACTAGGTCTTCTTGATGCCTTACTCAAATGCTGCCTTGATGTCAAGGGCAATCACTCTCACCTCACATTTGGAGTTCAGCACTTTTGTCCATGTTTGAACAAAGGCTGTAATGAGGTCAGGAGCTGAGTGGCCCTGGCAGAACCCAAACTGAGCGTCAGTGAGCAGGTTATTGCTGAGCAAGTGCCGCTTGATGGCACTGCTGCCAAATCCTTCCATCACTCACCCGAGGCCCAGGAGTGGTGCTGGACCTAGGCCACAGGTAGGTCAGGGCAGGAGGGGGCTCGCAGAGGTGGTGGTGTGTAGTGGGGTCGGCAGCAAGGGCAAGGGGATGGCTCAGCAGGCGACCCCCCCCCCCCTTCCCATTGCTAGGTCCCTCATTCAGGCACTAAGTGTCTTTTAACAAGGGACCCTGACCACCTCACCACCGCACCCCCCCCCCCCTCCAAACTGGAGCCAGCAAGCAGCCTGCATAGTTTTTCCTGCCATGCTTCCTGTGCAGCGATAGGGTCACCCGCCACTCGGCTAATTGCGGCTGCGGGGGTTGAGGCCCTTAATTGGTCATTAATTGCCCAGTTAAGGGCCTCAATTGGCAGCAGGGCAGGAAGGCCGTTCATAGGCCTTCCCGCCCCAGATTTTAAGTCAGCGACAGCAGGAAGGTGGCAGGGTCCCGCCCCCGCCACCATCCCACCCAATTATATACTCTCCCCGCCTTCAAACCCACCGCGGGGAAGAGCATAAAATTCCCCCCATGTCTTCAGCTGTCTTGGCCCTAAGCTCTAGAATTCCCTCACTAAACATATCCGCCTCTCAACCTCTCCTCCTTCATATCGCTCCTTAAAACCTGCCTCTTTGACCAAGCTTTTGGTCGCTTGTCCTAATATCCCTTTATGTAGCTCAGTGTTACATTTTGTCTGACAACACAACTGTAAAGCAGCTTGGAAGACATTATGGGTGAGAAATCCACCTCCACAGCACCACCTCCAGTGGTCCCAGCGTGTACCGGATGGCTGTGCGTCAATGTTATCCTGATGTCAAACAGCCCAGCCAGCTGCTATGATGTCAGGATAACAAATTTCGACCACGCAGTTCCAGTAATGAATTTGTCAATCATTCAGGGAACAACAAAGCTGCAAGGTGGGCCTTACACTGGAATTTCTTAAAATGCCAGGCACCAAAATTGTAGCTCAGGTATCTTTGAAGAACGTCTGCTATTGAAAATTGTCTGGAAGTACACTGAAATGTTCTTGGAGGTGTTGTGAGTTCCTAGATTTGCGAGAGCGAACTGCTGCATTCTCACAAGAATGGCAGAGGAAGAGGTAACTTGTCCACACAAAGGCTGCAACTGGTACGGGGCAGCAGTGGCAGTACTTCTGGATCTGCAGCACGGCAGGGAGATAGAGCAGAAGCTACAGAGAGGGAAAGCTCTGTGCAATTCTCTCTATCAACTTGGAGCCGAACTCCATGTTGCTTGACCATGAAAGGAGGCTGTCTGGCAGGCCAGCCAATGCACCCAGCATCTCAGTGTACATCCTCATCAGCGCTTTCCTGTATGCCTCTGCATAGCAGCCCTCATCTGAGTCGTCTGTAGCAGAACTAATCAACACTTCACCCTCAAGAATGCTCGTAGCCTCAGTGAGTTGGTGCATGAACCGTCCATTCCCCTTGACCTGCCTGCAGCCCACTCATGCCTGGATGACTCTCACCATGTGCTGATCCCAACTCTATACTTGCTTTCAAGGTATGTGCAGTGCCAGTATCTGAGCTGATGGCTGCGTGTATCAGATAAAGTGACGGGGCTTCTTCATTCATGCTGTGCTATTGCTCTCACTCTGTCTTCCTCCTGGGCAGGTGGCAGTTCTTGGGTGTCTGACATCAGGAAATCAGAATGGGAAGGTTATTGTGAAGGAAGGGGAGGTGGGGTAGGAAACAAGAGGTCTGTGATCTCACCATCAGCAGTTAGCCAGTCATGCCAGTTAGCAGGATGAGGGTGAGCTGGGAGATGAGGTGAAAAGGCAGGAACATGCCCATCATCCTCAATGTTCTCAGCAATGCTGGATGCCATGGGCTCTATCGCAGCCGGCTCATGATGCTGAGCGCTACCTCTTCAATAAAGCTCAGGAGATACAAGCGTCTTTGTCTCCCTTCAACTCTGTGCAACCTTGTCCTACAAGTGAGAGGGCAGAATGTCTTTGGTTGTATAGTACTGTGTTTTGATGATGTGCATGCCATAGCTGAATAGTTGTATGTGTCTGGAGGCAGTAAGTGGCAGATGTGAGGCTGGAAGCATTGGTAGGTGTGTGGGAGTGAGATGTTTTTGGATGTTAGGTGTGAATCCTGAGTGACAGGGAATGCTGCTGGGTGAGTGATGGGGGTGTGGTGCGTTGAGCAATGTGAGAGGTTAGTTTGGTGGGTAGGAGATGTCATGTGAAGATGCATTCACTGACCTTGACCACCCGTGTGAGGTCATTAGATTTCTTGTAGCACTGCTGCCAGTTCCTTGGGTCCAAACTCTGTGAGTTGACTCCCTGGCCACCTGCTCCAACTTCCATCTGAGGGTACTCCTTGAGGGCCTCCTGGCCCCCCTACGGGACCATAGCATCTCTCCTCCTGCCCACCTCCACCACTAAAGCCTCCAGTGCTACATCCGTTGACCCTGGAACCCGCTCTCTGCCCTGGTGTACTATTTTCCATCTTTTAGATTACAGCAATATTATTCAGTGCAGCTTCCCTTTAAGAGGGACAGCGTGCCTTTAAGAAAAGTGTGCTGGCTGCACTACATGCTCTCAGCACAACACTGTTTGGCCTCCTGCTTAGTGCAGAGGCATCCAGCAGCTTGAAGAGGACCCCAGCAGCCAGGAACCCACTCATGTCCATGCTACAATCAGATAAGTGAGGTAAGAGCACCAAGTTTGCATGTTGCCCTACTCGAACAGAACTGACGTGAGCAGGTCGCAAATCGCAATTGCCACACCCAAAAAAGTGGCATACAAATTTCTAGCCTTAAATAAATGCAATTTGTGGTGGTTGTTACCTCTTGATTGACTCCAACATTTCCGCCTCCACCTTCCTATCCAGAAGACTATCCAAGTAACATTGGCACCTGGTATAATATCAATCACTCTTTGTGAAAAAAGTGCTCTGAACTAGTGGATATTGTGATGGAAACCCCACCTGCCAAGAATGAGGCATATTAATTTTGTCATATGGAACATTAAATTTTAAACAGTGGCTGGAAACATTTGCATTCTAAGAGACAGTTGCCTGGAGAAGACAATGGAACTGCTTCCTGATTCAATTAACCCAAATGGATTTTGATCACCAGACATTGAATGTGTAAAAAGCCAGCATTCCATTCCTCCCCACTGAGGGTGTCTGCTAAGATGGACAATCCACAAACCGCAGGAGCAGTTGTTCCCAAATAAGGGGTTAGTCACATGACTAACCTGCTGGCCAACTGGAGTTTTGAAGTGCGCTCACAGAACAGTTTGAGTCAGACTACAATTTGAAGACCAAAGAGATTGAAGGTCTCTCCCTGGTTCTCTCTCTCTCCCTCTCACTGAAAGGCAAGGACCCACGGAAGAAACTAAGCCAAGACAGAAAACCATCGAAACAAGTTTGAAAGCATGTACTGGGCCCCAATGAGACTGCAAGATTTAATTGCAATCAAAGATTTTACATCAAACTCAAAAGACAGTAAATGAACTCCAGCTATTGCTTCAAACCTTTCCGCTTGATTCTTTCTCCTTTTCTGTCTCAATCTGCGTGTATGTTCATCATGTATGCATGCTCGTGTGGCCGCGTCGCGTATTTTTAGTAGTTTTAACTGAATTAGAATTTTAAGTTTAATAAACTTACACCTTTCTTGTATAAATCTAAGTAAACCTTTCTGGTTGATTTCTTTGCCATTACAATTGGAGAACAATGAATAAGGATTCACTGAGGGGAAGTTAAAAACATGGTGTTTTAAAAATTAAGCCCTGTTACGGTCAAACCAGGAAAAGGCTGAGAGTGAACCCAACCCCTAATACCCCTTTCTCACCTGGTCGTAACAATATAAAAACATTGGAATCATTAAAGATGCAGTGATGGTGGGCCCATAGCTCTTCAATGAATGATGTACTAGATGGGCCAAAAGGACTCACTCAACTCTATTTGCCTGTATTTATACCTCTGTTTGCAAACTGTTTGCACCTTTCGTGTCATATTTGATCCAACCACATATTCAAGGCATCACTAACAGCCTATTTCCACTTCTGTAGATTTGCCTGACTCTTCCCTGCATCAACTTATCTGCTGCTGAAGCCCTCATCCGTGCCTTTGTTACTTCTAGAATTGACTATTCCAATACACTCCAAGCCGGCCTCCCAGCTTCTACTCTCCATAACTTAAGGTCATTCAAAATTCTGCTGCCCATGTCCTAACTTGCAGCAAGTCCTGTTCACCTATCACCCTGGTGCTTGCTGACTTGCATTGGCTCTTGGTTAAGCAATGCCTCGATTTTAAAATTCTCATCCTTGTTTTCAAATCCCTCCATGGCCTTGCACCTCCCTATCTCTGTAACCTCTTCCAACCCCAAAACCCTGCGAGATATTTGTGTTCCTCCAATTCTGGCCTCTTGCATATCCCCAATTTTAATCATTCCACCATTGGTGACCATGCTTTCAGCAGCCGAGGAACTAATCTCCGGAATTTCCTATATAAACCTCTTTGTCTCCCTCAAGATGCATTCTTTGACTAAGCTTTTGGTCACCTGTCCTAATATCACCTTAGGTGGTTCAGTGTCAAATTTCAACTGATAATGATGCTGTGAAGTGCCTTGATGACACATTTTATTATATTAAAGATGCAATGAACCAAATATAGTAGGGATTACTGAGACACGGCTGCAGATAAAATCAGGACTGGGTATTAAACATTGCAGGGCATAATATATTTAGAAAAGATGGAAAGGGATAAAGGGGAGGTGAAGTAGCTGTAATTATTAGACATAACATAATATCAGTGGAAAAAGTGACACAGCCATCAGTAAGACAGAAATAGAGTCCATGTGGATAGAGATAAAAGATAATAAAGGATCAATCACACTAATAGAGCTAGGTGACAGACCACCTAATAGTGGAAGGGAGGTGAAGGAAGAATAATGCAAATTAGGAAAATTAGTAAAAAACATGGAATAATAATCATGAGGGATTTCAACTAGTCCAAAATTAATTGGCCTGAAGAGGCAGATAAAGGGGATAAGGGAATGGAGTTCCTACAATATGTAAATGACTCCTCTCTAACACATAATGTAAGAAGCCCAACAAGGGAGGATTCACTACTGGATCTAGTAATGGGGAATGAATCAGAGCAGATAAGAGAAGTGCAAGTAGGGGAACATCTAAGCAATAGTGACCATAATGTAATACACTTTAAGGTAATAATTGAGAAGAACATAAGTATGATGAAGACCAAGGTAATAGATTGAGAAAGGGACTGAGAATAGAACTTGGGAAAATAAAAGTGATAACAGTCTTGGCAAACAGTGATGTAGAACAGCAGCAGGGAACATTTTAAATAGTGTTCAACAAAGTCTAGGAAAAATATATTCCACTAAAAACAATAAACTAAATATTAATGGGACATGGATGAATAAAGACAAAAGGGAAAATTTGAGGGTAGGTAAAGTGGCATACATTAAGCACAAGGAGAGTAGGGGAGAGTATGACAAGGGAGAATATGATGAGTTTAGGAGGGAAGTAAAAAAAATCAATTCAGAAGGCAAAGAGGATCTATTAAAATAAATTATCAAGAACATAAAACAAAATAGTAAAATATTCTGCAGGCACATAAATTAAAGAATTAAAGTCGGGATGGGAATAGGCTCACTAAGGGATGGACAGGATAAAATCACAGGCAGCGATAACGTAACAGCAGAAATACTAAATAATTACTTTGCTTTAGTAGTTATCAGGGAGACAGATCAGATGGGCATGGCATCAGAAGTTGAGAATAGAAATAATATAACTGCATTTAAAATAAAAAGAGCATTATTAAATAAACTAATCAAACTCAAAGACGATAAAACCCTGGTCCGAATGGATTACATCCACACATTTCAAAAGAATCTAGGGAAGGGATAGCAGAGGCACTATTACACATATTTAACAATTTGTTAGAAAAAGTTGTAGTGCCAGAGGACTGGGACATAGCTAAAGCAATATCTATATTTAAGAAGGGAGATAGAAAATATCCTGGGAACTATAGACCAGTCAGCTTAATATCAATGGTAGGAAAAATAATTAAATCTCCACGAAAGGAGAACATAGAAAAAACATCTCGAAAGCAAAAACATAATAATGAATCATAAGCATGGATTTCAAAAGAGAAAGTCTTGCTTGACCAATTTCTGTGAATTCTTTGAAGAGGTAACAGAGAGAGTAGACAAGGGTAATGCAGTAGATGTAATTTAGCTAGATTTCCAAAAGACCTTCAATAAGGTGCCACATAATAGATTCATGAATAAAGACAAAGCACACGGAGTGAAGGGATAAGTAGAATGGGTAGCTAGCTGGCTTCAAGACAGAAAGCAGACAGTAGGGGTATTCCACAAGGATTAGTGCTGAGACCAATCTGTTCACAATTTATCCTAATAATTTAAACTTGGAATAAAAACACTATTTCTAAATTTGCAGATGGCATCAAATGGGGAGGTGGATAGTTGTTACTGAAGGGGAGTACAACAAATTACAAGAAGACACAACAAACTTACAGAATGGGCATATAATTGGAAATGAATTTTAACACAGGTAAATGTGAAGTATTATCTTTTGGTAAGAAAAATAAGGAGGGCACATATTATTTGAAAAGTAAGAATCTAAATGGGATAGAGGAGCAAAGGGATCTGGGTGTACAAGTGCACAAATCATTAAAAGTAGTGATACAGGTCAACAAGGCTATAACAAAAAGTAAACCAGGCACGAGGGTTTATTTTAAGAGGGATAGAATTAAAAAGTAGAGAAGTTCTGCTCAACCTGTATCGAATCTTGGAGTACTGTGTCCAATTCTGGTTGGCATATTATAAAAAGGATATAGAGGCACAGGAGACGGTACAAAGCAGATTTACAAGATATTACCAGAAACGCAAGGTTATATCTATCTGGAAAGGATGGGCCCCTTTTCTCTTGAAAAGAGAAGGCTGAAGGATGACATAATAGAGGTCTTGAAAATGATTAAAGGATGTTTTAGAGCAGACTCAGAGGCTGAGGGCAATTTTAACCTAAAAAAGGTGGATTTTGGGTCAGGTGGTGGGGTTGCAGTCTGAGAAATGTGTTTCGTGACCCAAACTTGCTTCCAACCCATCGATTCCAGCTTTAATTGAGGCCCAAAGGAGTACCCAAAGCTGCACGCCTCACTGTCATTCTACTTAATTGCTGCCAGCCGGGTTTCCCAAATGTTAGGAAACCCGATGTGAGGCCTGGTAGATCCAGGAGGTAATTGTCTTTACACGTACTTCCTAGATCCAAGTGCTTGCCTGAGGAGCTTCCGCAATTGGGCACCCTCACAATGACCAAACCCCGAGGTCTCTGATCCTACCATGAAGCCTCTGACTTGCCTGCCACAATCAGTCCTTCAATTAGCCTCAGCCTCTGAACTCCCACCCCCCCCCCCCACCATGAAGTCTCTGATCATTCAACCCCAGCCTCCGACTTTGACCCTCCGATCCCAACTCCTCCCCCAACACCCTGCCAAGGCCTGTGATCCTCCCCTACTAGGTCTGCGATCATGGGAAGGTGTCTTGGGTGATGGAGGTGTGGACCAAGGTGTCTGTCTCTGTCGCATCTGTTCTGATGATGCAACATTCCACAATAGCACTTCTGATATTTCTTCCTTTTTCCTTAACCGAGGCTTCCCCTCCATTCGGGTTGACAGGGCCCACAACCGTGTCCAAACCATTTCCCGCACTTCTGCCCTCACCCCTTCCCCTCCCTCCCAGAACCGTGAGAGGGTTCCTCTTGTCCTCACTTTCCCCCCCCCCCCCATCAGCCTCCACATCCAAAGGATCATCCTCCACCATTTCCGGCACTTCCAGCATGATGCCAGCACCAAGCATAGCTTCCCCTCCCCCTCCCCTGTCAGCATTCCGAAGGGGCCATTCCCTCCGTGATTCCCTGGTCCACTCTTCCATCACCCCCCTGAACCTTGTCCCCTTCTCACAGTATCTTCCCATGCAATCACAGGAAATGTAACACCTGCCCTTTTATCTCCTCTCTCCTCCCCCTTCAAGGCTCCAAACACTCTTTCCAGATGAAGCAGCAATTTACTTGTATTTCTTTCAATTTATTATACTGTATTCACTGCTCACAATGTGGTCTCCTCTACATTGGGGAGACCAATCGCAGATTGGGTGACCGCTTTACGAAACACCGTCGCTCAATCCACAAACATGACCCGGAACTTCTGGTTGCTTGCCTTTTTAATTCACCACCTTGCTCTCACACCCACATTTCTGTCCTCGCCCTGCTTCAGTGTCCCAGTGAAGCCCAACGCAAGCTCGAGGAACAGCACCTCATCTTCTGATTAGGCACTTTACAGCCTTCTGGACTCAACATTGAGTTCAATAATTTTAATCCATAACTTGTTTTTCATGTTTTTGCTTTCAGACAGACCTGTTCATTATTCTGCCATTGATATTCTCTCTGGACAAAAGCTTTTACTACAACTATTACGTGTTCCATGACATCTTTGTCATTTAATCTCTCCCGCCATCCACCCTATCACAGACCTTCCCTTTTGTTCTTCTTCTCCCACCAACCCCCCCAACTTCTCTTGCTCAGAACCTATTACATTTCTAACCTTTGCCAGTTCAGATGAAAGGTCATCGACCTCAAGCATTGGGCTGAATCTTTAATCGGCGGCAAGCAAACGGAAGGCGGAGCAAATATATTCCTGTTCAGGCATAAGCAAACAATGTAAGGCTGGATTGCATCTATTTTAATGCAAGGAGTTGTACAAGTAAGGCAGATGAATTGAGGGCATTGATTAACACATGGGAATATGATATTATTGCTATCACAGAAACATGGTTGAGGGAGGGGAGTGGGGGGGGGTGTAAAAGAGGAGGTGGCATTGCACTATTGATCAAGAAGTCAATTACTGCAGTAAGGAGGGATGATATCTTAGAAGGTTCCTCAAATGAGGCCATATGGGTAGAACTTAAAAACTTTGCTGGGAGTGTACTACAGGCCTCTAAACAGTCAGGGAGAGATAGAGGAGCAGAATATGTAGGCAAATCTCAGAGACGTGTAAAAATAACAGGGTAATAATAGTAGGGAATTTCAACTTCCCCAATGTTAACTGGGTTAGTCTTAGTGCAAAAGGCTTAAAGGGAGCGGAATTCTTAAAGTGCATCCAGGAGAGCTTTTTGAGCCAGCATGTAGAAAGTCCTACAAGAGAAGGGGTAGTACTGGACCTAATCTTAGGGAATGAAGCCGGACAAGTGGTAAAACTGTCAGTGGGGGAGCATTTCAAGGATAGTGACCATAACTCTGTAAGATTTCAGGTAATTATGGAAAAGGACAAAGATGGACCGGAAATGAAAGTATTGAATTGGGGGAAGGCCGATTTCAATATGATAAAACAGGATCCGGCCAAAGTGGACTAGAAGCAGTTACTTGTAGGAAAGTCTACATCAGACCAGTGGGAGTCATTCAAAAAAGAAATAGTGAGAGTTCAGGGCCAACATGTTCCCGTAAAGATGAAGGGTAGGACCAACAAGTCCAGGGAACCCTGGATGTCAAGGGATATAGAGGATTGGATCAGGAAAAAAAAGGAGGCTTACGGCAGATTCAGAGGGCTAAAAATAGTGGAGGTCCTAAGGAGTATAGAAAGTGTAGGGGGTACTTAAAAAAGTAATTAGGAGAGCAAAGAGGGAGCATGAAAAAACACCGGCAGGCAAGATAAAGGAAAATCCCAAGGCATTTTATAAGTATATTAAGGGCAAGAGGATAACCAGGGAAAGAGTAGGGCCCATTAGGGACCAAAGTGACAATCTGTGTGTGGAGCCGGAGGATGTAGGTGAGGTTTTAAATGATTACTTTTCATCTGTGTTCACTATGGAGAAGGACGATGTAGGTGTAGAGATCAGGGAGGGTGATTGTGATATACTTGAACAAAGTAGCATTGAAAGGGAGGAGATATTAGCAGTTTTATTGGGCTTAAAAGTGGATAAATCCCAGGCCCAGATGAGATGTATCCCAGGCTGCTATGTGAGGCAAGGGAAGAGATTGCAGGGTCTCTGACACAAATTTTCAAATCCTCTCTGACCATAGGAAAGGTGCTACAGGACTGGAGGACAGCAAATGTGGTACCATTATTCAAGAAGGGTAGCAGGGATAAATCAGGTAATTACAGGCCAGTGAGTCTAACATCAGTGGTAGGGAAACTATTGGAAAAAATTCTGAGGGACAGGATTAATCTCCACTTGGAGAGGCAGGGATTAATCAAAGATAGTCAGCATGGCTTTGTCAGGGGGTTATTATGTGTAACAAATTTGATTGAATTGTTCGAGGAGGTGACTAGGTGTGTAGATGAGGGTAAAGCAGTTAGTCTACATGGACTTAAGTAAGGCTTTGATAAGGTCCCACATGGGAGATTGGTTAAGAAGGTAACAGCCCATGAGATCCAGGGCAATTTAGCAAATTGGATCCAAAATTGGCTTAGTGGCGGGAGGCAGAGGGTGATGGTCGAAGGTTGTTTGTGCAATTGGAAGCCTGTGACCAATGGTGCACTGCAGGGATTGGTGCTGGGACCCTTGCTGTTTGTAGTCTACATTAACGATTTAGATGTGAATATAGGAGGTATGATCAGTAATTTTGCAGATGACTCGGAAATTTGTGGTGTCGTAAATAGTGAGGTGGAAAGCCTTAGATTATAGGACGATATAGATGGGCTGGTAAGATGGGCAGAGCAGTGGCAAATGGAATTTAATCCTGAGAAGTGTGAGGTGATGCATTTTGAGAGTACTAACAAAGCAAGGGAATATACAATGGACGGTAGGACTGTAGGAAGTACAGAGGGTCAGAGGGACCTTGGTGTACTTGTCCATAGATCACTGAAGGCAGCAGCACAGGTAGATAAGGTGGTTCAGAAGGCATATGGGATACTTGCCTTTATTAGCCGAGGCATAGAATATAAGAGCAGGGAGGTTATGATGGAGCTGTATAAAATGCTAGTTAGGCCACAGCTAGAGTACTGTGCACAGTTCTGGTTGCCACACTATAGGAAAGATGTGATTCCACTGGAGAGGGTGCAGAGGAGATTCACCAGGATGTTGCCTGAGTTGGAGCATTTCAGCTATGAAGAGAGACTGGATAGGCTAGGGTTGTTTTCCTTAGAGCAGAGAAGGCTAAGGGGGGGAACCTGATTGAGGTATACAAACTTATGAGGAGCATAGATAGGGTAGATAGGAAGAAACTTTTTCCCTTAGTGGAGGGGTCAATAACCAGGGGGCATAGATTTAAGGTAAGGGACAGGAGGTTTAGAGGGGATTCGAGGAAAAAAAATTTCACCCAGAGGGTAGTTGGAATCTGGAACACACTGCTTGAAGGGGCGGTAGATGCAGGAACCCTCACAACACTTAAGAAGTAGTTAGATGAGCACTTGAAATGCCATAGCATACAAGGCTACGGGCCAAGTGCTGGATAATGGGATTAGAATAGATAGGTGCTTGCAGGCCGGCATGAACAAGATGGGCCGAAGGGTCTGTTTCTGTGCTGTTTAACTCTATCACTATGACTCAAGAACAGTGCGGCACATGCGCGAGAATTGCGCCGCGGAGCTGCCGCAATATTTCATGCGGTGGCTCATTATCAAGGCAGGGGCAGAATGACCGCCCCCGATGACGTAGAGGAGCTAGGTGATCCAGCCCGGCAACTGTGTCCAGCGCCACTGCACAGGCGCCGGCACCATTTTTAAAAGGCTTCAAGTCCTTCAGTGAAATTAAAATGTTTAATGATCCCTCTATCCAAAAAATAAAATTAAGCTTTTAACTGCATTTTGAATCCGCTCCCCCCTCCACCCCCACCCCCACCCCCCACACCATGAGTAATCAAGATGTAAATTGCCCTCTCACCCCAAAAGAAACAATTTTTGTGATCCCAAACTTTCCCCACCAAACTTCATAAACTTTGAACCTCAACCCCTTCCCACCATCACTGCAACCAATAGGAACAGTTTTCCCTGCTCCCCCCCTCCCGCCCTGAAAACTTCACTGCCCCCCACCCCGCCACAGTGTTACACCTCAGATCTCCGAACGGAGATCCAAAGGCTCTGGAGGAGGCTCAAATAAAGCATAAATACCAGCATGGATTGGTTGGGCCAAATGGTCTGTTTCCGTGCTGTATGTCCTGTGCAATTCTATGTAATTCAATATAAATGCAAGTTGTTGATATGATCTGTGAAGACACATCACACGGTTTCCTCATTCTTTCCCAGGACTTCAATTTGGAATTCTTTGCAGCCCTCAGTCTTCCCTTCTCTTGACAATTTACCTTTTACTAAGCTTGGTGTAGACTGACAACAATTTCCTGATTTACCTAATTCTTCACCCATTCTCTTCAAGCTTGATCGTGTCCTGCACTGTGGATCGTGGCCTTTCACACAAGCTCATTTTTAAAATGAGATTAACCAAAAAATCAGACTTTTCCTAGAAGTGGGATGTCCACCATCTGTTCTGACAGTGAAGAACAATTAAAGTTAGGATATGGCAAATGTATTCAATTTAGCTAGGCTGAGGTCTGAAATGGAACAGTTAATAAACCACTCCTTCATACATTGTGATATCCGTACAATTTTCAGTAATACAAAGTTCAGGAGGCAAAACAAACCTCTCTTCTGTTTAATCAGTTCTGCTTTGAACAATCCAGAAATTGATCTGGAAATGTATGAAAAGGCAGCAGTGGCCCTTCCCAGATAATGTGCAAATAAAGTGCATTCAGGCTGAGAAATTTATCCTTTACATAATAAACAGGTCAGTCATTACATCATTCATAAATGTCAACATTGGTATTACTCAGCTTGAAAAAACTTTCAATTTAAATGATGAGTTAAAGAACCTTGAGGTGAATATATTCCACATAGAAAAGCAGTACTAATAGTTTCAGTCCTCACTGCTGGTTGAATTGTTGTTTACTTTGAATGTATACCTGCTCAACTGTATTTGTTTCTTGACTCTTGGAAATGAACCAGTGCCTGTTTTAGTAGTGAATTCAGAGCATATCTGAGCAACAGAATCCAGCTGGGTAAATACACTATGAGTAAACTATGAACAAAGGAATATTGAGCACCCACACCCACGCCCAGATCAACAGGAAAGCAGCTACTGGTAACTGTAGGGTTATGCAAGCACAAACAGTCTTTGCCACTAAAAGCAAATAGACTACACTTGTGCGCTCTTGAGTATAGCTATTTTCACCATGTGGTTCAGCAGTTATACATGGTAAAAGGCTTCAGGCTAGTGCTTTACTCCCTAAGCCAAGAGGATGTTCATTTTAATTGAATCCAGATTAGGGAGGGGAGGAGAGAGGTAAAATAAAAACAGGAAATCTCTCTTTATGCAGATATCCCTTACCAGCTGTTGAATACTGCACCATTTGCTGTAACATGATGTATCAGAGTAACAAAACATCCACTGTACCACAAATTCTGATATCACATACATTCTTGATAACTCACCAATGCAGAGACAATGCAATAATTTTCCAATTGTGCTCTGCCGTGTACTCTTCACTCAACATGTAATATAAAACATGTTCTATATGGTTCTCATATTGTGACACATGATAACAAACATCGCCTTTTACACCACCTATTTGTGTCTTGGTGTATGAGTGCTACTAATAACAGGTGTGGAATAATTGGGTCATGGATGCATGAAGAGATATTTTTCCTTTGAATAGATATGGACTCTAGGTAAAGAAATTTATCCTGAATTCCCTATTGAATTTCTTACTTCCAAGCCTGAAATTTAGGCTAACGAATGCATTTTGCACTTGCTCTACGTCCTGCCCAAAACCCATTCAGGGTTAAAATCAACTCACTAGCTCGGGTCTCATAAAGTTTGTGGTTTCTGTGTCTAGGTATTGTACCATTTTTGGGAATTGTTCCATTCTAGTAGCAGCTCAGAAATAACAGATAAACAGTCCAAAAAATGGGACAAATAACTAAAGATTATTTTGCGCTTTAGTATTACTGTTATTTTTTATACTTAATACTGCACAAAGTATTAATATTTAATTTCAAACATCCAAATATTTAACCAGTTTAAAATTTAGCATATTTTGAACAGCGTCTTAATGAGTTACTTGTTTTAATCTACCTGTATAATGTTGATTTTTAAGTTTAATTTAGAGTTCTCAAAACCTGTGCAAACTTAAATGCTCAATAAAAAGAAAGGCTTCCCAGTGCCAAGAGTCTCTGACTCCACAGTAATCCCAAAAAATCCTCCAAAAATCCCCACTCAAATACATCCAACCAGCTCCAGCCTTCGCTGACAATAACCACAATGAAAATGTGTGCCCTTGATGTTAAGCCTTTTTTTTGATGCCAAATCTCCAGGTAAATCACACACAAGTACAATTTTCAAAAAGCCAATTTGAAGAAAATTACCCCAAACGGCACTTAAAAAGACTGTAGCCCATCTAAACACATTGCTAATGAAGCACAAAAGCCAAAGACGATCAGTCACAGCAAACTCAACAAACCATGCCAAATAGCTTTCATGTGGAGCAAGAAAAACTGCACTTATAGCTTCTTAGATAATTGTGACATTCTTTCAGGAAGCACCCTGTAATAACAACAAATCTGAGATGTTGAACTCATTGATGCCACAGCTTTATATTTCTATTGCTCATGTTTTTATGATAAAACTTTGACTTGTTGGTGAAAATTTGCTGCGGTAGCTCCAGAACAAAGGGAAATAATGGTCATTTGGGTCAAGCACTGAAGGGCTGTCACTGGGATGTGCTTGCATGTAGCATGAGTACACTGCCTTCAGGAAAGGAGTGGTGAAAATTGGAGAAAAGCAAGAAGAAAAATATACAAAATATTGTAAAACTAAAAAAAAACCTCATCTTAATCAGTGAATAAGAGTTTGAAACTTCTGCAGAACTTTTTAAGGAAGAGGAAGTGTATCATTCCCCTGTTGTTCTCTTCCATTAGCCCCACCCCAAGCCCTGGGGACAGGTGGCCCCACCTAGTTTTGTTATATAGAGGGCCAAGGCAGAAAAAGTGTCTGTCCATCTGCAGCACAATTTCCTGGGAAACTTGCATGAGTTCATGATTCAGCATGATTCTGCTTGCATAAGCAGAATCCCAGTAATTCCCACCCATTAGTAGAATTCAGGATCATATACAGAATCATGGAATAGTACAGTTCAAAAGGAGGCCATATAGTCCAGGGAGCTTGCGCTGGTTCTTTCAAAGAGCAATTCGGTTAGTTCCACTCCCCTGCTCTTTACCCATATCCTTGCATTTTTTTCTCCTTCAAGCATTTATTCAATTCCCTTTTGAAGACTACAATTCAATCTGTATCCACGACCTCATCAGGCAGTGCATTCCTAATCCTAACCACTTGTTGCATAAATTTTTTTCCCTCATGTTGCCTCTGGTTCTTCTGCCAATCACCTTAAATCTGTGCCTTCTGGTTATCGACCCTTCAGCCACTGGAAACAGTTCCTCTTTATTTATTTTATCTAATCCCTTATTAGTTTAACCATCTCTATCAAATTTCCTCTTAGCCTTCCCTGCTCTAAGGAGAACTAACACCAGCTTCTCCAGTCTATTCACATAACTGTCTACCACGAATTGTGCCAGTACTCCACTCCCCACCAACTGGAATCCCAGTCATTCACTGATCAAGAAGTAATTGCATCATTGTATACTATGTTACATAATTACACAGAAAAAAAACATAACCATGGCATCTGTTTTCTCTTTAAAAATCTGTCAGACATTTTTTCATGATGGTCTCAGGTTGTACATGTTACCTCAAGACATACTGATGTTAATAAACAAATGGGCACAAGGTGGCAGAGAAAATGCATATTTTCCCCTGTTAGGAAGCCATTCACGTGCACATCCTGTCCACCCCCTCCACCCCACCAACATCCCCCCCCACCAATAATTTTCAGACACTAATTGAGCTTACCCCGTTTTGCCAGAGTTTCTGCCAATCTACTACCAAAATTACAAGGGAGATCAGGATAACCCTGTGGAAATTTCCTCCTCCACCCCCCAACACCAGCACCCACCACTATTGGACTGAAAAAAATAGAAACAGCATATAAAGTCCACCTATCACTTACCTATGGAAATATCTGACAAGACATTATAAAAAGATTAGCAACATTAGCAGTAAGAAATTTTCATCTTCATAGCATCCCATTATGTCATCAAAACATCTCAAAGTGCAATTACTTTTGAAATGATATGACTGTCGTTGCAAATGCAGCAAGCAATGTCCCACAAACAGTACTGAGATGAATTACTCTGATTTTTATTGTTATTAGCTGAGGAAGGAATATTGGATATTCTTTGAATTGTGCCAGGAGATCTTTAAACGCCAAATGAAAAGACAGATAAGGAGCCTCATTTAATATTCCATCTGAGAGATGGCACCTCCAGCAATGCAGCACTCCTTAATATTGCACTACAGTGCCATCAGAGATGATGGACGCAATTTTGTGGTAGGACTCAAATCCACAACCTGACCCTGACCAGATGGTAGAGTAATAGTACCACACAGTTTTAGTACAATTTTAGTGCAGGTTACAATGCACCAATAAGCTCTAAATTACATCCTATCCCATAAACTGCTCTATGTATTGGACTAAAATAATACAGTAGATAGGTGAATTATATTGTACTTTTCACTACAGTTTACTTCTGTTAATTCAAACTTGTGCTTTGCTCAAGAGAATTTGAATTAATCAGTAATTCAAATTAAATAATTTAAATAGAGCAGGACAGAAGCCTTTGTTTGCATGACTTTCATTTGAATTAACAAATAATTTGAATTAAGCAACTCCAAATTAGGAGGACTAGGCTGAAAAACAAATACATCGCCCTCCGTTTCCCTCAGGTTCTCTGATCTCTTGCTGTAACTTGACCTTAGGGAAACATTGGCAGAACCACTACATAAAGGTCCCTTTTAGTCATTTGTTCCATTTCTCTGGAGGTTCTGCCAATCTCCTCCAAAGGACACCAGCATCTATGGAAATTTCGAGTGATGGTTCTTACTTAATGTCCGGTCCTAAACTATGCACATCATTTGCAATTTTTTCACAGGTTTATTTTGACAGTATCTGAAAATTTACAAAGAGACAGCAGGTGTGACCATCTTTCTGATACACTGGCTTCACCTAGTGCACAGTTTAAGTGAGAATTCACCTTGACGACTCTATAAATTTAAACATGTAATCATACCTCCATCTTTTGGACAGAAGCTTGTCTGGCTGCCTGCTGTATAAAGCTCAATGCATTGCTGTTGGAATAAACAAATTAGAGGAGGCTAGCAGAAGTAATTTTTCAGTAGGCAATTTGAGAATAAATAAAGCACCAGATAAATGCACTTTGCTAACAGCCCATTTATTGTTCCAATCTGCTGCCAATTGTTAATTGTTGAAACCAGTGGTAACTCTGATAATTTGTCACATTTGACATAATGGAAACGCACCCCAGAGGTGGGTTTCTAGACATTAGCATGTCAAACCCAGGACCTGAGTCCCATTGTTACTGTAAGCAGCAGCCATGCTGAGGTTGAGGGCAGAGCAGCAAAATCAAAGTGCTGACCATCAGCACTCGTACACAGCTGAAAGCCTCCTGTTCTTCCATCTACAGGCCAAGCAGCAAAGTGATTTGACATTACTCAACTGCAGGGAGTTGAAGCTGTTGAAGCCAAAAAAAAGTTTTTTTTCCCGCTTCTAAGTAACTGTGTGTGAAAATCACTGCCACATTTGTTTTAAAAACTTTTCAAAGCTAATTTTATTTTTGGCTTGAACAGCACTGATGGGCCAAATGACCTCTGTTAGTGCTGTACGATTCTATGACTCCATGAATTATTTCACAGTGGATAAAAGTTCCTCATTGGCAAGCAATAACCAAAGCTGCTTTACTAGCTGCTTGTGGAATTTCATGCCAGTGACAACCATATATCTTATCACCTCTTTCATTATTCTTGTGATTAAACCATGTTGTGGCATAAATGGAGGTTAACATCCATGTTCATAGAACTGTAGCTTGAAGCAATTCTATATTATAAAAGCCCTAATAAAAATCATTTAATTTCACCAATCAAAGCTAGGCAATAAAAAGTCATCTAGTTTTTTTTCCCCATATGTTAATTGTTGTTAATCTGGAAAAGAAACTCATCAGAATTTTTTCTAATGAAATGAGTACTGTCAAATGTGAATTGATATTCACTTAGTTGAGGAACTTCATTAATAGGTTCCAATATTGTTGGTATTCTAATTGAAAACGCTGCAGTTTTACTTAGAGATTTTGGACTGAGGGAACTCTTTACCGCTTTTGATGTCTTGCAGTTCTGATGAAAGGTCACTGACCTGAAACGTTAACTTTGCTTCTCTCTTCACAGATGGTGCCAGACCTGCTGAGTATTTCCAGCACTTTTGGGTTTTATTTCACATTTCCAGCATCTGCAGTATTTTGCTTTTATCTTTACCACTTTTATTTATTGACCTACTTTTGTGGCAGCTGAACTGAAATGTCAGTTTAATTCTAAAGCCAGTTTAAAGTCTTATTCACGAACAATACCTATAACATAGTCGATAAACTTTTAGACTTCACAGAAAAAAATGACATCACATACAGGGATCCTTTTTGTAATAAAACTATACAATAAACTGAGACTTCTGACGTGGTGCTCATTTTATATAGATTCCTTCATATAAGAACTTCCTTTTAGAATGCATGTTCAAGGCTTTACATATGGTTCTTAAGAATAACTTTGGGAGGCGCTGTACCCATTGGGCAAAAGCTATAACAATACTTTGTACAAACACTTGATGTGTTGGTATCAAATTCCTTCACCTGTTCTTTTAATGGAGGCATTACCCATTTAAAATAAATAGGATGGCGCCTTTGTGAAAATACAGGACAGAGGGATTTGATACAGATCCATTAAACTTTCATGTGATAATGTCATACAATGGAATTTCCTGGCTCCTATGAGGAAGGCTTAAAGATATTAGGGTCTTTAAAAGGGAAACTTAGCATATTATAAAACATTTATAATGTCCAATGCATTCTGCAGTGATTATATTGTTGCGGTAAAATCATGTTTAAACCAGAATCACTGAGACAAAGAATGAGGTTATCAATTATTAAATAAGGATTTGGATCTGAGGGTTTGTGTGCATGATGAATATTTCATTTATTCACTGTTAAATGCCACCACTGATAAGATTTCTGTCAATTGTGGCTAATGGCAAGAAAATTTGCAGTGGCTCACAAACAAATGTTTTTTTTTACGAGTGAAGGTGTGCTTCTGATTTACTTTTGTATCTTAATGATAATGTTTGTTTACTGAAAACCAGTATGTGTAGACCCTGGTTAGTGTGTCATTTGAAAAATGTATTTTGCAATCCTGGTGGGAATATTTGTTCAGGTATTGTCCAACACCACCTGCAATAAGTTTACCAAGAGGGCGTTGTGAGTGTTTATTCTTTCCAGGGCAGCTGTTGCTCAGATACTACGCCACATATTCAAACACTGACTTAGCATTTGATTTTTTATTTAGTCACTTGTTGTGAACTTGAACTATATTTATAATCATGTAAATCTAGATAATGTAATGGCAGGCATACCAAATCCCTGGAGAATCAGGCACAGAGGCCTGAGACCAGTAATGCACCCAAAACCAGTGAGTTCCAGGACAGGTGGCAAGTACAAAGATGGTTGGAGACTGTGCCACATGTTGTCTACTAGGTTCATTAAGTTTCCAAGTTCTATTTAAAAACAGTAAATGCTGGAAAATTTTCAGGCAGCACCTTTGGAGATAGAAACAGAGTTAACGGGCTGGATTTTCATTCCTGGATCCCGATCCCACCGTCAGGATGAAATGCGGATCATGAACCCAGAAATGCCAAGGGAGATTTTGGAGGAGGCCACCAATTAAGAGGCCACCTCCGGAAGCCCCATCTAATTAAGGATGGTGGGTAGGCTCCGCAGCCGGGACAGTCAATGGAAGCGTGGGTTTAGTGTGCCTGTCATTGCACTATCTGTGTTTGCATGATTATAAATGCCGCCATCTCACCCCCACACACACCCTAAGCAGCCTCCATAAAAATATACTGGAGGCCAGAATGTCAGCCAGTCGTGCAAAATTGCAGACCTACCTCCACTGCTCTACGGAAATTCAGCCCAACATTTCAGGTCAAGGACTTTTCATTAGAACTGGGAGAATTTAGAGATGTAATAGGTTTTTAGCAAGTACAGAGGCAGGGAAAAAGAAATGGAGAAAAGAACAAATTGATAGGTCTGTGATAGAGTGGAAGGCAGGAGTGATTACACGACAAAGGGATGATAGTGCATGGTAAAAGGGGATGTTAATGTGACAAGTATAAAAACAAATAATGGGTCTAGAGGAGCTGTAAAATAACAATAGCAGAACCATTGCCAGCAGCTGCTGTCTGAGAAAATGGGAGCAGAGATTATGGTCTGAAATTATCAAACTCAGTGTTGAGTCCGAAAGGTTGCTAAGTACCTAATCAAAAAATGAGGTGCTGTTCCTTAAGCTTGACTAGAGGCCGAGGACAGAGAGCTAAGAGTGAGAATGGGGGGGAGAATTAAAATGACAGGCAAGTGGAAGCTAGAGGTCATGTTTGTGGTCTGAAGGCAGGTGCTCGGTAAAGCTTTTAATCTCACCAATGTTTAGGAAATCGCATCGTGAGCTGTGAATACAATCCACCTTTATTCCTACTCCAACTTCAGAAGAATTTCTACTGTATCAGTCTGAATATTTCACTTACCGCACCATTTTATTAGTGACCATTTGGACTAAAATTGTCAATTTAGTGCCAGTTAGTGTTGCATTGATGGCACCTTTGAACTATGGGCACCACTTGCATCCATTAAAAGTGCATTGGGGCTGTCAACTCCTTTCACTTATAATCCTTAAAGCCACCAGACAATAATCTTTGCTTCTCATTGTTCCGGAGTTAATTCAAACCCAAGCCCAGAAGATAAAAGGAAAGTGTACTCTCTCCCTGTACCCCGCATTCCACTGGGAAGAAAGTTTTCATTCACATAGATTGTTCTCAATACTGTGTGTCAAGTTAAAAAGGCAATATCCTTGAGACAGCATAAGTTTCCTATATCACCTGGACCCTTACAAAAGAACTGTTCCTGAAAGCAATGTACCTTCACATTAAATGCTTTTTCATAACATAACTTTTAATATTTTAAAAGCTCAATACGGTTTAATCAAATGAATGTAAATTAGCTGATTGAGTGATAATACCAGTCAATTTCTGGAGGTAATTTTTCACCTTTGTTAGCTGCATAAAGTCAAAGACCTTTGAGCTTTGTGACAAGGCTGCAATGAGTCAAAGAGAAAGTTTTGTGTTTGATTTCTGATAAATTTGACACTCCTGATCCTAAGGTGCACTGCCTTGACAAATGTTAGACAGCCTTTGAGCATGTACAATTGTGCACGTGGACAGCAGACTGTAATGGAATGGAAACCTGAGATTCTGTTACAATCCCTTTCAATCTTGCCCTTCAGCCACTAAACCTATTGGTTTGGCACACACCTGTATCCATTATTATACTTGCTTATCATATGGCTGGTAGATAATATTATGCTATTAGTCAGGGATGACTGGGTCCGAATCCTACTGATATTTTGAACTGCCTGCTTAAATACTTCTGTAAAAGCCACAGAAAAATATTGTGTGCACCCAAATTTAATTCTGAGAGGAAGAGTAGTTTTACTTTTGTGACTTTGACGAATATGCAATAGTTGAGGTTTTCGTGGTCAGCCATGATAAGAACTTTGATCTCTTTTACACAGTCAGACCTCAGGTGGGTAAACTTAGCATGGCTGTGGTTTGGTTTCCAAACATAGAAAAGATAAACAGGGTTACTGCACCGCCTTCTGATAGTCCTATCCAGTATCCATATCTACATATGGTTGACACAGCAAACATTATCTCACATAAACACAAATATCATTTGATGAGGAATATTTGATTAACTAATAACATTTGATTGGGCTTTTCTGATTATTTTTCTTTTTTTTTGAGATTTCAAGGAGGCTGAACTTGGTCTTTGTGTGAAACAGACAATGGCGAATTAGCAACCTGTTTATACCTCACCTGATTTTCTTTCCCACTGACATCAATTAAATAGAAAATGGGACAAGATGTAAAATGGACTGCAAATTTACAATCACCTGCTTTCAACTCAGCGATAAAAGTTCCAATGACCTCCTTGCCTTGTACCATGGTCACTCCCAATGTACCTCTGGTCAATATCAGTGACTAATTTGACATATTTAGGTTGAACATATTCTAAAAAGGTCGAACCAATTAAGTGACAGATCATGATAACTCAGCACGTGAGATGTGTGTACTTGTTAGAAGAAAGGACTTGCCAAAGCATTTCACAACCAGAGAAGTACTTTCGAATTGTAGTTTCTGTTGTTATATAGGGAAATACAGGAGCCAATTTGCAAGGTCCGGCAAACAGCAATGAGATAATGACCAGGTAAACTGCTTAAGTGGCATTGGTTGAAAATGGAAAAAAAGATTTACATTTATATAGCAACTTTCATGATCGCAGGACATCCCAAGTGCTTTTACAGCCAATGAAGTAGTTTTGAAGTGTAGCCACTGTTGTAATATAGGAAATGCCGCAGCCAATTTGTGATAACTCTCCTGCTCATCTTAAAATGGTGCCATGGGATCTTTTGCATCAATCTGAGAAAGCAAACCAGACCTCAGTTTAATGTCTCATCCAAAAGACAGCAACTGCCAGAGTGCAGCACTTCCTACGTAATGCACATGAGTCTCAGCCTAGATTTTTGTGCTCGTATCTCTGGAGTGGGACTTGACCCCACAATTTCCTGACTCAGAGGCAAGGATGCTGCCAACTGAACCACAGCTGCCACTTAGGGATAAATGTTGGCCAAGACAGTGGGAGAACTCCATTGCTTGTCTTCAAATAGCACCATGGAAACTTTTACACCTAGCTTAGAGGGCAGATGGGGCCTCAGTTTAATCTCCGCTCAGTCCGCAAGCAGGCAGGACCCTGAGCTTCCGGTTGCTTGCCATTTCAACACTCCCCCCTGCTCTCATGCTCACATCTCTGTCCTGGGATTTCTGCAGTGTTCCAGTGAACATCAACGCAAGCTCGAGGAACAGCATCTCATCTACCGATTAGGCACACTACGGCCTGCCGGGCTGAACATTGAGTTCAATAATTTCAGAGCATGACAGCCCCCCATTTTACTTTCATTTTTAGTTATTTTTTCTTCCTTTTTTTTACATTCTTTTTTACATTTTTTACAATCTTTTTTTGCATTTATTTCATTTCATCTTAGTTTGTTCAGTTTGCTTACCCACATATTCAGTCCATGGTGTCCACTTCATCGTGAAAACGTGCTATGCTGAATGATGATTTTTAATTCATCAGTTGGAAATCTAAAAAGGAAAGCTGGAATCCTACATTCAACTTTTAAAAAACTGGCAGCTAAAATGGTCACCACAATTTGCATTGAGATACCTCACATTCCAAGTAGAGGTGCATGTCTAAATAGCTCACATCCAGAACAATGGCTTGAACAGTTGAGTAAATTATCTGGTATCGCCCCGGTTAGCAAAACATTCAAAGCAATCTTGGAGCATTCATACTAGTGGAGACATACCTCCAGGGGATAAACATTGAACCATCAAGACCTGAGAGAGATTTGGGATTGTTAGACTTTGGATCTCATTAAAGTGAAAAAAAGAATACACTGAAAGAATCATGTGACAGTCTCCCCAGTCTGTGTGAAAACTTGGAGTTTCTGTTACACACAGGAGACAAGCTTTGAGAGCTAATCAGTGCAGGACCCCAGTAAGGCTGTCTCTCTTTCTCTCTCTGTCCAGGTAATACTGCAAGTTACAAACCCTGTCTGCGACTGCGGAGCATCCAAGTCTATCATTGCTACAGACAGAGACCCCGGGGTAGAAAGCCACCAACATTACTGTCTCCAAGTAAACCCTGATCAAACTATTCTTCAACACTCTGTAACCTATTTGTGTGTGTGTGTGATTCTTGTGTGTGTTTATGTGTGTGTGTGTGAGAGAACATTGGTGCATAGTTTATTATTTTACTTAGATCGGGTTTTAATTTTAGTACAATAAACAAACCTCTTTCTTGTTTAAACTCAAGAAAACTTGTCCGATTGGTTCTTTTATGATCATAGCAGAAAAAGGGTTAAACACTCATATAAAAACAAGAAATGCTGGAAATACTCAGCAGGTCTGGCAGCATCTTTGGAGAGAGAAGCAGAGTTAACGTTTCAGGTCAGTGACCCTGCATCAGAAGTATTTTGCTTTTAAGGATTAAACACTCACTGAATCGGTAAGCACATTCACTGTTTAAAAGAAATAAACCCTGTTGCAGTCAAAGAAGGAGAGGGACAAGAGGGGAGCCTTTCAACCCCTCCTCACCTGATTCTAGTAACTTCTTTAGTACTGCAGTTTATTAATATGTCCATTTCCCTACTTAGCTAAAGTGGATATTTTCCATGACATCAATTTCATGTAAGAGGTTTAGAATAGAGAGCAGGTTAATTTTAGTTTTCACGGAGTACTGTGAGGCAGTGTAATGCACTACCAAAGTTAATGATTGAATCACAGACTATGTCGACATTGAGGAATAGGTTTGATCGGTGCCTGAAAGAACGGGGACATGGAGATACAAGTACATGGGATTAGCACTACAGCTCATGTGCAGTATAAAGGCAGACTGGTTGGGTTGAGTGGCCCGTTTCTGTGCTGTAATTTTTATGTAGCTCTATGTAATTCCTTTGTTATCTTGAGTAATTGTCCATTTCATTTACCTTTGGTCATCTAGGAAATGTATCCATTTGCTTTACAGTCTAGGAAAGTGTTGTAATTGCTCCCAAGCTTTTGCTTTCAATTCAGACAATATGAATTCAGGGCATCTGAATCCAAAGTCCAAATTATTTTGAAGCCTTTTTGTTAGAGACGTCTTCTTTGGCCTCCTTATCTTGAGAGATAATGGGTAAGCGCCTGGAGGTGGTTAGTGGTGTGTGGAGCAGCGCCTGGAGTGGCTATAAAGGCCAATTTTAGAGTGACAGGCTCTTCCACAGGTGCTGCAGAAAAATTTGTTTGTCGGGGCTGTTACACAGTTGGCTCTCCCCTTGCGCTTCTGTCTTTTTTCCTGCCAACTGCTAAGTCTCTTCGACTCGCCACACTTTAGCCCCGCCTTTATGGCTACCCGCCAGCTCTGGCGATCGCTGGCAACTGACTCCCACGACTTGTGATCAATGTCACAGGACTTCATGTTGCGTTTGCAGACGTCTTTAAAGCGGAGACATGGACGGCCGGTGGGTCTGATACCAGTGGCGAACCCGCTGTACAATGTGTCTTTGGGTATCCTGCCATCTTCCATGCAGCTCACATGGTCAAGTTAGAGACGTGTTAGAGACGTAGTCTGAGTGTTATTACACAAATAGCGCAACAATATTTGTAAATGGCATGACAATTAGTTTATATGCCTGCCTGTTAAATGGTACCCAGGCAAACCTATTGAAGCTTTTCAACGTCTCTGGATTAGACATTGACAGCAGTCTTAGAAAGTGATATGATACTTCCAATAATTCAACATACATACAATCTATATTGTGTTGAATGGTAGACAGGTCTCCAACATGCTGCGTTAATCAGCTGAGACGTGCAGTATGAGCACATTACGAGAACTATCGCTGATAATTATTTCCCACTATGAAATCATCAACACACCATTTGTTAATATTTGCCCTAAGGGCACACAGTAGTTAGCATTGTTCATGTAAAGTGTTGATCTGAAGAGTGTCATTCATTTTCCTGTAATATAAAATCCAGGAAAATATTGCCATGAGAAGGAAATGTGAAAATTACCATCTCAGAAGAATGTTAACAAAAGTAAGGAGCAATGTAATTCCTGTAATTGTATATTACCTGAACATGAGAAATGCTTTCAGGAAGACACACTGCAGACGCAGTGTCAAATAGATGAAGTAAGGTCGGGTTTCTTATTCAGAGGCCACCTGGTTGTAACTGCATGTAACTCAAGAGAGATTAAGCCCACCACTGATGAAGCTGTCAGAAAATTGCCAAACATCATACTACGAGACCTTGTTTTGACTAACTTCTTATCCCTGGTGAGATTTTTAGAATTCTTTTCAATCAGTAACAGATCATAAAATGTAATTCTTGAGAGGTCAATAAGGGGAAATAAGTTAACTTTTTTCCTTATTGAATATTTCTTGATAACCTAACATAATCAAATAAAACAGCTCAAATTAAGACATTAGTTGTCCACATTATTTATTGAAACTGCACACAGAATGTACACAATATATCTTTCAAACAACCAAGTTCACATTAGAAGGTCAACGACTTTGAATTGGAACAGCTTTCCCAAAACTACACTCTATAAGTTAAACTCTGACCAGACTCATTTCACATTGGACTCCTACAGTGAGCAGAAGGAGAAGACTTCTATCCTATTGGCCTGGGCCAGTTTTCAATCTGCATGCTGCAGGTAACCCATCACATTCTGCTTAAACTTAGGACGTAATTTTATCCTAATCCAGCCAGCGGAAAACTGATGTGATCAGGTCAACCACCCAGTTTTATCTCATAAGAACATAAGAACTAGGAGCAGGAGTAGGCAATTCAGCACCTCGAGCCTGCTCCGCCATACAATACGATCATGGCTGATCTCATCTCGGCCTCAACTCCATTTTCCTGCCCGTTCTCCATAACCTTCAACCCATGACTAATTAAAAATCTGTTTATCTCCTCCTTAAATTTACTCAATGTCCCAGCATTGACCACACTCTGGGGTGGTGAATTTCACAGACTCACGACCCTTTGAGAGAAGTAATTTCTCCTCGTCTCTGTTTTAAATCTGCTACCCCTTATCCTAAAACTATGACCTCTCATTCTAGATTGCCCCACCAGAGGAAACATCCTCTCTAAGTCTACTTTGTCAATCCCCTTAATCATCTTATATACCTCAATTAGATCTCCTCTCATTCTTCTAAACTCTAGACAGTAAAGGCCTAATCTGCTCAATCTCTCTTCATAAGACAAACCCCTCATCTCTGGAATCAATCTAGTGAACCTCCTCTGAACTGCCTCCAATGCAACCACATCCCTCCTCAAGTAAGGGGACCAAAACTGGTACGCAATACTCCAGGTGCGGTCTCACTAATGCCTTGTACAGTTGCAGCAACACTTCCCTATTTTTATACTCTATTCCTTTAGCGAAAAATGCCAAACTTCCATTTGCCTTCCTTATTACCTGCTGCACCTGCATACTAGTTTTCTGCGATTCATGCACGAAGCCACCCAGATCCCTACCTTCACTGAAGCACTCTGAAGTTTCTCTCCATTTAGATAATAATTTGCCTTTCTATTCTTCCGACCAAAATGGATAATCTCATACATATCCACGTTGAACTCCATCTGCCAAATTTTGGCCCATTCACCTAACCTATCCATATCCATTTGTAAATTTCTTATTTCTTTTTTGCAACTTACTACCTCCCATTGAAATCCATGGAAAATAAAAACGGTGATGTGTAAAATGGGCATACTCTGATCCTCACACTTCAGTGGGACCAGTTGGATAGATAATTGGGTTTTCACTTGGTGACTCACACTTCACAAGTGACCAAGAGCAGACAGTGTGGGCAGGTACAGCTGAGGAGAGTACGTGTTGGAGGGCACAGCCCTTTCCAAGCTCCGCTCAGCTGTACACAGATTCTAAACCTTGGTGGCTGTAATTGAAAAGGGTAATCATAGAGGAGCACCAGAAAATGTGCTGTGTACTGACAGATGTTCCAAACATACAGTCCAGGATTGCAGAGAGAGAGACGTGCCTCAAGCATGAATGAATTGATGTCGCAGGGCATTGTAACAATGTCTTCTTGCATGAATAGAGTGGCCTATTCTGTGGAACATCAATTGTGACTATCAAATGAATCCATGCACACTGGGGAGGTGGTGGTGTAGTGTGTTGTCACTGGACTAGTAACCCAGGGTATTGCTCTGGGGACATGGGTTTGACATGGATTCCACCACGGTAGAACTAGAATTTATTTAACAAATCTTGAATTAAAAGCTAGTTTAATGATGGCCATGCAAACCATTGTTGATTGTAAAAACCCATCTGGTTCACTAATGTCCTTTAGGGAAAGAAATCTACTATCCTTACCTGGTATGGCCTACATGTGACTCCAGACCCACAGCAATGTGGTTGACTCTTAACTGCCCTCTGAAATAGCCTAGCAAGCCACGCAGTTGCAACAAACCATTACAAACTCGATAAGGAGTGAAAATGGATGGACCACCCGGCATCGACCTAGGCACCGGAAATGACAACGGCAAACCCAGCCCTGTCGAACCTGCAAGGTCCTTCTTACTAACATTTGGGAGCTTGTGCCAAAGTTGGGAGAGTAGTCCCACAAACTAGTCAAGCAACAGCCTGACATAGTCATACTCCCAAATCATACCTTACAATGTCCCAAACACTGCCATCACCGTCCCGGATGTGCCTGTCCTATTGCCAGGGCAGACCCAGCAGAGGTGACGGCACAGTGGTATACAGTCGGGAGGGAGTTGCCCTGGGAGTCCTCAGCATCGACTCCGGACCCCATGAAGTCTCATAGCATCAGGTCAAACATGGGCAAAGAAACCTCCTGCTGATTACCACCTACACCCCCTCCCCCCCTCAGCTGACAAATCAGTACTCCTCCACGTTGAACACAATATGGAGCAAGCACTGAGGGTGGCAAGGACATAGAATGTACTCTGGGTGTGGGAGTTCAATGTAGCACCACTACTGACCGAGCTCACCGAGCCCTAAAGGACATAGCTGCTAGACTGCGTCTGTGGCAGGTGGTGAGGGAACCAACCAGAGGGAAAAATGTACTTGACCTCGTCCTCAACAATCTGCCTGCTGCATATGCATCTGTCCATGATAGTATTGGTAAGAGTGACCTTGTGGAGACAAAGTCCCATCTTCACATTGAGGATACCCTCCATCATGTTGTGTGGCACGACCACTGTGCTAAATGGGATAGATTTAGAACAGATCTGGCAATGCAAAGCTGGGCATCCATGAGCCGCTGTGGGCCATTAGTAGCGGCAAAATTGTACTCAACCACAATCTGTAACCTCATGGCCCGGCATATCCCCCATTCTACCATTACCATCAACCCGGTTCAATGAAGAGTTGTCAAGATGTGGTGTCAACCTGGTGAGGCTAGGACTACTTGCATGCCAAACAGTATAAGCAGTATACGATAGACAGAGCTAAGCAATCCCACAACCAACGAATCTGCCACATCGAGTCGTGAATGTTGGTGGACAGTTAAACAACTAACTCGAGGAGGTGGCTCCACAAATATCACCATCCTCAATGATGGGGGAGCCCACAATGCTGAACCATTTGCAACAACTTTCAGCCAGAAGTGCCAAGTTGATGATCCATCTTGGCCTCCTCCTGAAGTCCCCAGCATCACAGATGCCAGTCTTCAGCCAATTCAATTCACTCCATGTGATATCAAGAAATGGCTGAAGACACTGGTAATGCAAAGGGTATGGGCCCTGACAACATTCCTGCAATAGTACTGAAGACCTGTGCTCCAGAACTTGCCGCGCCCCTAGCTAAACTGTTCCAGTACAGCTACAACACTGGCATCTACCCTGCAATGTGGAAAATTGCCCAGGTATGTTCTGTACACAAAAAGCAAGACAAATCCAACCTGGCCAATTACTGCCCCATCAGTCTACTCTCGATCATCAGTAAAGTGATGGAAGGTGTCGTCGACAGTGCTATCAAGCGGCACTTGCTTAGCAATAACCTGCTTAGTGACGCTCAGTTTGGGTTCCGCCAGGGACACTCATCTCTTGACCTCATTACAGCCTTGGTTCAAACATGGACAAAAGTGTTGAATTCAAGAGGTGAGCTGAGAGTGACTGCCCTTGACATCAAGGCAGCAATTAGCCAAATATGCATCAAGGAGTCCTAGCAAAACTGGAGTCAATGGAAATCGGGGGAAAACCCTCCACTGGTTGGAGTTTTACCGAGCGCAAAGGAAGATGGTTGTGGTGATTGGAGGACAATCATCTCAGCTCCAGGACATCACTGCAGGAGTTCGTCAGGATAGTGTCCTAGGCCCAACCATCTTCAGCTGTTGTATCAATGACCTTCCTTTAATCATAAGGTCAGAAGTGGGGATGTTGGCTGATGATTGCACAATGTTCAGCACCATTCGCAACTCCTCAGATACTGAAGCAGTCCGTGTAGAAATGCAGCAAGACCTGGACAATATCCAGGCTTGGGCTGATAAGTGGCAAGTAACATTTGTGCCACACAAGTGCCAGGCAATGACCATCTGCAACAAGAGAGAATCTAACCATCTCCCCTTGACATTCAATGGCATTACGATTGCTGAATCCCCCACTATCAACATCCTGGGGGTTACCATTGACCAGAAACTGAACTGGAGTAGCCATATAAATACCGTGGCTACAAGAGCAGATCAGAGGTTCGGAATCCTGAGGTGAGTAACTCACCTCCTGACTCCCCAAAACCTGTCCACCATCTATCTACAAGGCACAAGTCAGAAGTTTGATGGAATACTCTCCACTTGCTTGGATGGATGCAGCTCCAACAACACTCAAGAAGCTCGACACCATCCAGGACAAAGCATCCCACTTGATTGGCACCACATCTACAAAAATCATTCACTCCCTCCACCACCGACGTACAGTGGCAGCAGCAGTGTGTACCATCTACAAGATGTACTGCAGCATCATACCAAGGCACCTTAGACAGCACCTTCCAAACCTTCGACCTCTACCACTTAGAAGGACAAGGGCAGCAGAAACATTGGAACATCACCACCTGCAAGTTCCCCTCCAAGCCACACACCAGCCTGACTCAGAAATATATCGCTGTTCCTTCACTGTGGTTCTGACATCTATCCAGTGTTGGCAACCTTGCATTAATAAAGGCATTCCTGACATCCTGGGCAGTAATGTGAGCAGCTGTCACCTTTCTCACCTTCTTCCTCCTCCTCAGATTTTTCTGCAGATGATATATGCTCTGCTCCTCACTCCTCCTGCAGTGCCAAACATCACTGCTGTGCAATATCGTGCACAGCGCAGCATTCTACCACCATTCTGCACAGTTTGGCTGGTCTGTACTAAAGGGCGCCTCCAAATCTGTCTAAGCATGCCGATGGCACATTGGAGAAGAAATTTGTTGACATAACGTCGCTTCTAGCGATGCTACGCAGACTTATGTCGATTCACCAGGGCAGGCAACGTTTGAAGAATGAAGAATGTCGTGTGTGCCTCACAAGTAGCAGCCCGTGGCACTGCCTGCCCCTGGGGAATTAATGTAAGGTTGTATAGCACCGCTAGAAGCAGCACTACGCAAATGAATTTTTCCCCCATTTGTTGGTCACCTAGCTTTCAGTGTAGCACTCTTGGGCTTCTCACAAATCTCATCAGCCAAGTTTAAAGTGGGTATTCCTTGTCTCCTAGCAGCAACCCTTAAGTCTGCTTCCATGTTCAAAGACGTCAGGGAGTTTGGACTGCCGCAGGACAAAAGCTTCATGGCAGCCCCCCTGGAATCTTGTACACACTCAAAATCATGATTTCGTGGAATGATACAGCACAGAAGGAGGTCACTCAGGCTATCATATCCATGCCGACTCTTTGTTAGAATTATCCAATTGGTCCCACTCGCTGTACTACTTTTTACCCTTCAAGAATTTATGCAATTCTCTTTTGAATGCTACTATTGAATCCTCTTCATTCAGTGCATTCCAGAGGACAACAATTTACTGTGTCAAAAATATTTCCTCATGATGTCTCTGGTTCTTCTGCCAAATATCTTAAATCTATACTTTGTGGCTACCTACCACTGGGAACAGCTTCTCCTTATTTTCTCTTAAACCATTATTGATTTTGAACATCTCTATCAAATATCCTCTCAGCCTTCTCTGCTCCAAAGAGAACACCCAGTCTCTCCACATAACTGAAATCCTTCATCCCGAGTACCATTCTAGTAAATTTCTTCTGCACCTTCTGCACCGAGGACTGGAGAATAGCCAATGTTGTTCCTTTGTTTAAGAAGGGTAGCAAGGATAATCCAGGAAATTATAGGCCGGTGAGCCTTACGTCAGTGGTAGGGAAATTATTAGAGAGGATTCTTCGGGACAGGATTTACTCCCATTTGGAAACAAACGAACTTATTAGCGAGAGGCAGCATGGTTTTGTGAAGGGGAGGTCGTGTCTCACTAATTTGATTGAGTTTTTTGAGGAAGTGACAAAGATGATTGATGAAGGAAGGGCAGTGGATGTTATCCATATGGACTTCAGTAAAGCCTTTGACAAGGTCCCTCATGGCAGACTGGTACAAAAGGTGAAGTCACACGGGATCAGAGGTGAGCTGGCAAGATGGATACAGAACTGGCTCAGTCATAGAAAACAGAGGGTAGCAATGGAAGGGTGCTTTTCTGAATGGAGGGATGTGACTAGTGGTGTTCCGCAGGGATCAGTGCTGGGACCTTTGCTCTTTGTAGTAAATATAAATGATTTGGAGGAAAATGTAGCTGGTCTGATTAGTAAGTTTGCGGACAACACAAAGGTTGGTGGAGTTGCAGATAGTGATGAGGATTGTCAGAGGATACAGCAGGATATAGATCGGTTGGAGACTTGGGCGGAGAAATGGCAGATGGAGTTTAATCCGGACAAATGTGAGGTAATGCATTTTGGAAGGTCTAATGCAGGTGGGAAGTATACAGTAAATGGCAGAACCCTTAGGAGTATTGACAGGCAGAGAGATCTGGCCGTACAGGTCCACAGGTCACTGAAGGTGGCAACGCAGGCGGATAAGATAGTCAAGAAGGCATACGGCATGCTTTCCTTCATCGGTCGGGGCATAGAGTATAAAAATTGGCAAGTCATGCTGCAGCTGTACAGAACTTTAGTTAGGCCACACTTAGAATATTGCGTGCAATTCTGGTCGCCACACTACCAGAAGGACGTGGAGGCTTTGGAGAGGGTAGATCAAGAGGTTTACCAGGATGTTGCCTGGTCTGGAGGGCATTAGCTATGAGGAGTGGTTGGAAAAACTCGGATTGTTTTCACTGGAACGACGGAGGTGGAGGGGCGACATGATAGTGGTTTACAAAGTTATGTGCGGCATGGACAGAGTGGATAGTCAGAAGCTTTTTCCCAGGGTGGAAGAGTCAGTTACTAGGGGACATAGATTTAAGGTGAGAGGGGCAAAGTTTAGAGGGGATGTGCGAGGCAAGTTCTTTACACAGAGGGTGGTGAGTGCCTGGAACTTGCTGCCGGGGGAGGTGGTGGAAGCAGGTACGATAGTGACGTTTAAGAGGCATCTTGACAAATACATGAATAGGATGAGAATAGAGGGATACGGTCCCCGGAAGTGCAGAAGGTTTTAGTTTAGGCAGGCATCAAATTCGGCGCAGGCTTGGAGGGCCGATTGGCCTGTTCCTGTGCTGTACTGTTCTTTGTTCTTTGTTCTCTAAGGCCTTGGCATCCTTCCGAAAATGTGGTGCACACAATTAAACATAATACTGTAGCTGAGGCGTAACCAGTATTTTATAATGGTTTGACATAACGTCCTTGATTTTGTACTCAAATATTTGTCTTTTCATAAAGCCAAGGATCCCATATGCTTTTTAACAGCCTTCCCAACTTATCCTGTCACATTCAAAGATTTGTGTACATCACACCCCAAAGTTCACATAATTGCAGGTCCTGGCAAACAACACATCTTTCTTACGCATGTGACAGCCATTGAATTCCATTTCCACCAGGTCCAGCAGGGAGTAGGCCTTCTTCTAGGAGGCTGCAGATGTCTGTCACTACCTGATGTGACACCCAGAACCTCCTGAGGCACTGCTGTTCAGCCTCTGCATTTACTCCCTGTTTTGTGGGTAGTGGCTCCTGCACGCTGCGCCCCTTTGCTGATCTCCTTTTTGCTATCCAGCTGCCTGTTGCTGTTGGTGCTTCCCTGTCTGATATCCAGGTCTGTCAACAGGC
This sequence comes from Heterodontus francisci, assembly GCF_036365525.1. Taxonomy (NCBI): domain Eukaryota; kingdom Metazoa; phylum Chordata; class Chondrichthyes; order Heterodontiformes; family Heterodontidae; genus Heterodontus; species Heterodontus francisci. The sequence goes on along the minus strand of NC_090380.1, from coordinate 95,786,208 downwards.
TGTTGCTGCTGCTGATGGTCAGAATGTTCATCCTTTAATCTAAGGCAACCAAGGTGCCACCCATCCTGCTCTGATACTGAAAATATCCAAAGTTTAGAAAGTAAGCTCTCAGCAAAAGTATGTGAACAAACCCTTTCCCACTAATAGTAAGAAAGCTGTGAGTATTGAGTATTTATTAGAATATTTCCATGACTTTTAATCACCCCCCCCCCCACTCCTCAATTACCATAGTGCTCTTGCCTTGGTTTCAATTGAGAGTTTCCGGAAGCCTGAGACACCTGTAGATGCACCGTTAAGTTTAAAAGTCTGTCGAAATATCAATCTAATTGAACAATTAACATATGATAATAGGCAACCAGCTTCTCCCAATGGAGAATGCATGCAAGCAGCCGAACGCACTCAATTTAAATGTGGAAGTTGGCAGGTTGCAGCCGGCTTCCAGATGCTCACAATTTTGCCAAGTTTAACACCCCACCCACACCTAAACACAAGCCCTCCTTCAGGTTAAATCTCACCCGCTGTCCGATGATTCAGTCATCCCCAGCCACTCTGAATTTGCTTTTAAACTGGCCTAATTGGCCTAGGAGGGTTGTTAATGTTACTCAATCCTGATGATGTGGATTTTGTGAAATAGGTAGCAACCTCAATGCAAACTATTTCAAAGAAATGAAAAAAGGGAAGAGAAAGCAAAACACAAAGAAAAGTTACAGAAATAACTGCCTAATCTACAAAAATAAAAAAATCTGTATTTTAATTTCTAGCTATATTATATGGATATTCAGGCAGCTATCACTAAATAGTCCAAAGGGACAATGGGAAGCAGTTCCACAATTTTATCCACAGACACCGCAGTGCACATTGTTGTTGCTGATATAGTTTGAGATATGAGCAGAATTTTAGAATTTCCAGAGCTAACAGGACCGGAGGCAGATGGGCCCGCAATTTCCAACAATGGCTGTCATGTCAGTTTGCCTGCATTTTCCTTCCTCCGGGCCATTTTTGGATCATGCCAGTTTGGGGGTGAAATGGCTATATGCCCGTAAGTGGCTAGCACTCCATATGGCTTGGTAAACACCGCCTTTCCCCCTCCTCAATGGTGCTCCTGTAGTTGTGGCCAGTTTTAATTGAATAACTTTTATAAGTTTTGAGAGGGTGCCTCCATCAGCAGCGCCCATATCTGACAATACCTGTTATTGGCCCACCAGCCTCAGGAGCCCACCTGCCATCCTTAATTGAACACAAGCACACTCCCTGACCACTAATTGGCAATCCCTGCAAAAATTGTGTCAGGTGTGGTAAGCCAATTCTATTCTGGGTTGGGACTTGGAATTGATCCTAACGTCTGGGCCCCGGCCCCAAAACAAAATGCAGCCCATGAAGTCCACCTCTCAAAGGTAATGTTGAGGTCACTGCCACTGTTGCTGGGATGCATGGCTTTATTTTGCAAAGCAGTGCAGCAGAGCCACTGATGGGGCTTTCTGTTATTTGTGAGATATTTAAGCTCAAATCATTGTTGCTGTCCTATTTGAAAGATTTTCCCGTGAGATCACTACCACTGTTGCTCTTGCCTTTCTGCCAACAGCTGCAGCTTGATTGCACACCATGGAATTTGATCATTCCAAAATTTTGATCTGATGTGGATGAATGAGAAACTCACAATATAGGTTGATACTCAAAATCGCCATTGATTCTCTAGCCAGCGGAAAAGCCCCTGGGAAGGACGGCATTACCTCTGAAATAATCAAGAGTGCCAAGCCTGCTATACTCTCAGCACTACATGAACTGCTTTGCCTGTGCTGGGACGAGGGAGCAGTACCTCAGGACATGCGCGATGCCAATATCATCACCCTCTATAAAAACAAAGGTGACCGCGGTGACTGCAACAACTGCCGTGGAATCTCCCTGCTCAGCATAGTGGGGAAAGTCTTTGCTCGAGTCACTTTAAACAGGCTCCAGAAGCTGGCCGAGCACGTCTACCCTGAGGTACAGTGTGGCTTTCGTGCAGAGAGATCGGCCATTGACATGCTGTTCTCCATTCGTCAGATACAGGAGAAATGCCGCGAACAACAGATGCCCCTCTACATTGCTTTCATTGATTTCACCAAAGCCTTAGACCTCGTCAGCAGACGTGGTCTCTTTAGACTACTAGAAAAGATTGGATGTCCACCAAAGCTACTAAATATCATCACCTCATTCCATGACAATATGAAAGGCACAATTCAGCATAGCGGCACCTCATCAGAGCCCTTTCCTATCCTGAGTGGCGTGAAACAGGGCTGTGTTCTCGCACCCACACTGTTTGGGATTTTCTTCTCCCTGCTGCTCTCACAGGCGTTCAAGTCTTCAGAAGAAGGAATTTTCCTCCACACAAGATCAGGGGGCAGGTTGTTCAACCTTGCCCGTCTAAGAGCGAAGACCAAAGTACGGAAAGTCCTCATCAGGGAACTCCTCTTTGCTGATGATGCTGCTTTAACATCTCACACTGAAAAGTGTCTGCAGAGTCTCATCAACAGGTTTGCGGCTGCCTGCAACGAATTTGGCCTAACCATCAGCCTCAAGAAAACGAACATCATGGGACAGGACGTCAGAAATGCTCCATCCATCAATATCGGCGACCACGCTCTGGAAGTGGTTCAAGAGTTCACCTACCTAGGCTCAACTATCACCAGTAACCTGTCTCTAGATGCAGAAATCAACAAGCGCATGGGAAAGGCTTCCACTGCTTTGTCCAGACTGGCCAAGAGAGTGTGGGAAAATGGCGCACTGACACGAAACACAAAAGTCCGAGTGTATCAAGCCTGTGTCCTCAGTACCTTGCACTATGGCAGCGAGGCCTGGACAACGTATGTCAGCCAAGAGCGACGTCTCAATTCATTCCATCTTCGCTGCCTCCGGAGAATCCTTGGCATCAGGTGGCAGGACCGTATCTCCAACACAGAAGTCCTCGAAGCGGCCAACATCCCCAGCCTGTACACACTACTGAGTCAGCGGCGCTTGAGATGGCTTGACCATGTGAGCCGCATGGAAGATGGCAGGATCCACAAAGAAACATTGTACAGCGAGCTCGCCACTGGTATCAGACCCACCGGCCGTCCATGTCTCCGCTTTAAAGACGTCTGCAAATGCAACATGAAGTCCTGTGACATTGATCACAAGTCGTGGGAGTCAGTTGCCAGCGATCGCCAGAACTGGCGGGCAGCCATAAAGGCAGGGCTAAAGTGTGGCGAGTCGAAGAGACTTAGCAGTTGGCAGGAAAAAAGACAGAAGTGCAAGGGGAGAGCCAACTGTGTAACAGCCCCGACAAACAACTTTTTCTGCAGCACCTGTGGAAGAGTCTGTCACTCTAGAATTGGCCTTCATAGCCACTCCAGGCGCTGCTCCACACACCACTAACCACCTCCAGGCGCTTACCCATTGTCTCTCGAGATAAGGAGGCCAAAGAAGACTCAAAATCACACAAAAGGCAATGTGTCTGTTAGTGCTCTCACCACTGCATTACAGAATGGAAGAAAATGAAATACCAGAATTTATATGGCATCATACCACAATGGGCCAAATTTTGCCGTTGCGGTGGGGGTCCCAATGACAGCTGGAAAGCTGGAGACAATCCTGCCTCGGCTGTTTGCAGGCCCCTCCCAGCTGCATTTTACCTCTGTCAGGCAACTATTAGTTGCTGTCGGGGCTGCCATCCCTTTAAAGGATGGCCACCCACACCCAGGAGCTGCCAACCAATCAGATGATTGGCAGCTCAGTAGGCTCAGCAGTACCACTGGGAATGGTGGCCACTGCTGGGACTACACCCCCTGAAAGAAGAGGATGCCATAGAAGCAGGCTGGGAATGGCCCAAAAATAAAGTGTGTGGTCATTGTGGGGGTGGTAGAGGGGCTTTCAGCTTTTATTGAATATTTGTAACTCCATGTCAAATTAATGTCTTTTTGAAAATGTTAATTCACCGGAAGGGCTTGAAGCCCTTGAAAAATGGCTCTGATGCCTGTGCGATGCGCCGGATGCCATTGCTAGGAACAGAGGGGCCACCCCCGCTACATCATCGGGATGGTTGTTCCATCCCCTCCATTTAAATGAGCCCCCACACAAAATATCGCGGGGGCTCTGCGTCGATGGATCCACGCGGGTAGACCGCTGATTTGTGGCCTGCTCATAAAATTCAACCTGATGCCACTATCAGGCTGACCTGCGAATTGGCAAGCTGCCTACCTGGTTGAAACAAGCATAACAAGGAAGCTTAACTATGCAAATTTGGTCCTATTGGTTGTGTAACTCCCGATTGCAAATTTCAGGTACAAATGGTTGGAAGATGCTCCACGTATGCACCATCTAGTTGCACCAGATCTCACACGGCCTAGCCAGTGGTCCTCAAAGGGACTACTGGAGGCCACAATGAAAAGTGCCCAGGAAACCTTTTAGCTTTGTGGTCTGAGGAGAAGCAGGAATGCTCCTCTTGGGTCTATAAAAACACTCCAGCCCACTGCGGTTTGTTCAGGGTTCACCCTCCACCCCATCCTCCTTGGGATTAACTTCTACTATGGGTCAGGCCTGTCAACACTGGTTTAGGTGGGCAGCACAGCCATTTCATTGACCTTTCACCCATTTCAGTCCCAGTACCGCACCAAACGCATAGCACATTTAATTATTTAACCATCTGTAGGTGTACAGGAAATTTTTTATTATTTTAACAGAAAGGCAAATGTTTTTCCTCTTGCATCCACATCATAATGTTTCTTTCCTCAGACAGATAAGTGGGACAGCTAGCCCAAAATCAAAGTATCCTTTTCAGAACACCTGCTTTTCCCTATATGATATGCATCACACTCCATTGATGCTGCAATATACTGTGCTATTGAATGAAAGCTTGCAGCTTGCTGCCTCTTTCCCCACCTACAAAAGTTTCATCAAAACCAACCTATTCGACCATGTCTTTGACTGCCCCCTTAAATCTCCCCCTAACTCTTGCTCAGTATCCTTTCCCTCCACTTTTTGTGAAACAGCTTGAGATGCTTTTCTAAATGCAAGTTGTTACTGGGGCTTTTCACACAGCATGTAGATTCCCTTCAGAACTCAAAGACACTAAATAATACATGGGCCATATCAAAGGGTTGATAATTAACATTTAAAACATTACTGCTGGAGGTAGCTTCTCCTTTAACATTTATACAGTGGATTTAAATGCTGTCCTTATACTCACCCTCATTATGGTAAGTGCACAGCCTCAGTAAATAAATAAAGTTAATTGCAGAAGAAGGATATCATCAAGGCCACTTGACTGTGGGCTGTGTCACTCACGATAAAAATGGAAAGATTAAAAATCTGCATTTACATAATAGGCAATAGGATATTTGTGTCAATTTCTATGTAAAATGAATGCTGTTTGTAAATTGAGTCAGAACTTTGTTGCTATACATTAGCAAAGGTGCATTATCAGTTATAATAATATAGCCATTATAACTGTCAATATGTGTTTAACCTGACTCATGAGTTGGTCCTTGGGCTCACAGGACCGATTTTACACTTGGTCACTCCTGACTTGGAGCAAGTGCAAGCTGTGAAATTGTGGGTTGCAGCCCATCATTTCCCAATATTCATGAAAACCCACAATTTACTAACTGGTTTTCCTTATAACGGGAGCACAAGATCATGCAATCAGTTCTCATGCATATACATTTTCTCTTTCTATGTTCAGCTGTGTTGTATGCACGCACCCTGAACAGATTAATGACCCTTTCGCTAGGATGTGAGCTGAGGTTAGGGTCCATTTCTACCTGCATCTGGCGTCCTACCTCCCCACTCCGGCAGTGGAGCAAGGACCTCAGAATTTCACCCCCTTGCTCCTATTTTTATTATTGATTCCATGCTCTTCCTCACAATTAATATCACTCCATGTTTCTCCTCGTGTTTTCAGTAACAGTAGTAGCTTCTGGTTAAGACCTCTATGTATAGTCACTGTGGCTGCTTTATGCACATAAGTACCATGTTCAACTATACAGGTACTGGAATTCACTTTGACACCCTAGATTATCCAATAATATGTTAAGCTGTTTTAGAAGGAAGGTACCAGGCTGGCTTCATTTAAGCATCAAGCAGCACTAGGATTCACGCCCATACTTACAACATTGTGATTTAGCTATCTTACAGTGCATTCGCACTCCACAAGATTAGCACAAAATGGCTTTGTACCAATGTTACACTTGGGTATCAAAGTCTGAATTTACTTTGAATGATGACAACAACTTGTATTTATATAACACCTTTAACATAGTAAAACATCTCAAGGCGCCTCGCAGGCACGTTATCAAATAAAATTTGACATAAAGTCACATAAGGAGATATTAGGACAGGTGGTCAAAAGCTTGGTCAAAGAGCTAGGTTTTAAGGAGTATCTTAAACGAAGGAGAAGAGAGAGGTAGAGGTGGATAGGTTTAGGGAGGGAATTCCAGAGCTTAGGGCCTGGACAGCTGAAGGCATGAACCAAAGTGAAGTGAGGTCCTCTCCTCCCCATGGTCTCACTCTGCTTCAATCTAGTGTCAGGTTGGGCCCTCACAATGGCTTCAGGCTTTACTTATACAATGATGGCACTGTCGGTACAAAGAAAAACTTCTTTGGAATGAGACAACATTTGTATAGTAAATGTATTCTTAAAGGGAAACTATCACCTGGTAACATTACTTGCAAATATGGGTTTGTGGTGTACTATAATTGGTCAGGCCTAGCCACCACATTTATGAAATGCCAACAAGAAAAAAAATACCAAAATACTTCCAGTGTATTTATTCCAGTTCAAATCTTTCACTGAGTTTGCAAAGTGGGTTGGCCCTGGGTGTTTCAGGAACTAACAGCGCCTGAGAAACTCCTCATTAAAGTGCCAATTCCTTATCCAGCATGTAATGATTCATAACAACAAGGTTACACTACTGGAACAGGAACAGATCTGCGTCTTCATTCATAGATGATCAATTGTTCAGTGTAACTGATGCTAATAGCTTTACACATGGCAATGGCTCCCCCAGGTGGCTCCTTTATAACATTGTAATGAAGGAAATCTGTCAATTACTCTTGTTCCTTCCAAGAGTGAAACTCTTCATTGGGATGTCAATAATTAGCATTTCTTTTGATCATATAATTTAATATTTTTCATTTTGCATGGGGAGGGTCAAATTTAATGGGTCTATTGTCCCAGACTGTGGAGCATATCTACAAAACGCAAAATACACATTTCAAAATAAAACACTTTCAACTGCAGTTAGTTTTATTAAATCACTTACTAATAATCCTGCTCTTGAGTCAGTCAATGCAATAAATGAAACAGCTACAAAATTTACAAGTACAGTAGATTGTGGAGATAATAGATAGTGTTACTTATACTTATCTGTGGTGAAACAGTTACAGATGAGATATGCCTCACCTCTAATTTTTAGGTGTGGCTTATGTCCCCCTCTTCCATGCTCCAGTATCATTAATTGTTTCTGATGTTCCTCCTACATCTCCCCATGCACACCCACCACCTCCCCTCCCCCGCCACAACCAATGCTGTACACATGATTGTGCTGCCAGCCTTCAAACCAATGGTAATGTAGAGTACTGGTATAGGTGGTTCAGATTTGGAATGCACTGCCTGAAAGGGTGGTGGAAACAGATTTAATAGTAGCTTTCAAAAGGGAATTGGATAACCACTTGAAGGAAAAAAAATTGCAGGGTTATGGGGGAAAGAGCAGGGAAGCGGAACTAGTTGGATTGCTCTTGGAAAGAGACAGTGCAGACTCGATGAGCGGAATGGCCTCCCTCTGTGCTGCAATTTGCTAAAATGCATATGCATTTTCATTGAATGCCTAAGTAAACTTTCATATACTTTAATTTTATATTTGCCATAAAGAAGGATTTAGAAAAGGAATTTTTTAAATGTTGGGTTTCTCACAAGGCCAAAAAAGACATATGATATCCTAAAATCAGATTCTTAACACAAACTAAAAGCTAGCTGACTCATTAGCTTGTATGAATAATCAGAAGATGCCTCCCAGCCAGTGTCCTCTGTACATTCAGTATGTATTGGGTCAATGTCCTTTTATGTATAACATGTATTACATCAGTGTCCTCTGTATATAGATATTGTATTGGGCCAGTGTCCTGTGTATTTATAGATTGCATTGACACAGTGTTCTCTGTATCTACAGATTGTATTGGTCCAGTTCCCTCTGTATCTACAGATTATATTGGGTCAGTGTCCTCTGTATGTATAGATTGAATTGGGCCAGTGTCCTCTGTATCCATAGATTGTATTGGTCCAATGTCCTCTGTACATACAGATTGTATTGGGTCAGTGTCCTCTGTATTGGGCTATTGTACTTTGTACCTGCACGTTGTACAGGGCCAGTGTCCTCTGTATATATTCTATTGGGACAGTGTCCTCTGTAACTACAGCTTGTATTGGGCCAGTGTTCTCTGTGTCTATAGATTGTATTGCTTCAGTGTCCTATGTACTTATAGATTGCATTGGGAGTGTGTTCTCTGTATCGACAGATTGTATTGGGCCTGTATCCTCTGTATAGAGATTGTATTGGTGCAGCGACCTGTGTGTGCACAGATTGTATTGTGCCAGTATTCTCTGATGTGTGGGTTATGTAGATAAGAGGACATTTGACCAAAACAATCGGTAGATACAGAGGACACTGCCCCAATAGAATGTCTATATACAGAGGACATAGGCCCTGTACAATGTACAGGTATAAGCACAATAGCCGAATACAATCTATTCAGACAGAGAACCCTGACCCAATACAATCTGTAGGGGGCACAGTTTCAAAATAAGGGGTCTCCCTTTAAAGACAGAGATGAGAAGGATGTTCTTCTCTCAGAGAGTTGTTAATCTTTAGAATTCTCTTCCTCAGTGAGCAGTGGACGCTGGTTCATTGAATATATTCAAGGCTGAGTTAGACAGATTTTTGATCTACAGGGGAGTCAGAGGGTTATGGGAGGCAGGCAGGAAAGTGGAGTTAAGCCCACAATCAGATCAACCATGATCTTATTGAATGGCAGAGCAGGCTCGAGGGGCCGAATGGCATACTCCTGCTGCTATTTCTTATGTTCTCATGTTCTTAGAGAAGGTTGAGAGGAGATTTGATAGATGTGGTCAAAATTATGAGGGGTCTAGAGAGAGCAGATAGAGAGAAATCGTTCCCTCTGGTGGAAGAGTCAAGAACCAGAGGACACAGATTTAAGGTGATTGGCAAAAGAACCAAAGGCAACATGAGGAAAAACATTTTTACGCAGTGAGTGGTTGTGATCTGGAATGCACTGCCTGAAAAGATGGTGGAGGGAGATTCAGTTGTGGATTTCAAAAGGGAATTGGACATGCACCTGAAAGGAAAAGATTTGCAGGGCAACGGGGAAAGAGCAGGTGAGTGGGACTAGCTAAATTGCTCTTGTAGGGAGACGGTACGGGCCCAACAGACTGAATGGCCTCCTTCTGTGCTGTAATGATTCTTTGATTCTATTCTATGTATCTACAGATTGTATTGGGCCAGTATACCCTGTACATACAGATTGTATTGAACCAGTATCCTCTGTATGCACTGTATGTATTGGGCCAGTGTACTTTATATCTACAGAATGTATTGGACCAGTATCCTCTGTATGTAGAGATTTTATTGGGCCAGTGTTCACTGCATTTACAGACTCTTATAAAGATGTTCTTTACCTACATAAATCAATAAACTGTGGATTTAATGTCCATTAGAAATGGACATTGTCTCCCGAGACAAGAGGCCAAAGAAGAAGGAGAAGAAGAAGAAGAAATAAATAAGAGCATGACTCAAAACTCAGTGAATTGAAGCAGGTGAAACTAAAATCCTTGCACCTTATAAGATGCTAAACATAATCCTAGGCTCTATTCATGAGCTTTCAACATTTGTAACATGTTAGTAACGTGGAATAAGCACAGCCATAATTCCATCAAAATGTAACAGTGGATCGTGCCAGTAGAAAGTTGGGAACGATACCGTAGAGCTGTTGGATTCACAGGGCAAATTTTAATGTTGGAAGATGAAATGTTTTGGACCCAAGGGGATCTTGCGCCGGGCCAAGCGCAGGACATTTTTTTTATTTTGGTAGCACTGCCTCACCTGTTTATTCTTCTGGCCCTCCGGATAAGGCAGTGGTAGACCCATCTTGGCTTCCACCTATGTTTGCCGCTCGCACCCTGCAGGCAGCTGTCACTTCCTGCAGACTCTCGGTGCCACAAATTGGGTACCGAGCTTGTCTCCTGCCCAATTAGATTTATAGATCGCGTCATGAGGTCGGGACCCAGAAATCATCCAGGCATCAGGTTCCCAAACCCTTTTTGAGAATTCAGCCCTATATTTCCAACCCAACTCCTTATCCCTTAATTACCTTAATCTCCAAAACTCTATTGGTCTCAGTATTAAATATACTCAATAACTGAACATCATCTGGGATAGACAATTCCAAAGATTCACAGTCCTCTGAGTGAAGGGTCTCTCCTTATCTTAGTCCTAAATGGCCAACCCCACATCCTGAGACAATGCCCCTAGTACTCGACTCTCCATCTTGGGGAAGCAGCCACTCAGTATCTACCCTGTCAAGCCCTCTAAGAATTTTATACATCTCATTGAGATCACTTCTCATTCTTCTAAACTCCAGAGAATATAGGCCCACTGTACTCAATCTCTCCTCATAAGGCAAGTCAGCCTAGGAATGAGTGCAAGTTACACTAATCCCGATTTTCAGTTTTAGATGCGCTGGGAGTGGAAGGGTCAGGGTCCGGTGGTGCACGGGAAACCCAGAAATAAGTTTAGCATGCCTGTCAGTGGCTCTTTAACTCAGCCACCTCATTGTCATTTTACATCCAATCAGCACCAGTGTACATAATGTGGACGATGCAATCTCAGTTCCAGTATTTAAAGGTGCAATTCAAACATTCAAGTTGAAGGAGTTTTAGTTGTAGTTGGCTGTCAGGTCCAAGCCTCACTGCTGCGCAATGTTGTGCAGAGCACAGCAAACCAGGACCATTCTGAAGACCCTGTCTGGTGCATACCCAAGGGTATCTCATGATCTTTCAAGTTCCTGAAGAACATCTTCAACATGCTAATGGCCTATTTGATCACATATCAGGTGGTCATCTGGTGTTCATTGTAATGCTTCATTGTTGGAATTTCTGACAGCCAGGTTTGCAGTGGATATCCCTTGTCATACAGCAGCCACAACTTAAGTCTACTTCCAGATCCGAAGAGATGGGAGAGTTTGGACTGCCACAGGAAGAAAGCAGCATGGCAGCTGCCCAGGAATCTGGTAGACACTTGCATAAACATCTTTTTATGGTTACAAATCAGTTGCACATTCATGGCAGTGGAATCCCTTGCAGTTGACTAATATTCCTGGTTGTTTTGGGGGTGCCCGATTTAACATATGTGTGCAGTCAATGCTGCCCTGCATCTGTGGGATGCAGTCAGAGCAACAAAGTTGAGTGCCTGATCATTCTGACTGGCATCATCGCAGGCAAAGTTGACATAATTGCTGGCCCTGGCAAACAAGCCATCAGTGACCTATCTAATGCATTTGTTGGCCAACTTGGAGATCCTGGAAATAACTACATCAGAGCCCTGGAAGGATCCAGAGGCAAAAAGTTTGAGGGCGGTGATGACTTTTACAGTCACTGGTAATACGTGGCCCCCAAGCTCAGCAGATAGTGGGTCTTCTTCTAGGAGATTGCAAATATCTGTCACCACCTGACATGGCAACCTAAGCCTCCTGAAGCACTGATAGTCAGACATATCAAAGAAACTGAACCTTTGCCTATAGACATTGTTTCATGGGTACTGCTTCCTGTAAGCTGCACCTCTCTGTTTGCCCCTTTCTGCTGGTCACCTCTCTGCTCATCCCTCTCTCCTGTGCAGCTACAGGTTTGTGACCAGCTTTTGCTGGTGCTGTTGTTGGTCATTTAATAAATTGTTCCACAATATACTTATGAGCAAAGTTATAGCTCATGGAATAAAAGGGACTGTAGCAACATGGATACAAAATTGGCCTACTAAGGAAGAGGGTGCTGACACAATATCAGTAGAAATGAAGATGGTAGAAGTAATGGATGAGGTGAAAATTGATAGGCAGGATGTATTGGATAGGCTATGCTTAGTGTGGATATATAGCCTGGTCCAGAAGACTTGCATCCCAGGTTGCTAAAGGAAGTGGGAGTGGAGATAGTGGAAGGGCTTGCCATAATATTCCAATCTTCCCTAGATACGGGAGGAGGTGCCAGAGGATTGGAGTGTGGCAAATGTGACATCCTTATTCAAGAAAGGGTATAAGGACATTCTTAGTAAATACAGGCCGGTCTGTTTAACATGTGTTTTGGGTAAGGTTTTAGAAACAATCATCAGGGGAAAAAATGAACATGCACTCGGAGAGGCTTGAGTTAATTAAGGAGAGCCAGCATGGCCTTGTAAAAGGCAGATCGTGCTTGACTAATCTAATTGAATTTTTTGATGAAGTAACAGAGAAAGTCGATAAAGAAAAAGCAATGAATGTTGTCCATATGGATTTTGAGAAAGCCTTTGACAAAGTACCATATAAAAGGCTGGTTACCAAAATTGAGGCTCATGGAATAGAAGAGCTTGAATAAGAAATTGGCTTAAGGACAGAAAATGGGGAATTGTGGTAAATGGGTGTTTTTCGAACTGCAGGATGGTAGTAGTGTTCCCCAAGGTTCAGTGCTAGGATCACTGTTTTTTTTTGATATATAAATGACTTGGATATCGGAATACAAAGTAAAGTTTCAAAATTTGCCAATGATACCAAACTTGGAGGTGTGGTAGACATTGAGGATAATACCAATCGACTGCAACAGGATATAGATAGGATAGCTCGATAGGCAGATAACTGGCAGATGGAATTTAATACAGACAAGTGTGAGGGGATGCATTTTGGCAGAAGGAATAGGGAGAGGCAATATCGACTAATTGGCACAGTTCTGAAGAGTGTACAGGGACAACAGGTATGTGTAGGTTCATGTGCATAGATCTTTGAAAGTGGCAGGATATATTGAGAGAGTAGTTAGAAAAGCACATGGGATCTTGGACTTCATAAATAGAGGTATTGAGTACAAAAGCCGGGAGGTTTTGCTGAACCTTTATAAAGCTCTGGTTAGGCCACAACGATAGTATTGCATCCAGTTCTGGTCATCACACTCTAGGAAGGAAATGAGGATCCTTGAGAGGGTGCAGAGAAGATTTACCAGAATGGTTCCAGGGATGAGGGATTTTAACTACTAGGTTAGGTTGGAGAAGCTAGGGTTGTTCTCCTTGGAGCAAAGGAGATTGAGAGGAGATTGAGGGGAGATTTGATAGAGGTGTACAAGATTATGACAGGTGTAGATATGGCAAATAAAGAAAAGCTGTTCCCATTAGCTAATGTTACAAGGACTAGGAGACACAAATTTAAGGTTTTAGACAAGAGATGTAGGGGGGTTGTGAGGAAGAACTTTTTTAGGCAGCGTGCGCAATGACCTGGAAGTCGCTGCCTCCCAGTGGCGGAAGCGGAGAAAATGAATGATTTCAAAAGAAATTTGGGTGGGCACATGAGGGAAATAAATTTGCAGGGCTACGGGGATAGAGCAGGGGATAGAATTGGATTGCTCGACAGAGAGTCGACATTGGATTCAATGGGCCAAATGGCCTCCATCTGTGCCATTCTGACGCTAGGACCGGGATTTTACTGAGCTCCAGATGTTGGGCTGCATGGCGGGGAGGGGGCCAGAAGATCGTTCCGGCTGCGGCCTGCCATGGAGCCCAACTCCGGGAATGCGGGGCCCGATCGTCCAGGTGGTGGCAAGGCTCTGTGGTGGCCCACCCACCACTGGGTGACAGGTCCCAGGTTAACATACTTAAATTAATGAAATGAATACATTTAAATAAAATCAACATACAGGCCATGATCTTCTGAGTGGTGGCTGGCACTCACATGCCTTCACTTTCCCGTCCAGGGAAAGTAGGCGCCATTGTGGTGGGGAAAGGGGGAACCTATAATTTTTAGTGCAGTGGGGGGAAATGGGCTCTAAAGCAAATTACTAGTTAAGGGGTGGGTGGGGAGGGTGAGAAGGGGAAACCCCTGCACTTTGATTGGTTTGTGGGGGGGAAGGTCAAGTGTTGAAGGTAAGTGTTATTGGGGGGGAAGGGGTGATAGATTTATCAGTGGTACACTGGGGGGGATAGCCCTTTAAAAATTTAAATAACCCAGCAGGGCTGGCCGCCCTTTAAAAAGGGCGCCAGCACCTGAGCACAGGCAGCTGATACCGTTGCCCCCTCCACGTGATTTGGGGGGGGGGGGGGCAGCCTGACCGGCTCATTATCCTGGGCCGCCGCGAGGAAGATCGCAGCGGCATGGCGGTATGCGGCCCGAGCATGCAGGGCACCGCTTTTTTGCCTGCTGGCGGTGGGAGAAGAAAATCCAGCCCTATGGCTCTATGGCTGGTAGTAATTTGAGGGAGATTTTGAGATTTATTGTTGCAGCATGGAAAAATAATTTTGGGGAGAATTAGCTAGCACGTTTGGATGAAATTCCTGTTACAATTTAACAATGTGGTTATCCAATTATGTTAAAGGGGTTATTTACTTAGTTAAAATAGCAAACACAGAAACTTCATTCAGACTCATCAGCTAGTTCATTAAAATGGTGCGCAGAGTAATTTTAGTAATGGGGCAGTGGTGGGAGATCTTTACAGCTTGACTTTATATGCAATTTTCATCAATCTAAGTCACAGTAATAGTAATACTCGAGTCAATTTATCTTAAAGAGATGGTGCCATCATCTGCAGGGTAATGTGTGGAAACTCAGTTCCTGGACTAGCCCACCTGCTGAAGCTGCCATTTTCTATGCTGGATCATGGGGCTAAATTTTCATTGCATGTAAAATGGAATGGCAAGAGTTGTGAGGAAACTCACGTTCTGTATTGAAGGGATCTGATCTCTATTGCACTTTCTAAAATGTCAAGCTCGATCTGTTTTGTAATGTATTTTGTACAGATTTTTATGAATAAGAGTAGAAGAACTAGGCAGGTAGTGCAGGAGTCCCCTGGGTCCATCTCTCTCTCTAACAGATATTCCGTTTTGAATACTGTTGGGGGAGATAGTTTCTCAGGGGAATGCAGCAAGAGCCAAGTCTGTGGCACCACTGGTGGCTCAGCTGCACAGGAGGGGAGGAAAATGAGTGAGAGAGCTATAGTGATAGGGGATTCTATCGTAAGGGGTACAGATAGATGTTTCTGTGGCCGCAAACGTGACTCCAAGATGGTATGTTGCCTCCCTGGTATTCGGGTCAAGGATGTCACGCAGTGGCTGCAGGACATTCTGAAGGGGGAGGGTGAACAGTCAGAGGTCGTGGTTCACATTGGTACCAACGATATAAGTAGAAAGAGGGATGTGGTCCTGCAACAAGAATTTAGGGAGCTTGGTAGCAGATTAAAAAGCAGAGCCTCAAAAGTTGTAATCTCTGGATTATTCCCGGTGCCACGTGCTAGTGAGTATAGGAATAGGAGGATAGAGCAGATGAATGCGTGGCTGAAGAAATGGTGCAGGATGAAGGGCTTTAGTTTCCTGGATCACTGGGTCTGTTTCTAGCTAAGGTGGGACCTGCACAACTTGGATGGATTGTACCTGAACCAGAACGGAACCAACAACCTTTCTGGGAGGTTTGCTAGTGCTGTTGGGCAGGGGTTTAAACTAATTTGGCGAGGGGGTGGGATACAGAGTTGATGTACAGCAAGGGGTGATGCACAGCCAAATATAGAAGAGAAATTAAGTCAGTCTGGAAGGCAGAGCAAATATAGACCTGTTAAAGCACAAGAGAATAATTCAAGGCTGGATTGCATCCATTTTAACGCAAGGAGTCTTACAAGTAAGACAGATGAATTGAGGGCATTGATTAACACATGATATTTTGCTATCACAGAGACATGGTTGAAGGAATGGCAGCTCAATATTACAGGATATAGAAACTTCAGGCGTGATGGAGGGGTGGGGGGGGGGGATAAAAAAGAGGAGGTGGCATTGCACTATTGATCAAGGAGTCAATTACTGCAGTAAGGAGGGATGATATCTTAGAAGGTTCCTCAAATGAGGCCATATGGGTAGAACTTAAAAACAAAAAGGGGGCAATCACTTGGCTGGGAGTGTACTACAGGCCTCCAAATAGTCAGGGAGAGATAGAGGAACAAATATGTAGGCAAATCTCAGAAAGCTGTAAAAATAATAGGGTAATAATAGTAGGGGATTTCAACTTCCCCATATTAACTGGGATAGCCTTAGTGCAAAAGGCTTAAGGGGGGTGGAATTCTTAAAGAGCATACAGGAGAGCTTTTTGAGGCAGCATGTAGAAAGTCCTACAAGAGAAGGGGCGGTACTGGACCTAATCCTAGGGAATGAAGCCGGAAAAGTGGTAGAAGTGTCAATGGGGGAGCATTTCAGGGATAGTGACCATAGCTCTGTAAGATTTAAGGTAGTTATGGAAAAGGACATAGATGGACCGGAAATGAAGGTACTGAATGGGGGGGAAGGCCGATTTCAATATGATAAAACAGGATCTGGCCAAAGTGGACTGGGAGCAGCTACTTGTAGGAAAGTTTACATCAGACCAGTGGGAGTCATTCAAAAAGGAAATAGTGAGAGTTCAGGGCCAACATGTTCCCATGAAGATGAAGGGTAGGACCAACAAGTCCAGGGAACCCTGGATGTCAAGGGATATAGAGGATTGGATAAGGAAAAAAAAGGAAGGGGGCTGAAAACAGTGAAGGCCCTACAGGAGTATAGAAAGTGTAGGGGGTACTTAAGAAAGTAATTAGGAAAGCGAAGAGGAGTCATGAAAAAACACTTGCGGGCATGATAAAGGAAACTCCCAAGGCGTTTTGTAGGTATATTAAGGGCAAGAGGATAACCAGGGAAAAAGTAGGGCCCATTAGGGACCAAAGTGGCAATCTGTGTGTGGAGCCAGAGGACGTAGATGAGGTTTTAAATGATTACTTTTCATCTGTGTCCAGTATGGAGAAGGACGATGTAGGTGTAGAGATCAGGGAGGGGGGATTGTGATATACTCGAACAAATTAGCGTTGAAAGGGAGGAGGTATTAGCAGTTTTAGCGGGCTTAACAGTGGATAAATCCCCAGGCCCAGATGAGATGTATCCCAGGCTGTTATATGAGGCAAGGGAGGAGATAGCAGGGGCTCTGACGCAAATTTTAAAATTCTCTCTGGCCACAGGAGAGGTGCCAGAGGACTGGAGGACAGCAAATGTGGTACCATTATTCAAGAAAGGTAGCAAGGATAAATCAGGTAATTACAGGCTGGTGAGTCTAACATCAGTGGTAGGGAAACTACTGGAAAAAATTCTGAGGGACAGGATTAACCTCCACTTGGAGAGGCAGGGATTAAGCAAGGATAGTCAACATGGCTTTGTCAGGGGGAGATCATGTCTAACAAACTTGATTGAATTTTTCGAGGAGGTGACTAGATGTGTAGATAAGGGTAAAGCAGTTGGTGTAGTCTACATGGACTTCAGTAAGGCTGTTGATAAGGTCCCGCATGGGAGATTGGTTAAGAAGGTAAGAGCCCATGGGATCCAGGGCAATTTGGCAAATTGGATCCAAAATTGGCTTAGTGACAGGAGGCAGAGGGTGATGATCGAGGGTTGTTTTTGCGATTGGAAGCCTGTGACCTGTGGTGTACTGCAGGGATCGGTGCTTGGACCCTTGCTGTTTGGAGTGTACATTAATGATTTAGACGTGAATATAGGAGGTATGATCAGTAAGTTCGCAGATGGCACGAAAATTGGTGGTGTCGTAAATAGTGAGGAGGAAAGCATTAGATTACAGGACGATATAGATGGGCTGGTAAGATGGGCAGAGCAGTGGCAAATGGAATTTAATCCTGAGAAGTGTGAGGTGATGCATTTTGGGAGGACTAACAAGGCAAGGGAATATACAATGGGTGGTAGGACCCTAGGAAGTACAAAGGGTCAGAGGGACCTTGGTGTACTTGTCCATAGATCACTGAAGGCAGCAACACAGGTAAATAAGGTGGTTAGGAAGGCATATGAGATACTTGCCTTTATTAGCTGAGGCATAGAATATAAGAGCAGGGAGGTTATGATGGAGCTATGTAAAATGCTAGTTGTCCACAGCTGGAATAGTGTGTACAGTTCTGGTCGCTACACTATAGGAAGGATGTGATTGCACTGGAGAGGGTGCAGAGGAGATTCACCAGGATGTTGCCTAGGCTGGAGCATTTCAGCTATGAAGAGAAACTGGATAATCTAGGGTTGTTTTCCTTAGAGCAGAGAAGGCTGAGGGGGGACCTGATTGAGGTATACAAAATTATGAGGGGCATAGATAAGGTTGATAGGAAGAAACTTTTTCCCTTAGTGGAGGTGTTAATAACCAGGGGGCATAGATCTAAGGTAAGGGGCAGAAGGTTTAGAGGGGATTTGAGGAAAAAGAATTTCACCCAGAGGGAGGTTGGAATCTGGAACACACTGCCTGAAGGGGTGGGAGAGGCAGGAACCCTCATAACATTTAAAAAGTATTTAGATGAGCACTTGAAACGCCATAGCATACAAGCCGACGGGCCAAGTGCTGGAAAATGGGATTAGAATTGATAGGTGCTTGATGGCCGGCACAGACACAATGGGTCGAAGGGCCTGTTTCTGTGCTGTATAACCCTATGACTCTATAACTCTATAAAGTATAGTTTTGGAAAAAAGAATCCTGGAGTTGTGAGGAATCTCCTGTTCTGTATTGAAAGATTCTGATTTCTACTGTATTTTCCAAAATGTGAAATTTAGACTGCTTTGAACTGTTTTATAATGCATTTTTTACAGTTTTTTTATAAAGTATATTTTTGGGGAAAAAGGATCATGGGCCTAAACTGAACTGACTTGTTTTTATTTCTCAATTTTTTTTCAATCAATCTGTATCTCAACAGCAGATTGGAATAATACCACATAGTTCGTTTTTGGATTACATTACTATTCGCATGGCGAATCATATGTAATCTCATATTTATAATTATTTTGATTTGTGGCTTTAAATTTAATTTTAAATGTTTCATTCAATCTGCTTAAATTCTAAATGTTACTCAAATCTATGCGGGTGATAATAAAAAGCACACTGATACATAAGCAGTCCTTATTGTATACATGTATATGTATTAACTCCTCTAAGTTAAAAATTGTCTTGTTTTTCATCTATAACAGCAAAATCTATATTTTCCTTTGCTGTGTTTATGGGTAATAAAAGGTGCAGGATTAGATGCAAGCAATCCTAATTTGTTTTTGTCTTTAAATTTAAACTCTTCTTATGAGCAGTAGAGAGAATACTCAAGAATAACGTAAAATATGGTATAATGCTCAATACTTTTCTTACCCTTGACTTTTCTTTCTAAATAGTTGGACTCAATATCAACATATTGGCATCCACTTTAAGTGCATGGTCACAAACTGACTGCATTCTACTACAATTGAAAAGAGAGTTTGCCGTAAATCATTTATCTCAGTATCAGTGTTAAGTGCTGCCTGAGGTCCTACAGTATCTGAGAGCGGCTCATGAGTTGAATGATACTCCAAGTTTCCCTCCTGCTGTCAAAAAGCATCTTTCCCTACTCCTCCTTCACCAATTTCAGACTGAGATTGGGATGCGTAATATTCAGTGAGTCACAAAGTCAGGTCCATGTCCTAACACTGTATGGTGCGGAACACTGGATAGCTGCTAGAATAAGGATCATAAAAATGTTACTATTGGAACAAATTCAACATTCTTAATATATCTAACAATTTTCCTAAGGTATTAGATACCCTGTGTCACATGTGCTGGACCTGACTCCAGCAAGCCGCATGACTGCATTGTTCCAGTCTGAACAATGGAGTAATGCAGACAGGAAGCTTGGCCGCATCATCTGGAGTTGCTGCCAATACAGGTGATGTAAATCCTTCCGGACAGGTCAATAAAGTCAAGAGACTCATGCTCACCATATGGTGCCGACTGCTAAGATAGTGATTTAATTGCATTGAGGGATTTTTGGCCTATCGCTAAAAATATTCTGAAAGTACACAAACTTGATGACAATGTCCTTTGAGAATTTTCTCTGACAGATCTTTGTGGCCTTCTAAATTTTTTTGCATACATGTTATTTACATGAACTAATAAAATGCCAAGATGACTTCCAACAAATTTACCTGAGACCGAACACGATCATGTTTCATAAACAAAATACAATAATGCCAATTACCATGATGTGATTTGGAACTAATAACCTAATGCGTCTCATGAAATTTGCAGGTCACTTCCTTTGTATCTCTTTAGTTTACTGTGCCAAATATTTGAGAAATAGCTCAGTAAGAACTAGGCATCCATACTGAACACCGGTGCGAAACGTGTGTGAATGTATGCGCTCTGAAGTCACACAGATATCAAAGCGTCCATTTCCAACTTTAGATTTTAATGTTGGGATATCTCCACTGTCTGTGCAGATTCAATGTGAACCTAAAGTGACACCACAGCCTACATTGGATTTATGCCACTTCCCTCCAGATGACAGGGGATGTCAATAACATGACATAATAGAGTGAATAGTCCCACAGAAGTTGGGAACCCAACATTGGGACCACATGCAGGTCCTGAACTCACGTTTGTTGTCCAGATGGCTGCCAGCATAACTTTACATGAGGGTGGCCGTCTCCGCTTTTGTCGTCCATTTAAGGATGGTGGGCAGGACAGCTATGCAGAATGTCCAATCAAAGGGCCCACAGCACTGTATGGCCGGCAGTCCCACCGGGAGAGTTGGGCGTAGTTGAGGCAGAAAGGCAAGGATTGATTGTAGCCACGGCTGCGGCCTTTTCATACTTGTGGCTTATTCACTGGGCCAGTGAGAGGAGGCTTCAATTGGCCCCAGCCTCCTGCTGGGAAACCATCTCCAAGTTGCTGCTGGACTCCAGACTCAGTGCGGGGCAGCTCCGATGCTGGGTAAATGCAGTCGATGATTGAAAACGACCACTAAATGGGGCCTCAACTGGCTGCCCATCTCCATAGAGCGGGCTGCCAATTCCCATGACAGCAACTGATCACATGCTGAATGACATCACTTCCTGTGATGCTATGTGGAGTTCTTACATTGCTAAAGCGACATCACAACCAGCCCAATCCTGGGAAACTTGGCCGGAGCCTTTCTGGAGGGGTTTTCCGCTTATTTCTCAGTCCCCCCACCTCCAAACCTGCTCCCAAGGCGTTGTTGGTGCATGGGATGCTTTGTCACAGGGAATAGTTGAGGCACAGACCATGCATCCTTTAAGGGAAAAGAAAATTAACATTTAAAGTATAGGAAGATACAGGGCAATGGAGAGAGAGCAGGACTTTGGGATTATAGAATCATAGAATGGTTAGAGCACAGAAGGAGGACATTCAGCCTGTTGTGTCCGTACCAACTTTCTGCAAGAGCAACTCAGCTTGTCCCACTCCCACGCCTTTTCTCCATAGCCCTACAAATGCTTTCTCTCCAGATAATTATCCAATGCCCTTTTGAAAGCCCCAATTGAATCTGCTTCCATCACACTCTCAGGCAGGATCTGGCTAGGCATGCCGCTGAAGCTCAAATACAGGATCGACTGCAGTTAGCTGCGTCAATTAGGCCCTATCACAGAAGAGAGTGTACCGGACTCGCCTCAACTACTCGCAAATGTCCCAGCGACAGTATCAGCAAAGACTACAGCTCTCCAGGAGGCCTTCACAGATTTCTGCACCTTGCTGCAGGATAAGCTGCGGCCATGGGCTTCGGTGGACATCCAATGCCCATGGCCCTGAAGATTATCGTGGGACTCAACTTTTACGCATCCGTGTCTTTCCAGGGATCCACTAGGGACATGTGTGGGGTCTCCCAGGCAGCAGCTCACCACTGCATCAAGAGGTGACCAATGCTTGTTCAAGAGAGCCAGCAACTATGTGCACTACTGAACTAACCAGTCAGACGGAGATGGCCATCAGCTTCAGGGCCATTGCTGGATTTCCCTCGGTGCAAGGTGTCATCGACAGCATGCATGTGTCCATTAAGGTTCCCATGGAGCAGCCATTGGCCTTCATAAACAGAAAGGCTTTAATTCCAACAACGTCCAATTGGTCTGCAACCACCGAAAACGCATCGTGCAGGTGTGCGCCCACTTCCCGGGAAGCAGCCAAGGCACCGACATACTTCGGAACTGGCAGGTGCCACAGCTTTTTCAGTCGTCCACATGCCTTCAGGGATGGATTCTCAGGGACCCACTGAAGACATGGCTACTCATGCCCGTGAAGAACCCTCGCACTGCAGCAGAGGAGGGGTACAACATCTGCCATGCTTCCACCTAAGCAACCATCAAGCAGGCCATTGGGCAGCTGAAGATGAAATTCCATTCCCTCGACCAATTTGGTGTAGCCCTGCAATATGCCCCAGCGAGGGTCTCGTGTACTGTGGTGGTCTGCTGTGCTCTGAACAAGCTATCACAACAGAGGGGGGAGGCCTTGCATCAAGAGGAGGCTGCTGACTAGGCAGTACTGAATGATGAACCCCTTGCACCAGAGGCAAAGGGCATTGAGAGACGCACAAGGGAGGCTCAGGACAATCACAAACTTACCCGCTTCCTGCCATCATGATGCTCTGTCATAGTCAATGCAATAAAGACTCATCTCAATGTAGTCCGTCTGTCCCCTCCTTCCTATTGCACTCTAGCGCCTCGCTCCCAGGTTCACCACACGTACTCACAAAGCTGAGCTGCTGACCAAACGCGGCCTGTCCCTACACTGGCAGCTGATTTTTGGAACAAGGGTGAAGTGGCATCAGACAAGGCAGCAATCAAAGTGTGAACGATTTACAATAATGACTTTGAAATCCATTTATTTTCACTATTTGAACAACCAATAACAAGGCCAAATTCTTCACACCCATGAAACTCCGTGCGCCTTGGTGCTCTTCTTTGCGCACTTCCATGTGCTCCTACGCAGTGCGATTCCTGTGCCTGCAGCTGAGGCAGAGGCAGGCTGCTGAACACACTGTCCCTTGGCCTGGGATGATTTTGGCATGCGTCCTCTGGCTGCCTGAAGCCTGGAGGGCACAGGTGCAGGACCCTCCTCAGTCATCGCAGCTACTGAAGCTGGGGTCACTGGCAGAGGAGCTGAGGAGCTGCTGTTCATACTCAGAGCGACCTGAGGGAAGCCCCCAGGCTCAGTTGAACCTCCCTGCTAATCAGAGAAGGACAAGGACTAGGTGACAGCTCTGGGCACCTGGTCCACCACCCCCCTTGCCACTGCTGTGTTGAGCTCATGGGCAAGGCGATGGTGTGCAGGTCTGAGCACATCTGCAGGATCTGGCTCTCCAATATGTTTGCCAACCTCTCAGTGGAGGCAGCCACGCACTCACACTCTGATACATGGCAGAATTCATGGAATGGATGGACTCCTCCATTGTCCACTCATGGCTGCACATTGCCTCAGGCAGCTCCGTCAGATGTTCCCTCATCTCTCACTGCAAATCCAGCATGTTCTGTGCTGTTAACACCAGAGGCTCATCAACAGGCTGGGGCTCACTATGGGGCTGGCCTCCCATAGTCCTTCAACTGTCAATGGCCTTGGCTGTCGCAGCTTCCGATAGCTGCTTGTGCACCTATGTGGTGCTCTCATCCACTTGTGACCCTGATTCTAAGCCCAAGCACATACCCACCGTTGTGGGAGTCTGCACTGGTGGAGGATGCAGGGGACTACTGTGACAGTTCACCCTCTGAGTGTTCCTCCTCCTCCTCCTCAGAGGTGGGCGCAGGTCCCCAGGTTCCTGCGGTTGAATGTCCCTCCGAAGTGCCATGACCTGCATGAAAAAAAAAACATTTTGGGGGTTAGGATGTTCAGATCTCCTCATGCCAACCATGTGTGATGTGGATCTCCAGAAGTGCAGTGGAAGACACATGAACACAATGTCTCTCACTCTCTTGTGTGGACACTTAGTCTGTTTGCAATTGAACAGCCACCCTGCGCTCACACCAGTTCCAGGGCCTCCTCCTCTGCCGGAGTCAGAACATGGATGTCAGGGTTCCCATCGCCAGCCTTCTCTCTTTCCCTGGTGTTGTGGGCACTTTTCTCATGCAAGCTGAAAGAGGAACACAGTTAGCCTTCGCACGATGACCACTTATATTGGTGGCAGCCACTTGGCCCCTGACAGGCGTTCTTAAATGCCTCCTCCCCACTTCCGCTCTAACGGAGTGAATTGGGGGTAAGCAATGAAAGAAGGCTGGTTGTCGCCAAGATGCAGCCATACATCTGACAGGATTTGCTGCTGCCTCACCCCCTTGTCACCACCATTGTAGTCACCCTCTCCTGCGTAGCCACATACAAACCTCAAACAGGAGACTGGTATGGAGGACTCATCTTGGCTGTGTAAAGGAGGTTATTGACCCTCTTGCTGCATTGGACCCAGTTTCAGTGGGTAACCCCACAGCTGCTGATCTCTGCAATCTCTGTCAAGGCTTGCTTACTCAGGTTGGGGTATCTCTTTTTGCCAGAGCTTGGGAAGAGGACCTTCCATCTTTCCCTTGCAGCCTAGAGAAAAAGCTGCAGGGAAGCATCACTAAAGCATGGGCCACCAGTGTCTTCCCTCAGACTTGCTCCCATTTGGCTCCCAGTCAGTTCCTTGGGTCCTCAGTCCTGGTGCAGGGGCACAGGGGAGTCCATCGGCACTCCAGAAGGTGGGTCTAGCAGTATTCCAAAATCAATGATTCAATGAAAGAGAGCATTACATATAGGGTTGGCAGCGCTTTAAATATAGTGCCAGCACCTGCGTTTCTGTCAGTTGCACCGCCATCAGCACCTCACTGCCCACCCCCGTCCTGCTATAGGATGGGCTCCACACCTCATTTGTGCTAACTGGCCAGCGGCCGCTTGATCACAGTCGGCCGGCCGCATACGTCATGTGCGGTGACAGCACCCGTTTCCAGTGCTGCCACCAGGACTCACGCCAGGCTGACTAAATTCAGCCCGTTGTGTTGTAAACTTCTGGCAATAGAATTTCTGTGGTGTTCACCTGAACTCCTGTTGTCACTACAGATGCTTATACCATTTCTCCCGGTTTTTGCCGGTCTTCCAACAGTTAGGAAGAACTCCAATGATTGGAAGAATGCCCACAGAAATTTTGGGAGTTATAGTCCTTCTATGGTTCAACCATCTTGCTTTCTAAGGTGAATGCAGTTAAATTAAAACAACAACAATGTGCATTTATATTAGCACCTTTAATGTAATAAAATGTCCCAAGTCACTTCGCAGAAGACTTATGGAACAAAATTTGACATTCAACCACACAAAGAGATACTAGGCCAGATGACCAAAAGCTTGGTCAAAGATAAGGTTTTAATGAGCGACTTAAAGATGGAAAGAGAGGAAGACAGGTGGAGAATGCCATTCACTTAAACAGAATTAAAATGGGGCCAGAAGGGAATTCCAGAGCTTAGGGCCTAGGCAGCTGAACATACGGCCACCAATAATGGAGTGATTTAAATCGGGAATGCTCTATAGGCCAGAATTTGCAGAGTGCAGCGATCTAGTGAAGTTGTACAGCTGAAAGAGATACAGAGATGGGGAGTGCAAGACCATGAAATTATTTGAAAACAAGGATGAGAATTTTAAAATTGAGGTGTTATTTGACTGGGAGACAATGTAGGTTAGCGAGCACAGGGGTGATGCGTGAGTGGGACTTGGTGCAAGTCAGGGCATGGGTAGCAGAGTTGTGAATGACCTCAAGTTTGTGGAGGGTAGAAAGTGTGAGGCTGACCAGGAGTACATTGGAATAACCAGGTCTAGAGGTAACAAATGCATGGACGCGGGTTTCATCGGCAGATAAGCTGAGGCAAGTTTGAAGTCTTAGTGATGTTACAGAGTGGAAATAGGCAGTCTTAGTGATGGTGCAGATGTGCAGTAGGAAGTTCATCTTGAGGCACATATAATACCAAGGTTACAAACTGTCTGGCTCAGCCTCAACTGCCAGAGAGAGGGATGGGAGCCAGTGGCAAGGGAATGGAGTTTGTGACGGCGACCAAAATCAATGGCTTCTGTCGTCCCAATATTTACTTGGAGGAAATTGCTGCTCACCCAATATTGGTTGTTGGACAAGCAGTCAGACAATTTAGAGACTGAGGAGGGGTCAAAAGAAGTAGATACGAGGTAGAACTAGGTCTCGTCAGTGTACATATAGAAACTGACACCATGCTGTGAAATGATGTCATCAAGAAGCAACCTGTAGATGAGAAAAATGATGGGGCCAAGGATAGATCCTTGGGAAACTGCATGGTGACTGTGCAGGAGTGAGAACAGAAGCTTTTGCAAATGATTCTCTGGCTATGACAGGATAGATATGAATGAAACAAGGCAAGTGCAATCCCACCCAGCTGAACAACATTGGAGAGGCATTAAAGTAGAATTTTGCATCAAAGGCTGCAGACAGGTCAAGGAGGATGAGGCGGGATGGTTTACCTTTGTCACAGTCAACTAGGATGTCATTTGTGACTTTGGTGAGCACTGTCTTGGTACTATGATGGTGGTGGAAAACTGATTGGAGAGATTCATACAAGGAGTTCAGAGAAAGATGGGCACAGATTTGGGTGGCAACAACACATCCAAGGACTTTGGAGAGGAAAGGAAGGTTCAAGATGGGTGGTAGTTTGCAAAGATGGAGGAGTCAAGGGTTGGTTTCCTTGAGGAGAGGGGTGATGATGGCAGATTTGAAGGAGAAGGGGCAGAAGCTGAGAAAGAATTGTTAATAATGTAATAGGATCCAGGAATGGAAGTTGAGTGGGCACTAGTTTAGTAGGAAGAGGGTCGACAGAGCAAAAGGTGGGTCTCATTGATAACGTGAGCTTGCAGAGGGCGTAAGGGGAGATAAGAGATAAACTAGAGAAAGGCGCAAATTCAGGGTTAGGGCAAGGGGGAACTTTAAAGGAAGTTAGGCCCACTGGGCTAGGGGAAGGGAGGAAAGCAGAAGAGGCAGCTGATTGGATGGTCTCAATGGTAACAAAAAAGTCCATGAGCTCATTGCACTTACTGTTGGAAGGGAGGGTGGAGGATGCAAAGGAGGGTGGTTTAAGAAGACTATTAGTTGTGGAGAAGAGAAGCTGGATATTATCTTTGCTTTCCTGGATGATCTTTGAATAGTGGCAGTTTTAATGATGTTGAGCATAGCCTGATAATTCTTTAGCAGTCTAGCCTGTTCTGGCCATGAATGATTAAACCAGTTGTTTGCCAGAGAGCTTCAAGTATCTATCCTTTGGACTTAAGGGAGTGGAGAGATGATGGCTAATACATGGGGAGTGATTAAGGTGGGAAAGAGTAATAGTTTTAATGGGGACAAGGCCAGCAAAGGTGGTGGAGAGGCTGTGAATTAGCAAAACAATGGCTGTTGAGGTATTATGATGGATTAAAGGCCAAAGGCTAGATAGTTGGGATCTTGAGAGCGCAGAGGTAAGTGACTCGAGGGGGACATTTCCCAGGCTCAGACACAAGAAATAGGCTTGGGAGGGGAGAGGATTGTGGGTACAGAGTCTTACAACTGAGGCGGGAGGAGTGCACTACTTATTCTAGTCCCACTTCTCCACAGGCCACAATGTATATTTAAATTTTCCCACTTACTGAAACAGTCAATCACATACTATTTTTTTCCCCAGAATAAAGCACACCAACCAGGTTTCTATAATAAATAAAATTATCAGTTTATTACAAACCAAGTTGAACCAATAATGAAGTGAAACATGCACATACCTTGAAATATTAAAGTCCCTTATTTATCCTAGCCCTCATGCACACGTACCAGTTAACCAGGGGGAAAAAAAAGGAATTGTTGTTTACAGCTGTTACAAAGAAATAGAAAGAATAATTATTTTTTAAAACATGTAGTATGAAAAGAAGTTATGGAAAGATGTCCTTTGTTTTGGTTAGACGTCCCAAATGCATGTCAATGGGATCTTCCTAGGACAGTTCTTTCCAGGTGATGTTTATGATCAGTTTGGGTAGGCTTTCCAAGAGATGTAGCTACAGAAGCTCCAAATAGGTCTTACAGCAGGAAGGCAGCAACAAGGTTTCAGTGCCCACATATTCAATGCAAGGTTCCTTCAAAGATGCAAGCTTCCTTCAAATACAGGAGGAAATAATAATCTGCCACTTTGGAAATACAGGGTTTCTTTTCGAGAGAGAGAGAGAGATGAGCTGTCTTCTCCTGGCAGGCAAGAAGAAACTGTCTTTTTTAACAGTGCAGTCCTGTTACAAGACGATGAATTGGGCTTAGAAAGGCCAGTGGGATACTTTTCAAAAAACTAAATCAACACCAAAAAAGATATCCCACAGTGGAAAAAGCAACCTTCGGTCTATTATTGGCACTTAAACATTTTGAAGTCTATGTCTGCCATGACTTACAGAGAGACATTGATATATACTGATCATAACCCGCTAACATTTATGGAAAAATTTAAAAACCAGAATGCCAGGCTATTCCAATGGAGTTTACTATTACAGCCCTATCACTTAAAGATTGTTAACATGGCAGGAAAAATAATGTCCATTCTTCATCCGCAGGTCTGTGAGGAGGTCTACAGTTCCTCATCGGAATCCCATCTTTAACATAATAGCCTTCTGGAACTTGTGATGGAAACCACACCTGCCAGATGGAAAAATATTAATTTTGTCATGTGGAATATTATTTTTGAACTGTTACTGGACATTGAACAAACTTGTTTAAAAAGACCACAGAACAGTGGCTGAAAACAGGGCTGCACACTTGCATTCTAAAAGACAGCTGCATGGAGAGACAATGGAAATACTCCCTGATCCAATTAGCCAGATGGGTTCTGTCAATAGTGATGATCAAAAAACATTGAGAGTTATTGAATGTGTAAGAGCCAGCATTCCACTCCCCACTGAGAGTGTCTGGTAAGCTTGGAGGAATCTGCAAACCTCGCAGGTGAGGCTGCTCCAAACAAGGAGCTAGTCACATGACTAACCTGCTGGCCAACCTGGGGCTTTTTGAATTGTGCCTGACACAGAAAGAAAGAGACTGCAATTGAACTTCAAGAAGAGAGCACTCCTTTTCTCTGTCTCTCTCTCTCATGCAAAGTTCCAGGTACCCATGGAAGTAACTTAAGCCTCAAGACAGAAGACCCGCGAAACAAGTTTGAAAGTGTGCGCTGGGCTCCAATGAGAACTGCAATTCTTAATTTCAATCAAAGACTATACATCCAACCCAAAATCAATAACTGAATTTCCATCTACTACTTTAAACCTTCCCCACTTTAATTCTTTCTCCTCCTCTGTATCTATTTGTGAGTGTGTTTATCACATATGAATGCTAGCATGGTCGCATCACGCATTCTTAGTTTTAACTAAGTTAGAGTTTTAAACGGACACCTTTCCTGTTTAAATCTGAGAAAACCTGTCTGGTTGATTTTTTTGCATTTACAATTAGAGAGCAGTGAGCAAGGACTCACTGAGGGAAGCTAAAGACACTGTGTTTTAAAAGTTAAACCCTGTTATGGCCAAACCAGGAAAAGGCTGAGAGGGGAGCTCTAGAACCCCTCCTCACCTGGTTGTAACAAACTCCTTTTGCCTCAGCTTCTGTTAGAACTGACTGCACCACTTTATTCAACTCTGGTTCAGCTTGCTGAGCTGTGATCAGAGAAGACTTATTAAACATTTCCTTCGGATTATCCAAATCCCCAACGAAAGTTTCAGATATTCGGCTATCTGTCTGTGGTGCCAATTTTACTTCTGACAATGGAACTTATTTAGCAATTGCTCGGGTTAATACACATGAAGGAAAAATTCCTGGAACCTTTTCCTGCAACTGTTCTGTCTCTTTAACTTCACTTGGTATTTCCATGACTATTGGAGAAGCTACTCAGTCCGGCCAAATCATTCCCCAGGAGTAGATCAACTCCGTCTACCAGCAAACTATGGATAACACCTACAGTTACTGTTCCAGACATTGGGTCACACTCTAGGTGCACCCGATACAAAGGTACGGCTATATACTCCCCACCAATACCATTCACTAAAGCTTTAGCATTCAGTGCACTCTCTGGTGGAAATGTTATGCCCTTCCCGAGCAAAAGAGTTTGGGTGGCTCTTGTATCCCTAAGTATAACTATGGGTTTGCCTGCCTCACTTCAGGAATATGGACTTACTTTTCCTTTCAACAAGAATTCCCTATAACTCTCAGGTATCTTATTCACAACCCTCACACTCACATTCATTTATGTATTTGGCTTTACAGCTGCCATAAAAGTTACAGACTGATCTGCTGTACTCTCGGTCAAAGCCCCAGTTTCTGCATTGGCTTTGTGTACCCCAACAAGTCTCATGGGTTTACCTCACAAATTCCAGCATTCTGCACAAAGATGTCCCACCTTGTGACAATGGTAACACTTAGGCTTGCAGTCCTCACTTCCACCCTCAGCATCTTCTTTCTGGCTTGAGGGGGAGATCCTGGGGCATTCCCAGCTGTCCCTTCCTGTCCCCGGCTACTTGCCTTCCTTTCACCCTCCCACCTTCTATCCATCTCAGGTTTGTGGGGGTAATGGACAAAGGGTTTGGGCTTATACACAAGCTCATAGTTATCAGCAATTTCCACTGCCTGTCTGGCTGTTGAAACCTTCTGGTTCTCTACATGAGTTCTTACTAGTGGATGGAGTGAATTTTTAAATTTTGCCAGGATAGTTAGTTCCCTAAGGTTCTCATACATGGCTTCCATATTTAGTGCCTGTATCCAATGATCAAAATTAATTTGCTTTACCCTCTCAAATTCTAAGTAAATCTGCCCAGACAATCTCCAGAGGTTCTGAAATTTCTGTCAGTAAGCTTCAGGAACTAACTCATACATAGCAAGAATAGCTTTTTTTGCCATCTCATAATCTGCAGAAGCCTCCTCAGAAAGCATAGCATAAACTTCATGAACTTTGCTCATCAACCTGCTTTGCATTTGCAGTGTCCAGCTTTCTGTTGGCTATTTAATTTGTTTGGCTATCTTTTCAAAAGAAATAAAAAATGCCTCTACGTTCCTTTCCTCTTAGCTCTCTTAGGGAGAGCTGGTATAAATTTAAATGGCTTTTGGTTATGTCCTGGGCTGGAGTCAGATTTTTCCTCACCAGAATCTTCATCTGCATCAAGACCACTCTTTTGTCTTAGTTCCATCTTTTTTTAATTTGAATTTCTTTCCTTCTCTTTCTCTTTCCTCAAATTCAAATTTTTTCATTGTCAATTCTTTTTCAAACTCAAGCTGAAGTTTTTTCAATGTTTTTCCTGCTCAAGTTTTATTATTTCTATTTCTTTTTCCTGTTGAAGCTTAAGTTTTTCCATTTCAAACTGAATTTTAGCTAATTCAACTGCACTATCCTCTGGTTTGTTTTCTTCTTCTTTCAATTCCAAATGTTGTGCTATTACTTCAATTATCTCTGTTTTCTTAGCTCCTGGTTTTAACTCGAACCCCAATTATGCTGCCAAAGCTATTAGCTTAACCTTGATTAAATACCTCAAATCATTCAGGGATACATCCTCCTTCCCCAGAAAAGTTGTAGTAATTGTTAGACATTTAAGTGTTGTAGACTTTACTTTAATACACAAGAAACCTGGTTCTTTTATTTTCCTTTTTCAATTATTATTACCCCACTTACAATTGAACATCGTCGGCATTGGGTTAATCTCAACAAGAGCCCCCCAATGTATGCTACAACTGAGACAGGAGGAGTGCACTGTTTATTTTAGTCCCACTTCTCCACAGACCACAACATATATTTAAATGTTCCCACTTACCGAAGCAGTCAATCATATACTCTATTTTTCCCCAGAATAAAGCACACCAACCAGATTTCTTTAATAAACAACAAAATTATCAGTTTATTATAAACCAAGTTTTAACCAATAATGAAGTAAAACATACACACAACACATACATACACACCGGTTAACCGGGAAAAAATAAAAGGGATTGTTGTTTACAGCTGTTAGAAAGAAATAGAAAGAATAATAAAAAAAAACTTAGGCTGAATAGAAGGTATGGAAAGATTTCATTAGGCGTCCCAAATACATGTCGACGGCTGCCAGTGGGATCTTCCTAGAACAGTTATTTCCAGGGGATGTTGATGATCAGTTTGAGTAGGCTTTCCAAGAGCTGCAGCTACAGAGGCTTAAAATAGACCTTACAGCAGGAAGGCAACAACAAGGTTTCAGTGCCCACACGTTCGATGCAAGGTTCCTTCAAAGATGCAAATTTCCTTCAAATACAGGAGAAAATAGGAATCTGCCACATTGGAAATACAAGGGCCAGAATTTTACCCTTGGCGGATGGGAGCCATCCACCAACTGAAAAGTGGGTGGTGAACCTGCCTCGGCCTGGCCTGGGGATCCAATCCGCATTTTACGGTCCCCAGGCCTTTAATTGGTCTGAGGCGGGACTTACACCTCATTAAGGCAGGAAATCCCATCTAATGCAACTGCCGGCCAATCAGCGGGCCGGCAGCTCTCTGTCGCAGCAGCGCCACTGGGAGAGGTAGCCACTGCTGGGACTGCAACCCAGCCATTGGAAGAAAGATGTCGGGGAGCCCCGAAACAAAGCTAAGTTCTTGGGGCCTCGCCGGGGGTGATCAGTCAGGCCCTGGTGAGGCAAGGGTGATCGATTGGGGGGATGGGGGCGTGTTGGGGGTGGTTGGGGTAGCGGGTGCGGCCCTCCATCAGGCACAGGGTGTCTGATCATGAGGATCCCCCCACCAGGCCATCAGAAAGCCACCTGCATTTGTCAGGCCTGGGCCTGGCCCGACAGGCCACGGGTAAAATCCCTGTGGCAACGGGTGGAGGCCCTTAAGTGGCCATTAACTGGCCATTTAAGGGTCTTGATTGGCCTGGGGTGGGCGGCCCATTTTATGCCACCACCACCCTGCGTAAAGTGGTGGCGGAGGCGGGAGAGGGTCGGGAAGGGCCTCCCGAGCCTCCCACTCCATGTTATGCACCCCTCCCCCTACCCCTCCCGCTCTTTGGGTGGGATGTAAAATTCCAGCCAAGGTTTCTTTTCAAGAGAGAGAGAGATGAGCTTTCTTCTCCTGGCAGGCAAGAAGCAACTGGCTTTGTTAACAATTCAAATTGAAACCAAAACTTTCCAGAAGTCAAGTCTCCTGGTGTCTATAAATCTTGGCCTGTCACTCATTTGTAAACATCTCTCCAAGTCAAAAACAACACCTGCTGGGTTTTTATTTGAAAACAGGTGCTTTACAGTCACTGTTTACAGTTCAAACTAACTCCAATCCTTCCGGTAAATTTTTTTTTAAAAACCCAAAGTTCCAGCATCTGTGGAATCCTTTCCAGTTTTAAAAAACAAATTCACAGAATTTAGCAAAAAAAAAGGAAACACTCGTAACAAGAGCAATACGAGGAAATGATCAGAGAATGCCTTATCAATGATGCATACTATAGGGGTAGTGAGACATGTGAGATGACAAGATTGTGGGCATGGCTATGAATATGGGTAGGACAGTTTATATAAAGGGAGAAATTTAGGGAGAAAAGGAGGGTAGTAAACTCAAGGGAGGGAGAACAAGAAAGTTGAGATGGAGGTTGAATTCACTTGATGCAAAGTCGCTCAGTGTAGAGGCAGATTGAAGACAGCAGAGGAGATATCTCAGTGAGAAATTTGGAGTGATATTTGGGTGGGAGTTACATAACAAGGAATATAAATGAGAGATGTGAAGGATGGATGAGAGATGCTGAAAGGAAAAGTCGTTGCCAGAGGAGTAAGGGGATAGACCAAGGTGTGATTTAGAGATAAGGGTTACACCACCACAACAGTTGGAGCCGGGCAAGTGGTGGAAGGTACAGCCAGGCAGGCAAGCTTCAATGGGAAAAGGTGTCATCACCCCTCAGCCAAGGCCAAAATGTCAATGCTTTCATCTGCAATAAGCTCTTGAATGGGAAAGGCTTTATTAGCAAGTGAAAATACATTATAGAGGGAAATGTGGAGGTGGCAGTGACAGCTGGTCTACAGGCAGAGTTTACAGGGTCAGAGCTGGAAACAATGAGATACAATGCAGAAGTTCTTGAAAACAGATTTTGTTGTGTTGGCAGAAAGGCAACTTTGGCAGAAACCCTGGGAAAATGATGTAAACAGCTGTTTTAGACATTCTATACTGTCTACCATCCAAGAACCCCCAACAGAAATTCCAGGTGAATGTTATTACTTACTGTGTCACATTCTTGTCAAACTAATTTGCTATCTATGTCAATTTTATAGCAATGTGGCTTCCAGCCATTCAAAGAACAGTGCAGTAGGAACATGGTATTATGGACAGGTGGGAAATGGCATGGCTGTTTTTCACTGGACACCTCCCAACTGACTACAGGTAGTGTTTTGTTTACGTTAGTGTTTCAGCCTTGTTTTTCATTGTTCAAATAAACAGACAGTGACAGATTTTCTTGTGCGTTTAAACAGAAGATTAAATATTTATTCAACAATAATCACCTGAAATATTCACACCACCACCCACACACACATTAACTCTCTCATGCACACTGAAGAAAAGATAGTAAGTAAAGGGTAAGAGGCATTAAGAGTTCACGGTGTAATATTCTGCTGTTTTCATGGGGAAAAAAATCTGTGGGATCTAATCAGGAGGTGAGTTTTAAAGTTGCAGGCCTGTTTGCTGGTCGTCTTGCCCTTGTTGGGTTGCTGAAGTCTCCTGGAAGACAACACTTCAGTTTGAAGACGGTGCTGGTATCTTTTAGTTCAATTTTCACAGGTGGAGGAGTTGTTCAAAAGGCACTCTCTTACTTCTCTGCTGCAATTGGTTGGCAACTCATCTCAGCAAGGTCAAATGTCTTAGCTGGAACTGATCTCTCTCTCTCTCAGCCTTGTGCTGGAATTAAAGATGGCATTTAATGTTCTCTCTGTGACTGGAGATCCCAGACTGATGATCTTGATGTTCTGATGGCTTGAATGACTTCTTTGTTCTCCAAAAAGGTTACCTTTAAAGGTAAATTCAGAAAGTGTTAGTTTCACCCATGTGACTTTAGGCTTTCAATTCCTGATGGGCTATACAATAGCTTCTGGTGGTAGCCCATTTTGATAAGATGAGGGCTGTTCACACTCTATTGTGGTAAGTGTTGCTGGAGATTTGGAGTCCATGACTGTCTTTGTTTCAGCTTATTTTGTGGCTAGCTCAAGTCCATGTATGATGAACTGTCTCATTTCAATGCAGATGGGGCTAATCAGTTTTAGTTCTTAGCAGACATGGATGTGTATTTTAGTGCAGGAGATGGTATTTAGAGAGAGAGGGAGTCATAGAGAGATACAACACTGAAACAGGCCCTTCGGCCCACCGAGTCTGTGCCGACCAACAACCACCCATTTATACTAATCCTATATTCCTTACCACCTCCCCACCATTCTTCTACCACCTACCTACACTAGGGGCAATTTACAATGGCCAATTTACCTATCAACCTGAAAGTCTTTGGCTGTGGGAGGAAACCGGAGTATCTGGTGGAAACCCACGCGGTCACAGGGAGAACTTGCAAACTCCACACAGGCAGTACCCAGAACCTAACCCGGGTCGCTGGAGCTGTGAGGCTGCGGTGCTAACCACTGCACCACTGTGCCACCCCATTTGTCATGTGACTGTGTCCTCCATCGTGTTGAAGGCTAAATGTACCAGTCTTTTTTAAATTGTTCTAATTTTTTATAACACTTCAGTTTATTTTTGTATTTTCACCACTACACTTCTTGTGAGCGTAACAATGTCAAAAGATAATAAAAGTATGTTAAGATGCCTGTTAATTTCCATGTCAATGTTGGCATTTTATGTCTATAAACTTGCTTCTGACTTCTGGAAGTGAAGCATTCTTTTGATTCTAAAATCCCAATGTCATATCACAGAATTTACTCCACATTTGATAGTTTTGTGAAATGCATATTAATGTATATTCACCCTCATTTTTAAAATATTTTATCCACCTTCAAAGATTTCACTCCCCACATGCACACCTATTGTTCCTGGTCAACTAGACAGCCTGTTCCCAAGTCCTTATTACCGATGCTAGAAAAGGTATAGGAAGAGTGTAAGATAAGATGCCTGAGGTTTTCCCTCTCTGTCCATGGGACAATATCTAGTCAGTGTTCATTACCTGGTCCCAATCTCTCCCCTGAGATCAGATACACTCTTGGGGTAATTTTGACTTTGTTTGATGGTATAAAATGGGTGATAGTGAATTGGTAGCCCGTTGACTTCAATAGAAATAAAAGTTGTGAGGAGATGTAAAACTGGCAACTGATTTGCCATCACCTATTTTACATTATTACACAAAGTCAAAATTACTCTATCTGTGTAGGGAATTATCTTTTAGTTTTTAATTAGCATGGTACAGCTGCCTTTTCCTTCTTCCCCCCACCACCACCCCCCAGCCAGATGTTTTCACATATCCCTTATTCCCAAAAGCACAAACTCTAGGGACACTCCAGTGCCATTCTGAGTGTGTGCTGCACTATCGGACATGCTGTCTTTTGGATGAGATGATAAATTGAGCCCCCGTCTGCTCTCTCAAGTGGTCATAAGAGAACCCATGGCATTATTTCGAACAAAAATAGTGCAGTTTTACCCAGTATCCTGGACGATATTTGTCCCTCAACAAACACCTAAAATCAAATTATCTGGTCATTATCACATTATTGCTTATGGGGCCTTGCTATGTGCAAATTGGCTGCCACATTTCCTACAGTGCAACAGTGACTACACTTCAAAAAAGTACTTTATTGGCTGTAAAGTGCCTTGAGACATTCTGAAAGGTACTATATAAATTCAAATCGTTCTCTCTATTTTTTACAACTAATCAATTGTGTAGAACTGAAGAGCATCACCATGCATCCTTTTGCTGCTGATACATTTACAGGTCTTCTCAATTCTGTCAGAAATTAGTCCAAATCTTTGTTCTTGCATTGGCAGATGCAACTCCAGTCGGAAGCCCAGCACACTGACACTGGACCAATGGGTAGACTACAATTTATTTTAAAAGCAACAATTCTTCAGAGGACGATTCTCTTTAATTTTAAATTGTAAACTCTTCTTAAAACTAGGAAGCATTAGGAATATCCTTATGGCACTGTATATTACTATCTCAGAAAATCTAGCAAATGACACTGGCACTATTCAGTGCCTATGTGTTCCAAGCTATAATTCATAAATTTAAAAGAAAACCTGAGGCATTTACTTGTCATTTCCCATAACTGAGGAAACCACAGTCCTTAATTCCTCAAAGCTAGATTATCCACTCCCTTTAAACATCTCCTTGCAATGCAATTTACTACTTGCATAGGCATATTAAAAACTTTGCTCCAAGTGTATTCCTTCCTCTGAGTGTCATGAATTTAATAGATTATTTAAATGCAGCACACAGCATTAAAATGATATTCAGACATGCCTCTGTTGGATCTAGTGCCAAAGAGGGAATAAAAAGATCAAATATAATCATTTCACAGAGTAGCAAACCAGGCAACTGTTGGAATTATTTTTCCATTCAGCTGGCCTTGAAAATTGCCTCTAGCATTAGCCAGTTACAAATGACAAATAACATTTAGCTTTGAGTGATGCTAAGAATGAAATAAAACAGACTTTGGAAAGCGAGAATGACAAAAGAAGTGCTTAGTCTGAAGGGAGTTGCTGTACACGCTGAGATGGCAGAGCTTTTCGATTTTTGTTGGTAACATAAAACACATGAGATGTTAAATGTTAAGTTCCTGGAGTCAAAGACAATGGTGCTTCAAGATTGTTATGACTTTCTCCTTTGTGCGTTTGCCACAGCAGGGAAATGCAAGCTGTATTTCATTAGAAGCATACTGCCTGGTCAAAGCAAACAAAAGGAAAATTTGAAACGTAGTACCGTAATTTACAAATGGCAAGGATCTCCAGCACTCATTTTTGACAATGAAGATAAAAGTTGACGGATACCAGGAAGCCACTTTGTTAATATATCCCACAGTATGACAAAACCAGAAGAGAGTGGAATTCAATAAACAAAAGAATCTGATAGAACATATATAAAAAGGATACTTCATTTTTGATTTCCCCATTTATTTCTTCCTCTGCTGAAGCTGTTTGATTCAACATTGGCCACATCAAATTACAGGCTTGCTGTTCAGCTCTGATGTTGCTAACTGGATCAATGAACAGCAGAAGGAGCTGCCTCTGGACAACATAGACAGACCCCCGATGTCGGGGGTGGTGGATGTGGGGGGGGGGGGTGTGGGTGCGGAAAATGCCTCCAACAGAGGCCCGACATGGGCCTCGACGCCGGGAAGGCCTGGCCCAATATTGCCGGCGGCGGCGAGGAGGCCTCATAGCGGCCCCCCGCCACTCAGCAACGGGAACAAAATCTGCAGATTTTTTAAAATGAAAATTAATTAATTAATTACTTACCTGCTCCCACCATCCATCCCACTCCGATATTGATGCCGGTGGCCGGCACTCCTGCGCCTTCAGGTCCCCTTCTGGGGATCCGAGGTGTGACACTGTGAGGAGGGGGGAGCAGGTAAGTTTTTCAGTGCAGGGGCGGGGGTCAGCAGAGTCGAATTAGTATCATTAGCTGAGGAGATGGTGGGAAGGGGAAAAGATTAAAGTTTATGAACTTTGGTGGGGAGGTCAGATGCACCAGGTAAGTGTTCTGGTTGTGGGGGAGAGGGCAGGTACTTAATTCTATGGTTACTGGGGACGGAGGTGGGAGAGGGTCAGGATCAAGTTATTCAATTTTTTTTAAACAATGTCCCTTTAAATTTCAGCCCATTGGGTGAGGATTAATATTTTTCTCTGGTGGCTGTGTTGACACCCTCTATTTAAAAACTGAGAAATGAAAGGATATCAGCGAGAGGGGATCATGCCCATGATCAAAGAATAATACCAAACATGGAGTCCATCTGTTGTTCTTCTCCCAGTTCAACAAGAATAAAGGCTTTGCAACCTTTCTGGTGTTTTACATAGAATAAAATAGGCCATTCGAACCAACCAGTCTAAGCCAACATTTATGCTCCACTTCAGTCTCTTCCCACCAATCCTCATCTAACTCTATCAGTACAACTCTCAATTTCTATTTCCCTCATATACTTATCTATCTTCTCCTTGAATACATCTATACTATACGTCTCAACCATTGCAAGTTCCACATTCTCACCACGTTCTAGGTAATGAAGTTTCTTCTTGGTGATTATCTTATATTGAGGGCCTCTAGCTTTGCTGTTCCCCACAACTGTGTCTACTCTATCAAAACCTTTCATAATTTAAAAGATCTCGGGCTGAACTTTATACTTGCGCCACCGTAATCAGCAGCGGAGGTAACAAAATGGCGGTCTGCCCACACGGGCTGCATATTGCAGAGCCAACGCGATATTAAACGCAGCAGCTCATTTAAATGGCCAAGGCGGACTGCCCCCCCCCCGGCCCCTCGATGACGTGAAGGGGGCAGGGGGACCGTCCCCGGCAATGGCATAAGCTGCCTTTGCGCAGGCGCTGCCATCACTTTTAAAAGTCTTTGAGCCCGGACTCTCAATTTAAACATTTAAAGGTAAGTTTAATGAAAACATTTAAATCCATTTAAATTGCTCCTCTCCCACCCTACCAATAACCATAAAATTAAATGCTTGCCCTCACCTCCCAAACACTTCCCCTGCCCACCTGACATTCTCCCCTCCAAAGTTCATAAACTTTGCATTGTAACTCTTTCCACCATCCCCTACACCAATAAGAAAAGTTTGACCCCGCTCCCTCCACCCCTGCAATGAAAAATTTAACCGCTCCCTCCTCCCCACCCGTGTTCCACTGAAGGCGCGGGAGTGCCGGCCAATGGCACCAATACCATACTGGGACAGAGGGCAGCAGCGAGCAGGTAATTTATTTGTTCATTTATATTAATTAACATATTTAAATTTGGCTCCCGTCGCCGAGTGGCAGGAGGTGCCACAAGGCCTCACCGCCGCCAGCAATATCGGGCTGGGCCTTCCCGGCGTCAAAGCCCATGGCGGGCTTCTGCCAGAGACATTTTCTGGCCCCGCCCCCGCCACAACCCCCGACGCAGGAGGTCTGTAAAATTAGCCCTCTCTATTCGATCACTGCTCAGTCTACTCTTTTCAAGAGAAAAAGGACACAGCCCATTCATTTTTTTTTTATTCCCAAAATATACTTTATTCATAAAAATCTGTAAAAATTACATTGCCAAACAGTTTCAAAAAATACAAACATTGCAAGGGAGATCAGTTTCCTTCAATACTATCATGAGTTTCTTCACAACCCTTCCGTTTCACAATTGTCATGCCAATTACAGTTTTACATTTACAGCAATTGAAAATATTAACGATACAGTTCGAGGGGTTTCCCATGGATCCAGCCCCTCAGTTCAGCTTGGTGGGGGGACCTTACACTGTGGTCTTTCCCCATTGAGCCTTTGCTGCGGCTGCCCCAAGCTTTAGTGCGTCCCTCAGCACGTAGTCCTGGACCTTGGAATGTGCCAGTCTGCAACATTCGGTGGTGGACAACTCTTTGCGCTGGAAGACCAGCAAGTTTCGGGCAGACCAAAGGGCGTCTTTCACCGAATTGATAGTCCTCCAGCAGCAGTTGATGTTTGTCTCGGTGTGCGTCCCTGGGAACAGCCCGTAGAGCACAGACTCCTGTGTTACAGAGCTGCTTGGGATGAACCTCGACAAAAACCACTGCATCTCTTTCCACACCTGCTTTGCAAAGACACATTCCAGGAGGAGGTGGGCGACCGTCTCTTCCCCCCCAACCTCACCACATCAGCTTTTCAAGCTCTTGTCACCTTCCCAACGGCCAATGATTATTGCTTTTCCCACTTCACCCCCATCACACCCCCCCACCACCCTGATAATTTTATTCCTCCCCCCTCCACACCAGTGTCTCGCCTCGGAACTCCAACAGAGTTTCGAAGGCGCACGAGTTGCGGACGGTTGGCCGTAAAATTGGCATGGGACGGCTGCCGTCGGCAGGTAAGTTAGTTTGAATTTTAATTATCCTCATTTTAATATCTTAATATTTTAATGAAGGCCCCGCTGCCAAGCGGTGGGGAGAGGGGGGGGTGGCCGCACCAAGACCTCGCCCTGCCACTGCTAATATCCGGCAGGGCCTTCTCGGCGTCGTGGGTCGTGGTGGGCCTCTCCTGCTAGCATTTCATGGGCCTCCTCTCTACAACCCTGGATGTTGAAGGGCTGGTGAAATCCAGCCCAATGTAGAGCATACTTAATCATTTTTAAGATGTGAACCAGCACAGCATCAGTTTTTGCTGAGCACCTGTCTATCCCACACATCCACAACCACAGTAAAAAGATTTCTTATAATTACAACTTTTACTATAGATTTGTTAATTTTGTACTCATGTCTATAGGGATAAGCATGAGAGTTATGTGGACAAATACAAGTAGAGATGTTGTTATGACAGCGCTTCTATATTTTTTGCTAAGTATTTTTTTGAGGACTCGTACTTTAGTACTATGGACATTGTTTTATTTGGGAAAACTAAAAAGGATTCCAAAGATTTGATTTCATTGAGGTCATTGAAAGGACACTGAGAGGTCTTGTTTGAAAACAGCATTTACTGGAAGTCACCTGTCTTCAGATAAATACCCTGCATGGGGCTTTTTGACTTCGGACAGATGTTTACAGAGAAGTGACAGGTCAAGATTTATAGGGGTCAGGAGGCTTGACTCTTGAGATATTGAGCTGAATTTTTTAAGCCCACTGCCAAAAATGGCAGCGTGAAAAAAAAATGGCGGTCTACCAGCACAGGCCACATGCCAAAGAGCCACCGCAATTCTAAGCACAGCGGGCTTCCCCCTCCCCCCACCCCCCCGACACTATCATGTTGAGGGGGCGGGCTGTTCATCCCGAGCAATGGCGTCAGCTGCCTGTGCACAGGCGCTGACACCATTTTTAAAGGGCTGTGAGCCCTACCAGTAAATTTAAATATTTAAAGAAACATTAAATGAAAGAAAATAAATAATTTTTTTGCCCTCTCCCACCCCCCCAATATTAATTAAATTAATTATTTTCCCTTTCCCCCCCAAAAAACACTTACCTTCACAATCTGACTTTCCCCCCCAAAAACTGCACAAACTTTCAACTATAACCCTTCCCACCAACCATTCCCTACACCCATGACATTAATTTGACCCCGTCTCTCCTCCCGCACTGATAAACATACCTCCTCCCCACCTCCCCACCAGTGCTGTGCCTTGTTTCCCTAGATGGGGATCTGAAGGCGCAGCAATGCCGGCCGCCGGGATGAAGATCGTGGTGGCACTTCAGGAGGCAACAGGAAAGTCATTAATGCAGGTAAGCAAATTTATGAAGAAATGAGGAGAAATTTCTTCACTCAGAGAGTGGTGAACCTGTGAAATTCTCTACCACAGAAGGCATTGGAGGCCAAATCATTAAATATATTCAAGAAGGAGATAGATATATTTCTTAATGCCAAAGGAATCAAGGGGTATGGAGAGAAAGCGGGAACAGGGTACTGAATTAGATGATCAGCTATGATCTTTTTTGAATGGCAGAGCAGACCCAAAGAGCCGAATGGCCTACTCCTGCTCCTATTTTCTATGTTTCTATGTTATTTGAATATTTAAATTATGGTCCCGTCGACAAGCGGTGGGGGGGGGTCCATGGGTCGGGCCCTGCCGGCATCGAGGTCCTTGGCAGGCCTCATCTGGGTCAATCTTCATGTGCCCCCTCCCACCCCCCACCATGGATCACGAAGTCAAGAACTCTATAAAATCCAGGCCATTATTTTTGGATTTGCTTTGGACAGTGTGTTGGGGTTTTAACTGCTTTGAAGGCAGTTGGAGAAAAATAGCCAAGGAAGCAGTCACCATCAGCACCCTCTTCCATCTCTTTGAGAACTTCCTCAGAATCAAGTGTAAGAAATAAAGAAACTGATGCTGCATTTCTCCCGAAAAGCTTGCCAAACTGATCTTCAACTTCACCTGAAAAGAACTGTTCGAAAAACATCCCAATGACAGCTATATACGCGTATTCGGGATGCCAAACCAAAAAGAGACAACTGACATCTTTCCATATCTTTTCTTCAAGAATTAGCAAGTATTTGGCCAAAGTATTCCTTTTTGTCTTTTTTTTGTAACAGAGCTCTAAAGAGAAAATTTCTATTTTTTGGTTGACCGGTGTGTGTGTGTGAGGGACTAAGGTAAAAGGGAACTTTCATATTTCAATCTGTGTGTTAATGCTTTGCTTCATAACTATTAAGTCTTGTTTTATAATAAACTGATAATCTTGTTGTTTATTAAAGAAACCTGGTTGGTGTATTTTATTCTGGGATAAAAATAGAGTCTATGATTGACTGTATTGGTAACTGAGTAAACATTTAAATATATGTTGTGAGCTGTGGAGAAGTGGATCTAGAAAAAAACAGTGCACTCCTCCCGCCTTAGTCGTAACAATATTCAATGTTGTATGGAACAATACGGTCCTTAAATTCCTGGGGATGTTATGTAAGTCAACCAGAATGAATATTGCAGAATATAAGATTAGGTAAGTATTCTGGAATTTGCTTGATTTTATTTTGGGGACCAGAATTGTTGAATTTTATCATTTTCAAATCACATAGTTAAGGAGAAGCATAAATGAAAATTTTAATGCCTTGTGCCCAATCAGAACAGGGAATATGAAGGTTAAAATAGAGGCAGGTGGGCAATATTTTAACACAGATTTTGGGAGGCGTAGGCAGGGAAGGGCCTTCTTAAAATCTAAAAGTCAGGGACTGATGACAAAATTAAAACCCCATTGCCACTTAACACTGAACAGCAGCAAAACATGCTGAGAGGGAAGGGTAAAAATCCAGAGGTCGTGATTCATATTGTTATCAATCACATAGAGAGAAATAGGGATGCAGGCAAATTTTAGGAAAGAAATTAATAAGCAGGACCTCAAAGATAATAATCTCTGGATTACTCCCAGTGTCTCATGCTAGTGATACTAGAAATGGGAGGATAGTACAGATGAATGTGTGGCTGGAGTCATGGTGTTCAAAGGAGGGCTTTAGATTTCTGGGCATTGGGACTTGTTCTGAGGGAGATGGGGCCTGCACAAGTGGGATGGATTGCACCTCAGCAGGGCCAGGGCTAATATCGTCCCAGCTTTGCTAGTACTGTTGGGAAGAATTTAAAACTAGCTTGGCAGGGGGATGGGAACCTGAGCGTAGATCCAGAAGTGAGAGAAGCAAAGATGGAAATCGAAGGCAGAAAATTAGTAAGTGAGTGTGGAAGGCAGAGAAAATAAAGGAGTTGTTCAGTGATTAGTGGTATATACTTCAATGGTATATGATGGATCCTCCCATCGTTTTGATAGATGAGTGTTCAGCAAGGAGACTGGTTGTTCAGTTGATAATTGCTGAACTTGCACATTAATTATATTTAAGTGGGTGAGGTTTGTGCAGACCTGCTCCCACTCTCTCGTCCTAG
Organism: Heterodontus francisci; assembly: GCF_036365525.1. Classification (NCBI taxonomy): domain Eukaryota; kingdom Metazoa; phylum Chordata; class Chondrichthyes; order Heterodontiformes; family Heterodontidae; genus Heterodontus; species Heterodontus francisci. Next base: position 95,741,651 of record NC_090380.1, on the reverse strand, counting down.
GCAGCTAATGCTGCACTGGTGCACCGTGTGCCACAAGCTCAGCAGCAGAAAGGACGCAGGTTTTAATTTTGGAGTTGTCCTTCTCCTAGATGAGCTACTAAGCAAGCTGGAGAGCCTCGCCTGCCCTTTCTACATCGCCATCCAGTCCGTTGGCACTGTTTATGTTCTTCTGTACTATCAGCCAATGAAGACTTTACTATTTGGCCCAGAGGTGGGGGGTTAAAATCAGAGTTTACCCTCTCCTAGGTAGACTGTCAACCAAGGCTGATGAGCCCCGCCTGCTGGGGTATATACTTCAAAGCAAACAAGGCAGATAAGCTGAGGTCACAGATGGACACTTGGAAGTATGATATCATAGCTATTACTGAAACATGGCTTAAGAAGAGCAGGAATGGCAGCTCAAATTCCTGGTCACAGGGTTTTCAGACGAGGTAGAGAGGGGATTAAAAAAGGAGGTCGCAACACTGATTAAAGAAACAATTACAGCTGTGAGGAGGGATGATATTCTCGAAGGATCATCAAATGAGGCCATGTAGGTTGAACGGAAGAACAAAAAAGAGGCAATTACACTGCTGGATGTGGACTATAGACCCCCAAACAATCAGAGGGAGATAGAAGAGCCAATACGTAGGCACATTTTTGAGAAGTGTTAGAACACTAGGGCTGTAACAGTAAGGGATTTCAGCTACCCTAATATTAACTGAGATAGAGTCAGTGTAAAAGGTACAGAGGGCACAGAATTCTCAAAAATGCATTCAGAACTATTTTAGCCAGTACATAGCAAGCTCACCAAGAAAAGGGACAGTTCTGGATTTAGTTTTTGAAAATGAAGCTGGGCAGGTGGAAGCGATATCAGTGGGAGAGCATTTTGGTGGTCGTGATCATAATTCAATTAGATTTAGCATAGTTATGGAAAGGAACAAAGTTAGACGAAGAGTGAAAGTTCTCATTTTGCTAAACTGAGATGTGATTTAACAAAGGTGAACTGGGAACAGTTACTTGAAGAGTCAGAGCAATGAGAGGCATTCAACGAGGAGATAGAGAGGGTTCAGAACAAATATGTTCCCAGTAAGAAAAAGGGTGGGGCTCCCAAATCTAGACCCCCCTCCCCACCCCGGATGCCAAAGAGGACAAGGCAAAAAAGGGAAGCATATGTGAGATACCAAGAGCTCAAAACTGCAGAAAGCATAGAGGAGTACAGAAAGTGAAGGGGTGAAATTAAAAAGGAAATTAGGAAAACAAAGAGAGGGCATGAAAAAATATTGGCAAGTAAAATCAAGGAAAACCAAAGATGTTTTATAACTACATAAAGAACAAAAGGGTAACTGAGGAAAGAGTAGGGCCGATTAGAGACCAAAAAAAAACCTTTGTGTGGAAGCAGAAGACATAGGCATAGTTCTTAATGAATACTTTGCATCTGTCTTCACAAAACAGGGGACAATGCAATCATTAGTTAAGGAGGGGTGTGAAATATTGAATGGGATAAACATAGTGAAAGAGGAAATATTAATGAGTTAGCATCTTTGAAAGTGGATAAATTGCCAGGCCCAGGTGAAATGTCTCCTAGGCTGTTAAGAGAGCAAGGAAGGAAACAGCAGAGGCTCTGAACATCATTTTTCAATCTTCTCTGGCTACAGGCATGGTGCCAGAGGATTGCAGGACTGCAAACATTGTACCGTTGTTTAAAAAGGCCAAGTAGTTACAGGCCAGAGAGCCTAGCCTCGGTGGTGGGCAAAATATTGGAAAAAATGCTCAGCGACAGGACAAATTGTCATTTAGAAAGACACAGATTAATCAAAAACAACATGGGTTTGTTAAGGGAAAGTCATGTCAGACTAACTCATTGGCCCTCCTTTTTACCTTCTCAAAAAATTCAATGAGGTTGGCACATTTAACATCTTATTCTTCTTTGGCCTCCTTGTCTCGGGAGACAATGGTAAGCGCCTGGAGGTGGTCAATGGTTTGTGGAGCAGCGCCTGGATTGGCTATAATGGCCAATACTAGAGTGGCAGACTCTTCCACAGGTGCTGCAGATAAAATTGGTTGTCGGGGCTGTTACACAGTTGGCTCTCCCTTCTGCCTTTTTTCCTGCCAACTGCTAAGTCTCTTCGACTCGCCACACTTTAGCCCCACCTTTATGGCTGCCCGCCAGCTCTGGCGATCGCTGGCAACTGACTCCCACGACTTGTGATCAATGTCACAGGACTTCATGTCGCATTTGCAGACGTCTTTAAAGCGGAGACATGGACGGCCGGTGGGTCTGATACCAGTGGCGAGCTCGCTGTACAATGTGTCCTTGGGGATCCTGCCATCTTCCATGCGGCTCACATGGCCAAGTCATCTCAAGCGCTGCTGACTCAGTAGTGTGTATAAGCTGGGGATGTTGGCTGCCTCGAGGACTTCTGTGTTGGAGATGCGGTCCTGCCACCTGATGCCAAGGATTCTCCAGAGGCAGCGAAGATGGAATGAATTGAGACATCGCTCTTGGCTGACATACGTTGTCCAGGCCTTGCTGCCGTAGAGCAAGGTACTGAGGACACATAGTCTACATGGATTTGAACAAGGCTTTTGACAAGTTCCCACATGGCAAACTGGTCAGGAAAGTTAAACTCCATGGGATTCAAGGGAAAATGGCAAGTTGGATCCAAAATTGGCTCAGTAGCAGGAAGCAAAGGGTAATGGTTGACAGATGTTTTTGTGGCTGCTTCCAGTGGGGCTCTGAAGGGCTCACTACTAGGTTCCTTGCTTTTTGTGGTATATATCAATGATTTGGACCTAAATGTAAAGGGCATGATTAAGAAGTTTGCTGGTGATATAAAATAATGTGAGGAAGAAAGATGTAGACTGCAGGAAGATATCAAAAGAAAAGTGGCAAATGGAATTCAATCCAGAGAAGTATGAGGTAATGCATTTGGCGAATCAAACAAGACAAGGAAATTCACAATAAATATGGGAACAGAGGGGCTTTGGAGTGCATGCCCACAAACCCTAAAGGTAGCAAGACAGGGAGATGAGATGGTTAAGAAGCATACTTTCTTTTATTGGCCAAGGCATAGAATACAAGAGCAGGGAGGTTATGCCATGACTGTATAAAACACAAATTAGACTGCAGCTAGAGTACTGCGTACAGTTCTGGTCACCACACAATAGGCAGGATTGCACTAGAGGCGTAGAGAAGATTTACAAAGATTTTGCCAGGAATGCAGAATTTTAGATGTGAAGAAAGATTGGATAAGCTGGTGTTTTCTTTGGAACAGAGGAGGCTGAGAGGAGATTTAACTGAGATGTGTAAAATTCTGATGGGCTGAGATAAAGTGAATCGGAAGGACCTAGTTCCCTTAGCAAAGAGATCAATAACTAGGAGGCATAGATTTAAAGTAAGGATTAGAGGGGAGGTGAGGAGAAATTATTTCACCCAGAGGGTGGTGGGGGTCTGGAACTGCCTGACAGGGTAGTAGAGGCAGAAATCCTCATCACATTTTAAAAGTACTTGGGTAAGTACTTGACGTGCTGTAACCTACTAGGCTATGGACCAAGAGCTGAAAAGTGGGATTAGATGGATAGCTCTTGTATGATCCACAAAGACACAATGGGCCGAATGGCCACATTCTGCGCCATAAATTTCTATGAGAGCGAAAGAAGTGGCAGGAGATAGAGCCAGGCCCGAGAGCGGATCCGCGGGAGAGCGAGAAGAGCAACAGGAGATAAAACCAAGGCTGAGCAGACCTGCGGGACCACAAGAGGAGCGGCAGTAGATAAAACCATGTCCAGGAATGGACCTACAGCAGAGCGAGAGGAGCGAAGGCAGATATAGCCAGGCCTGAGAATGGACCTGCAGGAAAGCGAGAAGTGCAGCAGAAATTAAAGAAGGCCCAGGAGTGGATCTACGGGAGCGAGAGGAGCAGCGGTAGATAAAACCAGGTCAGGGAGTGGACCTGTAGGAAAGCGAGAGGCGCTGTAGAAGATAAAGGAGGCCCGAGAGCGGGCCTGCAGGAGACCGAGAGGAGTGGTGGGAGATAAAGGAGGCCCGAGAACAGATCTGTGGGAGAGTGAGAGGAGTGGCGGAAGATAATGGAGCTCAGGAGTGGACCTGTGAGAGAGTGAGAGGATTGGCAGGAGATAAAGCCAGGCCCAGGAGCGGACCAGTGGGAGAGCGAGAGGAGCGGCGGGAGATAAAGCCAGGCCAGAGAGCAGATCTGCGGGAAAGCAAAAGGAGCAAGGGGTGATGAAGCCAGGCCCAAGAATGGACCTTCGGGAGAGCAAAAGAAGCAGCAGGAGATAAAGCCAGGTCCCGGACTTGCGGGTGAGTCGTGATTTGGAGCTTCAAAATCAGCAAAAAAATTTAAGGAGTGACATCATAGGTAGGTGACTGGTTGGTGAATAGTGCACTTTTATTTTTGCTCTTTAAGGTAGGGAAGTGTGTCAAACTCAGACCTAAGAATCTGTAACTTACTATTATTTATTAGATTAATAAATTATTTTATATATGTCTTTAATAAGTCTTTAGTCTATTTCTGTTAAGTTTAGTTAGTTGATATGGCAGGATATCATAGTCCTGTGGAGTACACATTCTGTTCCATGTTGGAACTCCAGGATACTTCTTGTGTTCTGGACAACCACATGAGCAGCAAGTGTCGTCAGCTGGTTTCTGGGTTTCAGAGCTTAAGCAGAAGCTGGCATCACTGCGGTGCATCCACGAAGCTGAGAGCTATGTGGATAGCATGTTTCTGGAAGTGGTCACCCCAGAGCTTAAGGGTGTGCAGGCCGAGACGAAATGGGTGACCACCACACAGTCAAGTAGGACCAGACAGGTATTGCAGGAGTGCCCTGAGTACATCTCGTTCTCCAGTCAGTATTCAGTTCAGAATGATGGTTTAACTGAGAAGTGCAGCCAGACCCAAGCCCACAGCACCATGGGTGGCTCAGCTGTACATGGGAAGCTTAGGAAGGCAATAGTGAAAGGGGATTCTATAGTTAGGGGAACAGACAGGCATTTCTGCAGCTGCAGACATGAATCCAGGATGGTATGTTGCCTCCACAGTGCCAAGGTCAATGATATTACTGAGCTGCTATAGAGCACCCTGATGGGGAAGGGTGAACAGCTAGAGGTCATGGCCCATATTGGTACCAAGGACATAGGTACAAAGAGGGATTGCAGGAAGATTTATGGGAGCTAGGAAGGAGACTCTGGATTATCTCTGGATTAGTCCTGGTGCCATGCACGAGTGAGTATAGAATTAGGAGGATAGAGCAGATGACTGCGTGGCTGGAGAGATGGTGCAGGAGGAAGGGTGTTAGATTCTTGGGACTTCTGAAGGTGGTGAGGCCTGAACAGACCAGATTGTTTGCACCACACCAGGACCAGGACCAATGTAGTTTGCTATTGCTGTTGAGGATGGTTAAATTAACTTGGCAGCAGGATGGGAACCAGGATGTAGCATTAGGAAATTTAAACAAAGTGCACAAAGGAGTGGGAGAGACAGATAGCACTAGAGTAAGAAATAGTAAGGCATTAGGTGGGGTCAGACTAAGAGTAAGATCTAATTTAGGTTTACAGTGCATAAATGTAAAGGCACGCAGCATGGTGAATAAGATTGGTGAACTGCAGGCGCAAATAACCACGAGAATACAATTTCATGGTGATAATGGACGCCTGGCTCAAAAAGGGATAGGACTAGATAGCAAGAACAGAATGTTCCCAGTCTCGCTGAGACGGTCCAGAAGTAAAATTGGAAATGAGGGCGTCCGGTCAGTGGCCCGACGCATTCCTACCCACGAGCAATCTTGCCGGAGATAGGTCATCAATGGCAGCGGCTACCGAATCAGTAGTGTCAGGTGGCCAATTTAAATATTTAAGTGCCCACTTGAGGGGAGATTGTGGACGCCGATGGGATCTTCTCAGTTGTGGATGGGCCCCCCACTGAGAGCAAAGCCTGGCTGGTGCCTGGAGGCAGCTTGCTGGCAGCTGGCCAGGGGGCCGGCGAGGCTTTCTATAGTTACTACCCCTCATCTGAGGCCCCAGGCCATTCATCCGAAGGTGCCTCCATTGTGAGGTGCCCTCGCATACTCCTGCCTGTCGCAGCAGCACAATGCCACGGGTCTTCCCATTGGCTCAGCCAGGTGCCTGTTCTGCTCGTAGACCTTAATTGGATGGCCCCTTTTGGTCCCGACCTCAGAAAATCTTCAAATGCAGTAAGCTTCCAACCTAAATATTCTTGGGTACAACGTGTTCAGGAGAGATAGGGAACAAAAGAAAGGAGGAGGAGTGGCAGTATTGACTAAGGAGAATAGTGTTAGAGAAAGAGGATGTCCTGGAGTGGTCAAGGGCAGAAACTATTTGGTTAGAGTTAAGAACATCAGAGATGCCATCACACTACTGGGTGTATTCTATCGGCCACCAACTAATGGAAGAGATATAGAGGAGCAGATTTATAGGGAAATTACAGAGAGGTACAAGAACTCTACAGTAGTTATAATGGGGAATTTCAATTATCCTAATAGAAACCAGAATAGCAACAGTGTAAAGGGCAGAGAGGGAGAAGAGTTTCTGAAGTGTGTTCAGCAGAATTTTCTTGATCAGTACGTTTCTGACCCAATGAGGAAGGAGGCATTGCTGGATCTGGTTCTGGGGAATGAGGTAGGTCAAGTGGATCAAGTGTCAGTTGGGGAACATTTAGGGAACAGTGATCATAAGGTTTAGATTGGCTATGATAAAAGAAGCAATGCAGAATAAAAATACTTAATTGGAGGGGGGTCAATTTCAGTAGGTTGAGAACCGACCTGCCCCAGCTAAATTTGAATGAAAGATTGGCAAAAATACTGGAACAGAACAGTGGGTTACCTTTAAAGAGATGGTTCAGGTACCCCACAAGGGGGAAAGGTAGGGCAACCAAAGCCATACCTGCCTAACGAAAGAGATAGAAAGATGAAGCAGAAAAAGGTGCGTATGACAGATGTCAGATTGATGATACAACTGAGAACCAGGCTGAATGTAAAATGTTCAGAGAGGCAGTGAAAAAGGAAATAAGACAGGAAAAGAGAGAGAATGAGAAGAGACTGGTAGCTCACCTAAAAGGGAATCCAAAAGTCTTCTATAGACATATAAATAGTAAAAGGGTAGTAAGAGAAGGGTGGGGCCAATTAGGGACCAAAAAGAGAATCTATGCATGGAGGCAAAGAGCATGCCTGAGGCACTAAGTGAGTACTTTGTATCTGTCTTTACCAAGGAAGATGATGCTGCCAAAGTGATAGTGAATGAGGAGGAATTTGAGACACTGGATGAGCTAAACATTGATAAAGAGGTAATACAAAGGTGACAAACTTAAAGTTGATAAGTCATCAGGATCAGATGGGATGCATTCAAGGATGCTGAGGGAAGTAAGGGTGGAAATTGCAGAGGTACTGGATATAATCTTCCAATCCTCCTTAGATATGGGAGTGGTGTAAGAGGACTGGAGAAAAGCAAATGTTATACCCTTGTTCAAAAAAGGGTGTAAAGATAAACCCAGCAACTGCAGGCCAGTGTGTTTAACCTCACTGGTGGAGGAGTTTTAAGAAACAATAATCCGGGACAAAATTAACAATCACTTGGACAAGGGTAGAGTAATTAAGGAAAGTCAGCACAGACCTTTTAAAGGCAAATCATGTTTAACTAACTTGATTGAGTTTTTTGATGAGGTAACAGAAAAGGTTGATGTGCATAAGGACTTCCAAAAAGCATTTGAGAAAGTGCCACGTAATAGGCTTGTCAGCAAAGGCCCATGGAATAAACAGGATAGCAAGCAGCATGGATACAAGGTTGTCTGAGTGACAGGAAACATAGTGACAGTTGTTTTTCAGACTAGAAGAAGGTAAATAGTAGGGTTCCCCAAGGGTCAGTACTAGGACCACTGCTTTTCTTGACATATTTTTATGATTCATATTTCAGTGTACTGGGCACAATTTCAAAATATGCAGATGACACAAAACTTGTAAGTGCATACGAATTAGGAGCAAGAGTAGGCCACTCGACGACTCAAGCTTGCTCCGCCATTCAATAAGTTCATGGCTGAACTGATTACTCCACATAACCCTATCCCAGATAACCTTCCACCCCCTTGCTGATCAAGAATCTCTCTACCTCTGCTTTAAAAATATTCAAAGACTCTGCTTCCACTGTCTTTTGAGGAAGAGAATTCCAAAGACTCACGACCCTCTGAGAGAAAAAATTTCTCCTCATTTCTATATTAAATGGGAAACCCCATATTTTTAAACAGTGACCCCTAGTTTGAGATTCTCCCACAAGGGGAAACATCCTTTACACATCCACCCTGTCAAGACCCCTCAGGATCTTATATGTTTCAATCAGGTCGCCTCTTACTCTTCTAAATTCCAGCAGATACATGCCTAGTCTGTCCAATCTTTCCTTATAGGACAGCCCACCCATTGTTAACTGTGGGGAGGTTAGTGATAGACTTTAAGAGAGCATAAACAGGCTGGTGGCATGTGCAGACATGTGGCCAAATAAAATTCAATGCAAAGAAATGTGAAGTGATACATTTTGGTAGAAAGAATGAGGAGAGGCAATATAAACTAAAGGGTACAATTCTAAAGTGGGAGGAACAGAGAGACCTGGGGGTATATGAGCACAAATCATTGAAATCACTGACCTGAAATTTTAACTTTCTCTCTCCGGAGATGCTGCCAGACCTGCTGAGTGTTTCCAGCACTTTCTGTTGTTATTTTGTTGAAGGGTGGCAGGCGGTTGAGAAAATGGTTAACAAGATATACAGGATCCTGGGTTTTATAAATAGATGCATGAAGTACAAAAACACGAAGTTATGATTAACCTTAATAAAATATTAGTTCAGCCTCAATTGGAGCATTGTGTCCAATTCTGGGCACCGTACTTTAGGAAGAATGTGAAGGGTTCAGAGAGCGTGCAGAAAAAAATTGAGAATGGTTCCAGGGACGAGGGACTTCAGTTACAAGGTTAGATAGGAGAAGCTGGGTTGTTTTCCTTCGAGAAGGTTGAGAGGAGATTTGATGGAGGTGTTCAAAACCATGAGGTGTCTAGATAGAGTAGATAGGGAGAAACTGTACCCTTTGGTGGAGGTGTTGAAAACCAGAGGACACAGATTTAAAGTGATTGGCAAAAGAACCAAAGGCCACATTTTTAAGCAGCAAGTGGTTAGAATCTGTAATGCAGTGCCTGAGAAGGTGGTCGAGGCACATTCGATTGTGAATTTCAAAAGGGAATTGGATAAGCACCTGAAACTAAAAAAAAATTCTAGGGTTATGGGGAAAGGGCAGGGGAGTGGGACTAGCTGAATTGCTCTTGCAGAGAACCGGCGTAGACGCAACAGACTGAGAACCCTCCTTCTATGTTGTAACCATTCTATGATTTCTATGATTCTAAGATTAATATGTGGCCAAATGTCTGGTGCCTGCTGACAGCCTTGACAAGATCAGCATGCACCAAGGGCTCGAGTGGGAGTCACTTCAGCATGATAATCAGGTTGAGGATATAAAATGGTCCAGATCTTGTGCTGGCGAGTCGAGGTGAGCTTCCCACTTGCCCTGCCAGCCCCACACCCACCTCTCACCCCAGGTTAAAATTTGGGCCATAATTTCTTTTGAAGACTCTGCGTGTAAACTTTCACAATTAATTTTTTTCACAGTTGTTGACTGTCCTGTGCATTTCCAGATTTATTTGTAATTTAATTTAATTTGTTGTCCATTGCAGTGTTCTAGTGACTTCAATTTCACAGGAATTGCATTGCTCAAAATTGTGCATTCCTGCAAGTTTGTTAGAAAACTTAACCCGAAAGAATTAGTTGAAATGTTATTCTTAGCTTGTAATTTCTCATGTAAATAAACATTTACTAATCATTTGTGTCCCAGAGTTCTGCATGAAAACGACCTGGTTTTTCTGTACCTCCGGCCAGTAAAGCAACTACATGCAGACTGATGAAAGGACAGGTAAAGACAACTCTTTGCAAACCACAAGCAGACATTTATAAATGGATATCCACAAAGTTTATTAGATTGCATACATTTGCATCATTCCAGAGGCAACCATCCAAATATGCTGATGTGTTAAAGAGCTCAGTTAGGTTGGGTATGTGCATTTTCAAACTATTTCTGCTGCAGAGAATATTAGCTGTCATTCAGATTGAAGGGAAGGACTGTAACAACTAGTTGGCTTTACTAAACACCATCTATATGGAAATATAATGATTAAAAGTGCTCTAAATTATTGAGTTAGGCTCTATTAACATTTGAATATAAATAATACTTCCTGGCTTCAGGTCTGATAACCAGTCTCTGCTGAGTTAACTCATTTCAACAAGGTCAGTGTAAGTATCCTATTGATAGAGCAGGAAAAATCAGCCACTCCTGATCCAGTTCACTAAAAAGCAATCACTAGCATATACATGCAGATCCCATGGAACGAACTGATCAGGCTTCGTAGTGATATATTCCACTGTCAGATAACTTGCCAATACAAACTAACAAAGAACAAACAAAGAACAGTACAGCACAGGAACAGGCCATTCGGCCCTCTAAACCTTCTGCACTTCCGGGGTCCGTATCCCTCTATTCCCATCCTATTCATGTATTTGTCAAGATGCCTCTTAAACGTCTCTATGGTACCTGCTTCCACCACCTCCCCCGGCAACAAGTTCCAGGCACTCACCACCCTCTGTGTAAAAAAACTTGCCTCGCACATCCCCTCTAAACTTTGCCCCTCTCACCTTAAACCTATGTCCCCTAGTAACTGACTCTTCCACCCTGGGAAAAAGCTTCTGACTATCCACTCTGTCCATGCCGCTCATAACTTTGTAAACCTCTATCATGTCGCCCCTCCACCTCCGTCGTTCCAGTGAAAACAATCCAAGTTTATCCAACCTCTCCTCATAGCCAATGCCCTCCAGACCAGGCAACATCCTGGTAAACCTCTTCTGTACCCTCTCCAAAGCCTCCACGTCCTTCTGGTAGTGTGGCGACCAGAATTGCACGCAATATTCTAAGTGTGGCCTAACTAAAGTTCTGTACAGCTGCAGCATGACTTGCCTATTTTTATACTCTATGCCCCGACCGATGAAGGCAAGCATGCCACATGCCTTCTTGACTACCTTATCCACCTGCGTTGCCACTTTCAGTGACCTGTGGACCTGTACGCCCAGATCTCTCTGCCTGTCAATGCTCCTAAGGGTTCTGTCATTTACTGTATACTTCCCACCTGCATTTGACCTTCCAAAATGCATTACCTCACATTTGTCCGAATTAAACTCCATCTGCCATTTCTCCGCCCAAGTCTCCAACCGATCTATATCCTGCTGTATCCTCTGACAATCCTCATCACTGTCCGCAACTCCACCAACCTTTGTGTCATCCGCAAACTTACTAATCAGACCAGCTACATTTTCTTCCAAATCATTTATATATACTACAAACAGCAAAGGTCCCAGCACAGATCCCTGCGGAACACCACTAGTCACATCCCTCCATTCAGAAAAGCACCCTTCCACTGCTACCCTCTGTCTTCTATGACCGAGCCAGTTCTGTATCCAACTTGCCAGCTCCCCTCTGATCCCATGTGACTTCACCTTTTGTATCAGTCTGCCATGAGGGACCTTGTCAAAGGCTTTACTGAAGTCCGTACAGATAACATCCACTGCCCTTCCTTCATCAATCATCTTTGTCACTTCCTCAAAAAACTCAATCAAATTAGTGAGACACGACCTCCCCTTCACAAAACCATGCTGCCTCTCGCTAATAAGTTTGTTTGTTTCCAAATGGGAGTAAATCCGGTCCCAAAGAATCCTCTCTAATAATTTCCCTACCACTGACGTAAGGCTCACCGGCCTATAATTTCCTGGATTATCCTTGCTGCCCTTCTTAAACAAAGGAACAACATTGGCTATTCTCCAGTCCTCTGGGACCTCACCTGTAGCCAATGAGGATGCAAAGATTTCAGTCAAGGCCCCAGCAATTTCTTCCCTTGCCTCCTTCAGTATTCTGGGGTAGATCCCATCAGGCCCTGGGGACTTATCTACCTTAATGCTTTGCAAGACACCCAACACCTCCTCCTTTTTGATAATGAGATGACTGAGACTATCTACACTCCCTTCCCTAGGCTCATCATCCACCAAGTCCTTCTCCTTGGTGAATACTGATTCAAAGTACTTATTTAGTACCTCGCCCATTTCCTCTGGCTCCACACACAGATTCCCTTCTCTGTCCTTGAGTGGGCCAACCCTTTCCCTGGTTACCCTCTTGCTCTTTATATACATATAAAAAGCCTTGGGATTTTCCTTAATCCTGTTTGACAATGACTTCCCATAACCCCTTTTAGCCCTCCTGACTCCTTGCTTAAGTTCCTTCCTACTGTCTTTATATTCAAGGGATTCGTCTGTTCCTAGCCTTCCAGCCCTTACGAATGCTTCCTTTTTCTTTTTGACGAGGCTCACAATATCCCGCGTTATCCAAGGTTCCCGTAACTTGCCAAACTTATCCTTCTTCCTCACAGGAACATGCTGGTCCTGGATTCTAATCAACTGACGTTTGAAAGAGTCCCACATGTCAGATGTTGATTTACCCTCAAACAGCCGCCCCCAATCTAAATTCTTCAGCTCCTGCCGAATATTGTTATAATTAGCCTTCCCCCAATTTAGCACCTTCACCCGAGGACTACTCTTATCCTTATCCACAAGTACCTTAAAACATATGGAATTATGGTCACTGTTCCCGAAATGCTCCCCTACTGAAATTTTGACCACCTGGCCGGGCTCATTCCTCAATACCAGGTCCAGTACGGCCCCATCCCTAGTTGGACTATCTACGTATTGTTTCAAGAAGCCCTCCTGGATGCTCCTTACAAATTCTGCCCCATCCAAGCCCCTAGCACGAAGTGAGCCCCAGTCAATATAGGGGAAGTTAAAATCACCCACCACTACAACCCTGTTACCTTTACATCTTTCCAAAATCTGTCTACATATCTGCTCCTCTACCTCCCGCTGGCTGTTGGGAGGCCTGATGTAAACCCCCAACATCGTGACTGCACCCTTCCTATTCCTGAGCTCCACCCATATTGCCTCGCTGTATGACCCCTCCGAGGTGTCCTCTCGCAGTACAGCTATGATATTCTCCTTAACCAGTAATGCAACTCCCCCACCCCTTTTACATCCCCCTCTATCCCGCCTGAAGCTTCTAAATCCTGGAACATTTACCTGCCAAACCTGTCCTTCCCTCAACCAAGTCTCTGTAATAGCAACAACATCATAGTTCCAAGTACTAATCCAAGCTCTAAGTTCATCTGCCTTACCTGTTATACTTCTTGCATTGAAACAAATGCACTTCAGACCACCAGTCCCGCTGTTCTCCGCAACATCTCCCTGCCTGCTCTTCCTCTTTGTCTTACTGGCCTTATTTACTAGTTCCCCTTCATTTATTTCACTTGCTGTCCTACTGCTCTGGTTCCCACCCCCCTGCCACACTAGTTTAAACCCTCCCGAGTGACGCTAGCAAACCTCGCAGCCAGAATATTTGTGCCCCTCCAGTTTAGATGCAACCCGTCCTTCTTATACAGGTCCCATCTGTCCCTGAAGAGATCCCAATGGTCCAGATGTCTGAAACCCTCCCTTCTACACCAGCTGTTCAGCACGTGTTTAGCTGCACTATCTTCCTATTTCTAGCCTCACTGGCAGGTGGCACAGGGAGTAATCCCGAGATTACAACCCTGGAGGTCCTGTTTTTGAACTTTCTACCTAACTCCCTAAACTCCCCCTGCAGGACCTCATCACTCTTTCTGCCTATGTCGTTGGTACCGATGTGTACCACAACCTCTGGCTGTTCACCCTCCCCCTTCAGAATGCCCCCTGTCCGTTCAGAGACATACTTACCTTGAAAGCTCATATATAAATAATGCCACTTTGGCCAGATGCTGGAGGGTCACTATCTGTGCAGGACTCTCTGTAAGACAGTAAAGGGCCATTTCAGTGATCTGTGCTCACAGAATGAACCTTCATATTATAAGAGCCATCTCACGCAATCAAATAAATAAGCCCAAATATCTGATTTACATGCTGACTAATTCATTCTGCATCTTAGCAGTTTTTGGAGGCCTAACAAGGAAGACAGTGTTGTAGTGGTAATGTCACTAGACTTATAACCCAGAGCTCCAGGCTAATGCTCTGGGGACGTGGGTTTGAATCCCACCATGGCAGTTGGTAGAATTTGAATTCAATTAATAAATTTCAAATTAAAAAGCTACTCTAGTGGTGATCATGAAACCATTGCCGATTATTGTAAAAACCCATCTGGTTCACTAATGTCCTTTCGGGAAGGAAATCTACTTTCCTTACATGGTCTGGCCTCCGTGTGACTCCAGATCCACAACAATGTGGTTGAGTCTTAAATGCCCTCTGAAATGGCCTTGTATCAAACAGCTACAAGGACTGCAGTGATTCAAGAAAGCAGCTCACTACCATCTTCTCAAGGGCAATTTGGGATGGGCAATAAATGCTGGCCTAGCAAGCAATGCCCACATCCCCAGAACAAATAAAAAAAATGATGGCGCCTTCTTCCACCTCTTAAATCTAGGCAATCATACATAAATTGCTACCATGTCAAAATCAACAATCTTTTTCACCTATAGGGGATTTGGTGACATCGTGGTAATGTTACTGGACTAATAATCCAGAGGCCCTGATTAATGCTCTGGGGACACAAGTTCAAATCCCACCAGAGCAACTGGTGGAATTTAAATTTAATTAATTAATAAAACTGGAATTAAAAGCTAGTCTCAGTAATGGTGACCATGAAACAAGAACCCATCTAGTTCACTAATGCCCCTTAGGGAAGGAAATTTGCCATCTTTACCCAGTCTGGCCTACTTGTGATTCCAGACCCACAACTATGTTGTTAACTCTTACTGCCCTCTGAAATGGCCTAGCAAACCCGCTACAGAAAAGTCGAAAAAGGATAAACTGGACGGATCACCCGTCATAGACCTAGGCACTGGGAATGACAACCCTGCAAAGTCCTCCTTCTTACTAACATCTGGGGATTTAAGCCAAAATTAAAAGAGCTGTCCCACAAACTAGTCAAGCAACAGCCTGACATAGTCATACTCACCAAATCATACCTTGTAGCCAATATCTCACCAGAGGTGGCAACACAGTGGTATGCAGTCAGGAGGGAGTTGCCCTGGGAGTCCTCAACATTGACTCGGGACCCCATGAAGTGTCATGCATCAGATTAAATAAGGGCAAGGAAACCTCCTGCTCATTATCACCTACTGCCTTCCCTCAGCTGCTGAATCAGTACTCCTCCGTGTTAAACACCAATTGGAAGAAGCACTGAGGGCACAGAACGTACTCTGGATGGGGGACTTCAACCAAGAGTGGCTCGGCAGCACAATCAGTGACCGAGCTAGCTGAGCCCTGAAGAACATACCTGCCAGAGTGGGCCCGCGGCAGGTGGCGAGGGAACCAACAAGAGGGAAAAACCTGCTTGACCTTGCCCTCACCAATCTACTTGTTACAGATGCATCTGTCCATGACAGTATTGACAGGACTGACCATCACACAGTCTTTGTGAAGAGGAAATCCCGTCTTCACGCTGAAGATATCATCCATTGTGTTGTGTGGCACTACCACCATGCTAAATGGGATAGATTCAGAACAGATATAGCAGCTCAAAACTGGTTATTCATGAGGTGCTGTGGGCCATCAGCAGCAGCATTGTTGTTCAACCACAATCTTAACCTGACACACTAACCTCACTCTACCATTACCATCAAGCCAAGGGATCAACTCTGGTTCAATGAGCAGTGCAGGAAAAAGTGCCTGGAGCAGCAACAGGTATACCTAAAAATGAGATGCCACCCTAGTGAAGCTACAACACAATACTACATGCTAAACAGCAGAAGCAGCATGTGATCCTATAATCAACAGATCAGATCAATGCTCTGCAGTCCTGCCACATACAATTGTGAATGGTGGTGGACAATTAAACAACTAACCACAGGAGGCTCCACAAACATCTCCATCTTCAATGATTCCACAAACATCCCCATCCTCAATGATGGGAGAGCCCAGCCCATCAGTGCAAAAGAAAAGGTTGAAACATTTTCCAACATCTTCAGAAGTGCCGAGTGGATGATCTTGGCCTCCTCCTGAGGTCCTCAGCATAATAGATGCCACTCTTCAGACAATTCAATTCACTCCACATGATATCAAGAAATGGGTGAAGGCACTGGATACAGCAAAGGCTATGGGCCTTTACAACATCCTGGCAGTAGCATTGAAGACTTGTGTTCCAGAACTAGACGCACCCCTAGCCAAGCTGTTCCAGTACAGCTGCAACACTGGTATCTACCCAACAATGTGGAAAATTGTCAAGGTATGCCCTGTCCACAAAAAGTAGGACAAATCCAATCCAGCCAATTAACGCCCCATCAGTCTACTTTCGATCATCAGCAAAGTGATGGGAGGTGTCGTCGACAGTGCTATTAAACAGGACCTACAGAGCAATAACCTGTTCACCGATGCTCAGTTTGGGTTCCACCAGGGCCACTCAGCTCCCGACCTCATTATAGCCTTGGTCCAAACATGGACAAAACAGCTGAATTCCAGAGGTGAGCTGGGAGTGACTGCCCGTGACATTAATGCAGCATTTGATCGGGTGTGGCATCAAGGAGTCCTAGCAAAATTGAAGTCAATGGGAATCAGAATGAAAACTCACCTTGGAGTCATACCTAGCACAAAAAATGATAGTTGTAGTTATTGGAGGCCAAACATCTAAGCAATCTCAATTTAGTTTCTGGAGGGTATGGGCCTGTAGCACAAACCTGCCTTTTAATTGGCGATCTCCAGCCATTGGTATGGAAAATGCCACACTGATATTTTATGTTTTCCGTTTTGTAATGGGATTCTTTTATAACATGGTGTGAAGGCATATTGTTGGGTTAGAGTCAATTCTTTTTCAAAAGATCCTGGCGCCTTAATTTCACTATTGCTGTCTTTCCAAAGTTGTTTTTACTTCTTCAACATTCACTTCAACACATGGGCTAAGATCAGGATATTAAACATACGAAAAGCACAAGCACAGAACTGCATCCTAGCTCAGTGTGGTACAGTGTTTTGGTATAACAAATTGCACCTCTGAGCTTAACTCTTACCCCACCACAAAAATAAATTAGGAAATCTGGAAATAACAAATATTTTGTTATAGTATTGACATAGCTTTTAATATGTCTGTAAGTTAAATTGATTACATTGGTTTAAATTTCTGGAGTACCACTCCACCAGGACTAGTGTGTCAGTCTTACCTCACCCACCCCAGCCCCAAGCCAGAAACCTGTCCAAAATCCCAAGAATGGACTCATTTGTTTGGCCCAATGGGTACATTACACATGCAAGGTCTCATTGACTGTGCCATTGCTGAAATGCCAGGTGGAATATCAAAGTGGTCCCATGTTACTCCGATGGAAGAGTCCTGAAAAAATCTACTTCTTTAGATCTACTGCTCCTAGATTAATGATCTCAGCTGTCAAATTGTAAACCCAAAAAAGTTGGGTCTCTGATTCTGCTGCTGGGATAGGGGAGCCAGATTTAGTACCTTAACACTGGAAACATGCTCACAGATGCCAGTTTTCTGGAATCTGATCTAAGCAGGCATTGGTTTAAGCAAAAGCAAAATACTGTGGATGCTGAAAATCTGAAATCAAAACAGAAAATGCTGGAAATACTTGGCAGGTCCAGTAGCATTTGTGGAGAGAGAAAAACAGAGTAAACGTTTCAGGTCTGTGACTTTTCATCAGTTTAAGTATCTAGACAAACCTACAATCTGCATCACAACATTCAAATATCTCTTAAATTCCTTCAAGGAGTTTGCCTTCATCAACCTCTATGGAAGGCCACTCTGACAAGGTTAATTGTGCATTTCAGCCTCCTCTATAATGCTAATTTTGGAAGCTATCCAATACTATGTTGTAATGAGGAGAGCATTGTGCAGAAGATTTTTTCCTCTGGTGGTGAGAGAGATATAAACAATATATGTGTTATATTAGATGGTTTGGTGTACCATCAAGGAGCACATGCTGTATTTACCCTGTAACTGAGGGAGAGATAAGCAACATGTTCCTGTAACAGATGTGGTGATGTATGAGGAATTCTTACAATGTATATTAAGTTCCTGCTCTATGATAATAACATCACTAATGACAGATCTTGCTTAGAGATTTTGTAAGTCAAACTCAGTTTATGTTATACAATACTTACTTGACTATACAGCTAGCCTGGAATTCCATTGCTTTTAGCCATACTCATACATCAGTTATTTTACTGAGCTTCTGGAGTACAGAAGCACCTTTACCCCGGAGCTTCAGTAAAATGGTTTACAGATCTGAGTGCAAGTTGTACAGAGGAAGTGAGTAAAGAGCAGTCTACTCAGCTACCCTAATGTCACAGTAAAATCATACCATTGTAAAAATATTTAGCGACCCTGATGTAGGAATGTTTTCCTGAGGTTTTATTTTACTCTGGTGGAAGTAACTGTTTTTACTGGACGTAAGACAACTGTAGGAACAGGATTTAATACAGCTTTGAAATTCATGCCTTGTGCTGCCTTAAGGGTTTAACTTCCTCCAGCAGTACACTGCTTAATAGGGTTGCGTAAAATCCCTTTGTGTGCTTATTTTAACAGTTGTTATCCCATTTATTTTAAAATGGTTAACAACTCTGTTAAAACAGTGCACATGGGAATTTTGGGGTAAATTCATCAATCACATGCTCCAAATGTGTAGAAGAGCTCTCGGATAAAATTTCTTCGTAGTTTTTCCCTGTTCAGCATATACCCTCCATCGATTCAAATTCCCTTACTACTAAGAGGGAAAGTGTTAAGTTTCTCTCAGGAAACAAGAAAAAGGATTGGTGAAGACTCCCAATGCAATTCTCCCTCCCGCTGTGAGGAGGTCCTAAGCACTCAGTCTGAACAACCGAGTAGGGCAAAGAGGTTGAACCTGTGCCTCGTTGCACCATCACACTGCACTGCAGTGTTACCCTGACTGACTGGATCTAGCTTAAAAGCAGAAGTGGTCCACCAACATTTTCTGTGGGAAAATCTAGTGTTAAACAAAGTTTCGTACTGTGCCAAATTAGTGCCATGGAACTTAAATACACAGTTCCTTTTTTAAAAAATCTTCTAGTGGAGCATTGGCAATGCTGTTCTCTTGTTAAGTGTACAGCAGTGTGAGTGAGTGACTCCAGAAAACCATAGATCCACAGGAAAGTTACGGCACAGAAAGAGGCCATTCAGCCCATCATGCATGTGCTGGCTGAAAAATCAAACCGCCCAATCTAATCCCACCATCCTGGTCCGTAGTCTTGCAGGTTACAGCACTTCAGGTGCAAGTTCAGGTACCATTTAAAAGAATTGAAGGTTTCTGCCCCCACCACTGATTCGGGCAGTGAATTCCAGATACCTAACACTCTCTGGGTGAAAAAGATTTTCCTCATGTCCCTTCTAATCCTTCTACCAATCATCTTAAATCTGTGCCCCCTGGTAATTGACCTCTCCACTAGGGGAAACAGGTCCTTCATGTCTACTCTATCTAAGCCCCTCATAATCTTATACACCTAAATTAAGTCACCCCTCAGCCTCCTCTTTTCTAAGGAAAACAACGCTAGCCTATCCAATCTTTCCTCATAGCTGCAATTTTCAAGCCCTGGCAACATTTTTGTAAATTTCCTCTGTACTCTCTCCAGAGCAATTATGTCCGTCCTGTAATGTGGTGACCAGAACTGTACGCAATACTCCAGCTGTGGCCTAACCAGCATTTTATACAGTCCCAGCATTACATCCCTGCTTTTGTATTCTATACCTCGGTCACTAAAGGAAAGCATTCCATATGCCTCCTTCACCACTTTATCTACCTGTCCTACCATCTTCAGGGATCTGTGGACATGCACTCCAAGGTCTCTCACTTCCTCTACCACTCTTAATATCCTCCCGTTTATTGTGTATTCCCTTGCTTTGTTTGCCTTCCACAGATACATTGCCTCACACTTCTCTGGATTGAATTCCATTAGGGAGGATACATACTAGCCTTGGAGGGAGTGCAGCGTAAGTTTACCAGGATGTTATCCAGATGCAGGGGTTAAGTTATGAGAGAGATTACACAAACTAGGGTTGCAGCCTCTGGAATTTAGAAGGTTAAAGGGTGATATCATTGAAGTTTTCAAGATATTAAGGGGATAGAGAGAAAGTATTTTGTTATGGTCAAGGAGGATGGGTAGAAAGACGTCCCTCTTACCCTCTTCTTGTTTGACCACAACAAATTTAATTCTTTCTTAAAGTGGATGTACTGGCTAATTCAGTCGGTGTTTGATTACTTACTTGCTATGATATTATGACCGAGGCGGGAGAAGTGCACTGTCTTTTCTAGTTCCACTTCTTAACAGGTCACAACATCTATTTAAATGTTTACCCAGTTACCATTACAACCAATCATATACTCTATTTTTTTAATCCCAGAATAAAATGCACCAACCAAGTTTCTTTAATAAACAACAAAATTATCAGTTTATTATAAAATAAGACTTAACCAGTAATGAAATAACACACCGATTAAAACATAAAAGATCCTTTTTAAAAATTCCCCAATTACACTCGCACACACACACTGGAAAAAATACAGAAATTCACTCTGCAGAGGTCTGTTACAAAAAAGAGACCAAAAAAAACAACTTTGGCCAAATACTTGCTAATTCTTGATGAAAAAAAAAAGATATGGAAGTCAGTTGTCCCTTTTTTGGTCCGATATCCAGGTACACAGAAAGGGGTCACGGGATCGTATCAGAAGCAGTCCATTCTGGACATGTCAAGAATTATTCTAGTCAGCTTTCGAGGAGAAATGTGGCATCAAGATTTTTCCGCCAGCACAAACTTGAATCACAGGATTTTTTTTCAGCTCCTCAAGAGCTATACGGTACAGGGATTTTCTTGCTCTTCCACACTGAATCTTGGCAGGATTTCTTTAAAAAGGTGTGAGCTGGGTGATTTCTTTTTCCTTACTAGGAAAACACAACTGTCCTCAAACAGTTCACACCACAACTAAAACAATGTCCAAATCCCAAACAGAGAGTCGGCCTCCGAACCTCCATAAACCTTGGCATATGGCTTCTCTATAACCATTTTTCCTCATGTCACCAAGGGTTCTGCTGTTTTCTGAGCCCAAATCACAGTTGGCCTCCAGCACAGGTGGCTTTCAAACAACATTTTGTCCTGTCGGTGAACTTGGTAAAAAAACCACATTGGGCTGGATTTTAAAGTCTCTCCGACGCCTGGAACGGTGGCGGGGGCGTGCAACGAAGATAGGAACGGAGGAGGCCCGCCACCGACCCCGACGCCAGCAGGCCCCATACCGATCTCGGCAGCAGCAAGGCCTCATGGCCTGCCCCTTGCCACTTGGCAACGGAACCCGCATTAAAATATGTTAATGGCTACCTACCCTGCAGGCCACAGTGATTCCGCCAACGGGTTGGTATCTTCATTCTGGTAGCCGGCAATGCCACGCCTTCGAATCCTCGTTCAGGGAAAGGAGACGCAACACCTGTGGGGAGGGGGGAGGAGGTGATGTTCTCTGTGTGGGAGGGGGGAGCGGGGTTAAAATGCTTCAGATTGGTCGGTGGGGGATGATTGAAAGGGATAAAGGACAAAGGTTCTGAAATTTGGGGGGGAAACATCAACTTTTCACAGTACGTATTCCGGGGGTGGGAAAAGGGCAGGAATGATGTGTAATGCCATTGGGGGATTGGGAGTGGGCATGGAGAACTTATTTCATTCATTTTTAAAAAGTTAACATCCACTGTACCTTTAAATTTTAAATGCTCATTGAGGGCTGTAAGCCCTTTAAAAATGGCACTGGTACCTGCGCATTGGCGCCGGACGCAGTTGCCGGTGACGGCTCACCCGCCCCTTCCACGTCACAGGGGGTGGGGGGGGGGGAGCATGGGCACCACAGCCATGTTAATAAGTCTCCGCATTTGGAATCGCAGCCACTCCACAACATGGGCCCCTTGCGTGTGGGCTGCACTTTTTTATGCCTGCCGCCTAAACTCTTAAAATGCAGCCCATCCATGGAATCATTTCAGTTTTAACAGAAGTTCTCAAAAAAAATATTAAAAATAATGGAAGCACTTTCGTAACAATGATCATAACCAGAACCAATCGGACATATTTTCTTCAGTTAACAAAGAAAAAGGTTAACTTTATTGTACTTAAACCGAACTACTAAAACAATAAACAACACTCCAACTTTCACTCTCACACAAACGAGAGGTTTACACACACACAAATAGATTAGTGTGGGGAAAGGTAGATTGGTTGAGTTCTCTCTCTTTGGCCTCCTTGTCTCGAGAGACAATGGGTAAGTGCCTGGAGCTGGTCAGTGGTTTGTGGAAGAAATAATTGAACGCATGTGAGAGCAGCAGGAAGAAAATCCCAAACAGTGTGGGTGCGAGAACACAGCCCTGTTTCACGCCACTCAGGATAGGAAAGGGGCCTGATGAGGTGCCGCTATGCTGAATTGTGCCTTTCATATTGTCATGGAATGAGGTGATGATACTTAGTAGCTTTGGTGGACATCCGATCTTTTCCAGTAGTCTGAAGAGGCCACATCTGCTGACGAGGTCAAAGGCTTTGGTGAGATCAATGAAAGCAATGTGGAGGGGCATCTGTTATTCGCGGCATTTCTCCTGTATCTGACGAAGGGAGAACAGCATGTCAATGGTCGATCTCTCTGCATGAAAGCCACACTGTGCCTCAGGGTAGACGCGCTCGGCCAGCTTCTGGAGCCTGTTTAAAGCGACCCGAGCAAAGACATTCCCCACTATGCTGAGCAGGGAGATTCCACGGTAGTTGTTGCAGTCACCGCGGTCACCTTTGTTTTTATAGAGGGTGATGATATTGGCATCGCGCATGTCCTGAGGTACTGCTCCCTCGTCCCAGCACAGGCAAAGCAGTTCATGGAGTGCTGAGAGTATAGCAGGCTTGGCACTCTTGATTATTTCAGAGGTAATGCCGTCCTTCCCAGGGGCTTTTCCGCTGGCTACAGAATCAATGGCATCACTGAGTTCCAATTTTGTTGGCTGTACGTCCAGCTCATCCATGACTGGCAGAGACTGGGTTGCATTGAGGGCAGTCTCAGTGACAACATTTTCCCTGGAGTACAGTTCTAGGTAGTACTCCACCCAGCGGTCCATTTGCTTGCGTTGGTCAGTGATTGTGTCCCCTGATTTAGATTTGAGGGGGGCAATCTTCTTGATGGTTGGCCCAAAAGCTCTCTTAATGCCATCATACATTCCTCTGATGTTTCCGGTGTCTGAGGTCAGCTGAATATGACTGCATGGGTGTTGCCAGTAGTCAGTTGCGCAGCACCTGGCTGTTCTTTGTGCAGTGCTTCTGGCTGCTTTAAGTGCTACGGATGTTAACTCGCTGGGGGCTTTCTTGTAGTTCAACAGTGCAATGCGCTTAGCAGCTATGAAAGGTTCCAGCTCTTCAAAATGAGATTGAAACCAGTCTGCATTCCTCTTCGCACGTTTGCCATAGGTGGTCAAAGCTGACTCATAGATGGCGTCTCTGATGTGGGCCCACTTGGTCACAGCATCCCCTGTGGGAGTGTTTTGAAGGGCTTTTACAAGTGAATTTAGAAATTCTTGTAACAGCTGTGGATGAGAAATTCTGCTCGTGTTGATGCGCGGGTGGCCCTTCTGCTTGGAGTGATGCAGCTTCTTTGGTTTGAGTCTAAACTTGCTGCACACCAGGGAGTGGTCGGTGTCGCAGTCCGCACTGTGGAAGCTGCGTGTGATTTGAACACTGTTTAAGGAGGCTCGCCTTGTGACGATGAGGTCCAGCTAGTGCCAACGACGCGATCTTGGGTGCCTCCATGAAACCTGGTGACAGGGTTTAGTGTGAAAGAACGAGTTGGTGATGCAGAGGTTATGATAGGTACACAACTCAAGCAGTCTCTGTCCATTCTCATTCATCCTTCCAACGCCATAGCGCCTAAGGCAGGAGGGCCATGAGTCATGGTCAGCCCCAACCCTGGCATTAAAGTCCCCCAGCAGGAACAGGTGTTCGGTGTTGGGGATGCTACTAATGATATTATGGAGTTCCTCGTAGAACTGGTCTTTAGCTTCAGGTGGGGAGCAGAGTGTTGGAGCATAGATGCTGAGTAGGTGTACTGGACCAGAGGCGGTGAGCAGTCAGATGGACAGTATGCGTTCCGAGCCATTTGAGGGAGGCTCTATCATGCTGAGCAAGGAGTTTGTGATGGCAAAGCCCACTCCATGCTGTCTTTGTTCTTCAGGATCCCTACCCTGCCAGAAGAAGGTGTAGTCTTGCTCTGTTAGAGATCCACTCGCAGGGAGGCGTGTCTCCTGAAGTGCTGCAATGTCTACATTGAGTCTACTGAGCTCGTTGTTAATGATGGCGGTCTTCCGAGAATCGTTGATTTGTGTAAGGTCTTCCGACAGGCCAGGACACATAGTTCTGACGTTCCAGCTTGCAAAACGAAGGGCTGGTACCTTCTTTCCTTTTTTCGTGCTGTTTGGTGCGGTGTTGCGGTCCACTTTTCGGGCAATGACCCTGAGCTCCAAGCACCTATTGAAGCAGGTGGACTGTGGCGGGACAGAACCTTATTGACCGGTGGCTGCCCGGTTTGAGGCGGGCGGTAGCTGTCCAGTGAGGTGCGATGACCTCTCCCACCGACAAAGGCAACCCATGGCGCCCAATCTCTACGCCAATTGAGCTGGACTTATAACCCGTAACTGCTGCCTTCCGTGTTGTTTCGGTCACTGTGAGGCGACTATGGAGTGACCTCTCCATGGCGCATGCCTGGGCGAATGTATGGAGGTTGAGAGTTGCCCAAGCTTCAAAACCCCCCTTGCAGCCTTTCTGGTGGGGTCCAAAGGAGTGCAGAGCACAACATTTTGGCACCGGTATGGCTGCAAGAACTGCCGGAAACATGCCAAAGGTGACACATGACCGCCTACGGGGTTCCGCTCCGGATTTTCTGTTAGGGTTTACTCCCTTAGCCTTGGTCTCTCCCGAGACGCCCACAAGGCAGTGGGGTTGTTAGGGACCCTACACAGGGGTAGGAGGATGCCGGTGGGAGGAGGGGGTGCGAGGAAGAGGGGTGGAGGGAAGGGGTTGCGAGGGGGGAGGGGGGTGCGGGGTGGGGGGGGTGAGCTGGGAGAGTGGAGCTGGGAAGGGGAAGGGGGGGAGAAGGGGCTGCAGGTAATAAACCATTTCATCAGTTCCCACCATCGACGCCGGGAAAGCTCATCCGCATCCTCCGGGAGGTGAGCGACAGCCTCGGGCACCGATACCAGCAGGAATTCGCCGACATTGCGCTGCAGATGCGCTACGAGCCATCTCCCGCGGGCGCTTTGAAGTTGTGGCCGAGGAGCCGTTCGTGGCTTTTTACGTGTTTGGGGCACCTTTTTCTCAAGGCTTCCCCTCTGTAATAGTCTTATTACCCTAGGGTTCCGCTGTTCCTTCTTTTCTACAATGGACTTACTGCACGCCGTGACCACGGACACTCTGGACGGTGTAGACAACAGGATAGAAGATCAGAGTATCACCAGCTGTACGTTGCAATTTCGTCCAGATTTCATTCAATTCCATTTAGTGCTCAATGAGGAAAACAAAGAGCAGGTATGGCTGGTGGAGGGCAGTGGGCCCAGGTAACATTAAACTAGCTGTTAACTTGTAGTTAGGGCTAAAATGTCCTGAATAAAGAGCCAGGGGAATTTAAACAGTTTAAGAGGGTAGATTGGGGGAGGAAGCACTAAGAAAGGGAGCAGATGGCCATGGATAGAGTTGCACAGCAAGGGAGCTTCCTCGGGAGCTTATAGCCCAGGAGCCATCTTGATGCCATCTTGGTTGAGTTCGAGTCCATAAAATAGGTATAGTCTGTGGAGTATGGTGATTCAGCCGGTTTCGAGATGAATTCAGTGGTCCTGAGGCTTTTAGTTTGAAGAGTTAAATGACTGGTTCGGTGAGTTTCTTGGAGATAGCGACGCTGATGATTTCCTCCAACGGGGTTTCTGATAGTAGCCGTAGCATGCAAAGGTGGTCAATCAACAGCCTGATTTGAAGCCTTTCAAGTTGGAACAGAGAGCGAGGGAGACAGAGAAAGAGGGAGACCCCCCACTTTTAGGATCTGCTCATGTCAAAGTCCAGTTGCTTCTCCTCTGCTGCAAAGAAAAACTCAAGCTTAAAACCACAGATGGGAAGGGGCTTGTCACATGACTTTTACTCAGTCATTCAAACATAGCAGTTAACAGTATTTCTCTGTTTGCTGAGAGAACAGGTAGTTCCTTTAAACTTCCTGGTTCTTTGTTCTTGCTGGGGACTAAGAAGACATTTTGTCTCTCTCCCCACAGACCTTTGCAATGTAGGATAGTGGGAGGATCTCGAGGTTGGGGAAGAGAATCCTATAGATTGGGAGGCCCAAAGTTTCTTTGTGGAGCCTGGGCACTCCTGCTCCTCCTGAACCACAGGACACAAAAAAAAGATAAATTACCTGTCTGGGCCTCCTCTGGTCTTAGATCTTTTTGCTGCCAGTTTGCCCTGTCAGGGATGCCACAACAGTTTCTCCACACAGGCCTCAGGTTAAAATTGCTGTTGAGGATGTTTGGAGAGCCCCATCTGCATATTTAAAGATGGACCCCAGTGGCTTCTGGCAAGTCTCTTTCCAGCTTGCTGAATAGAGCAGGTTAAAACTGCAACCTTTGGGAAGACAATGGGATCAAGAGCAAGTCCCTGAAGCCATTTTAACAGACTGTTGACCTTGTTTGTTGACTGGCATGATTAAATTTTCCTTTAGGTTCAAGCTGAGGCACCAGTTAATCAAAGTGAGGTACACATTTTAGACTGTAGACCATTGGCAGCAACATTCCCATTTGCATCAACAAATACTTATGTATTGCATTCGGAAAAACTCACTGCTTGTTGTGGCAAAAAAAACTTTTTTGTCCTTCCTGCAAGTTTCAGTCTACAGGGCATTCACGTTAACAAAGTCTGAGGAACTTGTTTGAATTTGGCACTGAATTGGAATTGTTGCAGGAGGAGTATTTTCAGCTCTTCAGCATGTCACCGGGGGAGTGGCACTAGGTGAAATGCTCATTAGGAGAGCCGGTGCAGACACGATGGGCCGAATAGGCTCCTATGCACTGTAACAATTCTGTGAATTATGTGAAATAGCTGGTAAACTATAGCTGTATAAAATGCTTAGCATTTAGAAACTCATAACAATTATCCTTCTGGCAAAAATGTGTATTTTGACTGGAAAATCAATACAAAATGTTGCTGCATTCACCTTACACTCAAACTCATGACTGAAGTGAATCACCTTTGAAGTACAGAAGGTAAAAAGAATAACTGCTGGGCGTCTGTGATGACAACTGAAAATGCTGGAAATCTGCAGCGATGTAAAGAGAATGTACAATTCACATTTTGAACTGGTCCTTCAGATCTGATGAACATTCCACTGTTCTGAAGAGAAGGTCATGGGCTTGTACTGCAGTTCTTTTCCAGGATGTTTCCGATTCCACAGGACTGAAAAATCTAATAAGGAATTCAGGAGAAACTTCTTTACTCAGAAAGTGATTAAAATGCGGAACCTGCAACCACATGAAGTAGTTGAGGCAAATAACATAGATGTGATTAATGGGAAGCTCGGTAAGCACATGAGGAAGAAAGGAATAGAAAGATATGCTGATACAGTTAAATGAAGTAGGCTGATGTAGGAAGGCTTGTGTGGAGCATAAACATTGGCATGGACCAGGTAGGCAGAATGGCCTGTTTCTGTGCTATAAATTCTATGTAATTCTATGTAACAGAGCAACAATGCCGGACAACTTGGCAAATACCTGTTGCTGAAAACAATGCTTTCCAGGTTTTTCTGATCAGGTCCATCCGATATGCAAGTGTAGATCTGGCAGTCCCAAATGGAAAACTGAGCTGAGCTCCATGACGCCCATCCAATTTTCTGCTATCATTTCTGGTGTAACTGATATATTCTACTGAAGTATAACACTCTATTCCTGTTACATCAACTAGCACTAAAAAATTATAATGTTCAAACAAGGAAAAAATTATGATCTATTTCCTATGACAGCTGTTCTTCTTGGAAACCCAATACTCAGTCTCAAATCCCTTCAACAATCCAGTCTGTCATATGATCAACATATTTTTCACTGTTACTTGGAAATATGCAAATGTTGAAGGTAAGATTTGCCACAAACTGAACTACCCAAAAACTTCTTTTAATATGTATCTGTACAATGTATAAATATTAGAATATTTAAGCACTGCTGACTGTCTTAAAACAAAAGTAGGGAAAATAAAGCTGCTGCTGCTAACTGGATGAGACTGTGATATATTCAAATCCAACACAACTCATGTTAAACTTAACCATTACAAATCCTTGTCAGCTCTGAGAGACAAGCTAATGATAGCATAGACCCTTATATCAACTGGTATCAAAATTCCAACACAGCCACGCATGATGTAACATTGTTGGAGCCTGGTTTTCGTGAAATCTGAAGTATATGTGTCACTGACTTCATATTTACACTGAAATGATGCAACAAACAAGAAGCTGCTTTTTCATCTAAAGTCTAATCTGCCTACACTTGAGGTGGCCCAGATAGTGTTGTGCTTAAATAATTAAAATGATTTCAAAGGACCATTTACCCATTTAGCAAGCAGACAAAGCTACAGCTGTAGACTGTGATCTTTAATTTCATTCTATAAAGTTATGAAGCATAATTAGATAATGACGATGTAGCTACTTGATGATTTGAAAGAAATTTCCTCCATCGGAGTTCTTTATAAAAAAAAAATCCACACTTCCTCAATACTCCTACTACTGGAATGAGAAACTTATGTTTTGCCAGCAGAAAATAAAGCTCTCAGACAAAAGAAAGGAAATTAACAGTTTAAAATAGATTTACTGAGCCTGTAGGGTTCTGAGAATAAGACAAAGATATCTTGGGAGAGAAACTGGTATATGTGGTGACCATTTTTCCAATACAAATTTCTGGGCATGAGGTGCTCCTGTGCCTGATCTACAATGCCAGCATGGTCACCGCCATATTGATCCCCACTTTTAGGTGTCCCTAGCGAACACCTGAAAGCAGTGATGGCACAATTTAAATATGCAAGGAATGGTCTTATTCCTGTTTCAGGACTCTTAACCAATATTTTTCAAAGATTAGGAATAGAATGTACTGTGCATGCTATTAACTACTTTTCCCAGTTCTACAACAGCCTAACCAGTGGTCCTTAAAGAGACCTTTGGAGACTGCAAAATAAAAAGTTCATTAAATGTTCTTTTAGCTCCTCCTGGCTCCATAACGCTACTGGGGGCCACTTCCAGACTGCAATCATCTTCAACTGGTTCTCTTTCACCAGCCCCTGCAATGACCCACCCCGTCCCCCAGAATTAACTGATGCGAGGTAGGCAGACCAAATTGGTTCCACAGGATGTGTGCTTGTAGCATGCCAAGATTACTGTGATGAGACCTGAGAACCATTTTAGGGAGATCCTTGTGTCACCCATTTTAAGAGCGCTTCGTGCCCGTGATCGAGTGCTGAATAATTTTTGGATTCAAAATAATTTTATGAACACAATAAAAAAAAATCATGAGATAACAGACTTTAAAGGGGTGGATCAGAGTCACAGTAAATGCAAAGAGTTATATGAACAAATTTGCAAACATTGATAATTGTGTTTTTCACGTCTATATATTTCCTCCAGGATACTGTGACGGAAATCACACCTGCCAAATGGAAACATATTAATTTTGTCATATGGGACACTGTTTGCAACCTTTTACAGGACATTGCAAATGACTTTCTAAAAGGAAAAAAAGCAGAACTGAACAGCTAAAAAGATGTTCACATATTTGCATTCTGAGAAGGCAAAGACCAGCTGAGAGACGGTTGAATAGAGAGACAATGGGAGTGCTCCTTAATATAATTAACAAGATTGGTCTTGGCAATAGTGGTGATCAACACCCTTTGACTTTGTAGAAGCCAAACTCCACCCTCCACCGAATATGTCTGAAAGAATTTGAAATCCAACAACCCTACAAGAAGTTGCTGTTTTAAACAAAGAGATGGTCACATGATCTACCTGCTGGTAAGACTGTGGCTGTTGAATTGTACCTCACAGAAAGAAAAGAGACTGCAATTCTGAACCTCAAGAGGAAGACATCTCTGTCTTTCTCTCCAGCAAAGTCCCAGGAAAACCACAGTGGCAGCTTCCATGCTTCAAGATTACAGACAAAGCCTTCCTTCAGCCTTCTGGTACCAGGAGCAAAAAGCCAGCGACAACTCCAAGACCTTAACTTCAATTGAGAACATTATACCAAGGACATTAAGAACCGTATCGGTATACAATTTATTGCAAACTCTACTTCAACCCCCTAATTCTTTCTTCCCCTCTGTATCTATTTGTATGTGTGTGTGCCTCTCTCGTGTGCATGTGAGCGTGGACCCGTCGCATATTTTAGTCATTTTAACCGGGTTAGAGTGATAAGTTAATAAACTTACATCTTTCTTATTTAAACTCAAGAAAACCTGTCTAATTGGTTCATTTGCAATTGCAATTAGAGTGCAGTGAGCAAGGCCTCACTGAGGTGGTCTGCCAAAATCACTGTGTTTAAAAGATAAACCCTATTACGGCCAAACCAGAGAAGAGGTGAGAGGGGAGCCTGACACCCCTTCCTCGCCTGGTCATAACAACACTATTTGTAGGACTTCTTTGTGAGGCCTTGCATCCAAATGTTTTACAGCAGCAGACATGCTGGAGTGACTTAGAGCAAGAGTGTTCAAACTGTGACCCGCGAACACTTGCAAGTCCTAGCGATTCAATTGTATTTGTGCTTATTTCTTATTCTCTGGTTTGAATGTGTGGGCTGGAGAGCGCTGTTCTTAGCAATGTTGCCTCACTGACAGACAAATCAAATAACTCATTAATGAATATATACAGTTTAATGGGAACATGGATTTAAACATTATGGCCACGAAATTCATCTCCTTAATGACTGTTTTTTCGATGCTATGAGTGCTGTTTTGCCTCCAAATGGGGATTGTCATGCTAGGCCCCCACCTGCCAAAAATGAGGCACGTTAATTTTGTCACGAACATTGATTTTAAACTGTTACTGGAGTGAAGAAAGGACTTGTTAAACAGATCAGCCTTGGCTGGAAAAGACATTTGCATATTAACAAACAATGTTTGGAAGGACACAGCAGCCATTCCCTAACACATTCAACTCACAATGGACTTTTGATCACCAGACATTGAAGGTGGGGGGAGCTCACATTCCAGGTTGACTGCTGAGATGGCCGAGTACACAAAGGGACATGGTTAGTCACATGATTAATCTGCTGAGCAACCTGAGTTTTTTGAATTTGTACTAACAGTTTGGGCAGAAAGTCTGTTTGCTCCTGGACTGAGAAGATCTCTCTCCAGTCTGCTCACATCTCTTTCTCACAAGCCTCTGAATCCACTAAAGACACATGAACCCCAAGAGAGAAAAGTCTCCTGCAGCGAACAAGGTTTAAGAAGAATACTGGGCCCCAACAAAAAGCAATCAAGGACTCTACAGTGAACTCGAAGAACAACAACTCTTCAGGTATTGCCTCAAACTTTTCCACTTTATTTTTCTTGTGCTCTTTTCTGTCCCTATTTGCATGTGTGTATTGCATATGCATGCTAGCATGGGTATGTCGTATATCGATAGGCGTTAAACGAATTAGAGTTTAAGTTTAATAAATTTCAACTTTTCTTCTTTAAACCTAAGAAAGCCTGCTTGTGCTGGTTTCTTTGCCTTATAATTGGAAAGTGGTGAACAAGGATTCACCAAGGGAAAGCTTAAAACATGGTGTGTTTAAAATTAAACCCTGTTACAGGAAGACTAAGTGAAGGCTGAAAGGGAACCCTAGACCTCTTTCTCACCTGGTCATAACACTTGAAATACTTCTCGGAGCAGCAAAAATTTGTATCGTCCTTGTCAATATAGTGCTGATAATTGGCATATCATCTTCTTAATGTTTACTAGCTGATCTCCTGTGCTGCTGCTGACAGATAGACTGCAGTCTGAAGCATGATTATAGTGTTTATTGCCTAACCTAGCCTATAACCTTAGGCCATTTCTCAGCTACTGACTTTGGGGAAGTGGTCGAAATAGATCACAAAGTCAGAGTTTAATTATTGTTTATGGAAATGTTTGATCACCAGGTGCTGTGTGTAAGAGGAGAAATCCAGAGACTGCTGTAATCCAAGATGTGGTCACACCAGTTAGTCAGATAACTAACCTGGGTTTTTCTGAATTGTATAAACAGTTTGAACTCAGGAAGATTGTTTGCTCCTGGAATGAGAAGAACTCTCCTGTCTGCTCCCATCTCTTTCTCACAAGTCTCTGAATTCACTGAAGACACATGAACCCCAAGAGAGAAAAGTCTCCTACAGCAAACAAGGTTTAAGAAGAATACTGGGCCCCAACGAAAAGCAAGATCTATCTACAATCAAGGATTCTACAGCGAGCTCTAAGAACCGTAACAACAACTCTTCAGATATTGCCTCAAACGTTTACACTTTATTTTTCTCCTGCTCTTTTCTGTCTTTATTTGCACATGTATCGCATATGCATGCTAGCGTGGGGTGCGGTATGTATCTGAAGGCGTTAACCAAATTAGAGGTTAAGTTTAAGTTTAATAAATTTCAACTTTTCTTTTTTAAACCTAAGAAAGCCTGTTTGTACTGGTTTCTTTGCCTTATAATTGGAAAATGGTGAGCGAGGATTCACGATGGGGAACTAAAAACAGTGTGTTTTTTAAAAATCCCTGTTATAGTAAGACTAGGTGAAGGCTGAAAGGGAACCCTAGACTTCTTTCTCACCTGGTCCGTAACAGGATCCAAGATGCGTGCTTCTAGTGCAAGCCACACAGGATGCTATTTCGGCTGTGCACACACCAGGGAGCGTCCATCAGAAGTACGCAGTGTAGGCGAATTATGACATCAATCAGCGTAATGCTGATTTGACACCAATGCTGCCACTTTGGAGCTCAATGCTCTAACTAACGGTCTCTCTTAACCTCGTACAGCTCAACATGCACTCAGCAGCAGAAAGCACCCACCTACCAGTAATATTTAAAGGGATCAACAACTATACACAGATTAGTTGCTGATTGATTTCTACTGGCAATTGCTGCAATTGTACAAGTGTTTAGTGGTTTCTAGAGTTCTTTAAAGTTTCTAAAGTCTACAGGGAGTGATATGGCAAGTGCTGAAGGACTTTGTCCTGACTTCAAGGATTCTGCACAAAGCCCTTGTCCCCACACATGGGTGCTGTAGTATGCATTCTCTTTGAACTACAGCATTACAGGGAAAATAAACAGAGATGATGCGGAGCAGGACAAGCTATTAGAAGAGGGAGGAGGAGGAGCAGTATGAAGGGCTTTCAGCAGGAGGCAGTATCTGTCTATGGTATTCAGGGAACAATCCTCCTACCTGAACCTACACGAGAAACAGTGTATCAGACTTCGCTTCACTAAGGATGTTCTTACTGAAATCTGCCACCCATTGCAGCCACAGGGTAGGGGGGAGGACGGTATTGCCAGTGGCTATGAAGGTGACTGTGGCCATGAACTTTCATGAGTATGGCTCCTTCCAGGCTGGAGCAGGCAATAGTTGCAACATCTCCCACTTTGCCATCCACTGTTACATAAGGGAGGTCACTGAGACTCTGTAATCCAAGGCAGCTGAGTATATTTCTCTCTTGTCAGAATAAAGCAGGCAGAGCAAGTATGTGGCTTTGCCAGGACTGCAGGCTTCCCCATGTTGCAGGTACCATTTAGAGCACGCACATCGCTTTGCTAAAGTTCATGGCTGCAGTCGCCTTCACAGACACTGGCAATGCAGTCCTTGCCCTGCTCTGAGACTGCAATTGTGGCTGAAGCGGGTGGCATATTTCCTACATTACAACAGTGACTACGCTCCAGAAGTACTTCATTGGCTGTAAAGTGTTTTGGGATACCCAGTGGTTGTGAAAGGCACTGTATAAATATGTCCTTTTTTTGCAGGTACCGTATGTCAACTCTGAGATGTACCGCAACTGAAAGGGATTCCACTCCTTCATCTTCTGGCTGGTGTGCAACCAAACCCAATGCATCGTACAGGTCAATGCCAGGTATCCTGGCAGCCATCACAATGCCTTAATTCTAAAGCAGTCCACTGTGCCATCTGCATTTGAGCCACCACACCAAACTAGAGGGTGATTACTGGGCGACAAGGGCTACTCTTTAACAACAGAGCTATGACTCCAATGCACAAACCACGCACATGTGGGCAGCATGCATATAACGAAAGGCATGTTGCCACACGAAAAGTGATAGAACAGAGCAGACCACTGGGGTGCTTAAACAATGCTTTGGCTTCCTGGACTACACTGGAGAAGCCCTGCAGTACTTTGACACACCGTGTATGATCCGCAGCATGTGCACAACCTCTCCATCAAGAGGGCACAGCCCTTCAAACCAGCTATACTGCGACTAGCTGAGGAAGAGGAGGAAGAGGAAGGGAGGAGACAACCTACACAGGTCCTTTCTGGTCAGGCTCCCCATAATTGATACATCCAACTGTGATACAGGTATATGCAACCACAATTCCCCATTCACCAACTGATCCAAACCTTACCTTACCTCTGTTACTGACCAGCATAGCATCCATTTGGCCACAATGCTAAAATAAAAGGCCAGCACAAAATAAATATTTCAATCCAAATTCATGAATCAAACCATGCCATTTTTCATACAAACATCAATTAATTATTCTTGCCCATTCCCTTAGTGCTACCCAGTAGTTACAGCATAGCTGGTGGAGGACTGCTGACTTTCACTGAGGGAGGCTGCAGATGGCCTTGCAGGATAACCTTGAGCTGCTCTGGCCTGGCTTCAGACTGCAGCACCTTGGCATGGGCGACAGCAGTCTGGGCTGCTGGCTGATAGGCATTAGCAAGGGCATTGCGGATGGCAGTAGTGGGAGCACGAATTCTATATATCAGCCATCAGATACTGCATCATGGTTGAGTCCACAAGTATACTAAAGGAACTGGCCATCTCTTCCATGCTGTAAAGAATGGCCTCCAATCTCTGCATAAAGCCCTGTGCCAATTTGGTGTCAGACTCCCCCATTCTCCTTGACCACAGGCTTTAGAAACATAGAAAATAGGAGCAGAAGTAGGCCATTCGGCCCTTCAGGCCTGCTCCACCATTCAAAAAGATCATGGCTGATCATCTAATTCAGTACCCTGTTCCCACTTTCTCCCCATATCCCTTGATCCCTCTGGCATTAAGAAATATATCTATCTCCTTCTTGAATAAATTTAATGACTTGGCCTCCCCTGCCTCCTGTGGTAGAGAATTCCACAAGTTCACCACCCTCTGAGTGAAGAAATTTCTCCTCATCTCGGTTCAAATGGCATACCCCATATCCTGAGACTGTGACCCCTGGTTCTGGATTCCCAGCCATTGGGAACATCCTCCCTGCAACTAGCCTGTCTAGTCCTGTTAGAATTTTATAGGTTTCAATGAGATCCTCTCTTTCTTCTAAACTCTAGTGAATATAGGCCTAGTCGTCCCAATCTCTCCTCATATGTCAATCCAGCCATCCCAGGAATCAGCCTAGTAAATCTTCTTCGCACTTCCTCAGCTAAGAAGACCAAAACTGCACACAATACTCCAGATGTGGTCTCACCAAGACCCTGTATAACTGCAGTAAGACATCCTTGCTCCTGTACTCAAATCCTCTTGCAATGATGGCCAACATACCATTCGCCTTCCTAACTGCTTGTTTTCAGCGACTGCTGTACAAGGACACCCAAGTCTCATTGCACCTCCCCCTTTCCCAATCTATCACAATTCAGTTAATAATCTGCCTTTCTGTTTTTACAACCGAAGTGGATAACCTTACATTTATCCACGTTATACTGCATCTGCCATGCATTTGTCCACTCACCCAACTTGTCCAAATTACATTGAAGCCTCTTTGCATCTTCTCACAGCTCACATTCCCACCCAGCTTTGTGTCATCTGCAAACTTGGAAATGTTATATTTAGTTCCCTCACCCAAGTCATTAATATATATTGTGACTAGCTGAGGCCCAAGCACTGATCCCTGCAGTACCCCACTAGTCACTGCCAGCCACCCGGAAAAAGACCCATTTATTCCTACTCTCTGTTTCCTGTCTGTCAACCAATTCTCAATCCATGCCAATATATTACCCCCAATCCCATGTGCTTTAATTATGCACACTAACCTCTTATGTGGGACCTTATCAAAAGCCTTCTGAAAATCCAAATACACCACATCCACTGGTTCTCCCTTACCCATTCTACTAGTTACATCCTCAAAAAACTCCAGTAGATTTGTTAAGCATGCTGACTTTGTCCAATCCCATTTATGCTTTCCAGGTGTTCTGCTATCACATCCTTTATAATAGACTCTAGCATTTTCCCACTACCGATGTAAGGCTAACTGGTCTGTAATTCCCTGTTTTTTCTTTCCCTCCTTTTTTAAATCGTGGGGTTACATTTGCCACAATCTGTAGGAACTGCTCCAGAGTCTGTAGAATTTTGGAAGATGACCACCAATGCATCCACTATTTCCGGGGCCACATCCTTTAGTACTCTGGGATGTGGATTATAAGGCCCTAGGGATTTGTCAGCCTTTAACCCCATTAATTTCCCTAGCACTATTTTTTTACTAATACTAATTTCCTTCAGTTCCTCCCTCTCATTAGACCCTTGGTTCCCTAACATTTCTGGGAGGTTATTTGTGTCCTCCTTTGTGAAGACAGAATCAAAGTATGTGTTTAATTATTCTGCCATTTCTTTGCTCCCCATTTTAATTTCCCCCATTTCTGACTGTAAGGGACCTACATTAATCTTCTTCTCTTCACATATTTATAGAAGCTTTTACAGTCCATTTTTATGTTCCCCGCAAGTTTACTCTCATACTCCATTTTCCTCCATTTAATCAACCTCTTTGTCCTCCTTTGATGAATTCTAAACTGCTCCCAATCCACAGACTCGCTGCTTTTTCTGGCGATTTTATATGCCTCCTCTTTGGATCTAATACGATCCCTAATTTCTTTTGTAAGCCACAGTTGAGCCACCTTTCCGGTTTTATTTTTGCACCAGACAGGAATGAATAATTGTTGTAATTCATGCACACGTTCTTTAAATATTATCCACTGTCAACCCTTTTAGTAAAGTTCCCCAATCTACCATAGCCAACTCACACCTCATACCTTCGTAGTTTCCTTTATTTCAATCCAGGACCCTAGTTTCGGATTCAACTACTTAACTCTCCATTTTAATAAAGAATTCTATCATGTTATGGTCGCTCCTCCCCAAGGGACCCCGCATAACAAGGTTGTTAATTAATTCTTTCTCATTGCACAATACCCAGTCTAGGATAGCCTGTTCTCCTGTTGGTTCCTCAACATATTGGTCTAAAAGACTGTCAAGTACACACTCCAGGAAATCCTCCTCCACAGTATTATTGCTAATATGGTTTGACCAACCTATATGTAGATTAAAGTTACCCATGTTGTACCCTTATTGCATGCATCTCTAATTTCCTGATTAATGCCATCCCTTACATCTCCACTACTGTTTGGGGGCCTATAGACAACCCCCACAACGTTTTCTGACCCTTGCTGTTTCTTAGCTCCACCCATACAGATTCCACATCATGATTTTTCGAGCCAATATCCTTCCTCACTATTGCATTGATTTCCTCCTTTACTAACAACGCTACCCCACCTCCTTTTCCTCTTTGCCTGTCCTTCCTAAGTACTGAATACCCCTGGATGTTCAGTTCCCATCCTTAGCCACCCTGCAGCCATGTCTCCATAATCGCAACTATATCATAACCGTTTATATCTATTTGCGCAGTTAATTCATCTACCTTACTGCGAATGCTCCACGCATTAAGACACAATGCCTTTAGGCTTGTCTTTTTAACATTTTTAGTCATCTTAGCTTTATTTTGCACTATGGCCCCATTTGTTTCTCGCACTTGTTTTCTCTGCCTTCCACTTTTGCTTCTTACCTTTCTGTCTTTCATTTCTAACCTTGTTTCCCCCTCCTCTGTCTCCCTGCTCAGATTCCCATCCCCCTGCCATTCTAGTTTAAACCCTCCCCGACAGCACTAGCAAACAACCCCTCCCTACCCCCACCCCGAGGAAATTGGTCCCACTCCTGCCCAGATGCAACCTGTCCAGCTTGTACTTGTCCCACCTTCCCAATGTCCCAGGAATCTGAATCCCTCCCCACTATACCATTTCTCCAGCCACGTATTCATCGGATATAGCCTGCTGTTTCTGCTCTCGCTAGTACGTGGCACTGGTAGTAATCCTGAGATTACTACCTTTGAGGTCCTACTTTTTAATTTATATCCTAACTCCCTATATTCAGCTTGTAGGACCTCATCCCTTTTTTTACCTATGTCGTTGGTACCGATATGTACCACGACAACTGGCTGCTCGCCCTCCCCCCTCAGAATGCCCTGCAGCCGCTCAGAGACATCTTGACCCTAGCACCAGGGAGGCAACATACCATCCTGGAGTTTCTTTTGCAGCCACATAAACACCTGTCCCCCTAACGATTGAATCCCCTATCACTATAGCCCTGCCACTCTTCTTGCTCCCCTTCTGTGCAGCAGAACCACCCATGGTGCCATGAACTTGCTCTTGCTGCTTTCCCCTGAGCCATTTCCCCCAACAATATCCAAAGCGGTATATCTGTTAGAGAGGTGGATGACCACAGGGGACTTCTGCACTACCTGCCTTCCTCTACTCTGCCTGGTGGTCACCCATTCCCTTCCTGCCTTTGCAGCATTTGCCTGCGATGTGACCACCTCGCTAAACATGCTATCCACGACGATCTCAGTATCGCAGATGCTCCACAGTGAATCCACCCGCAGCTCCAGCTCTGTAATGCGGATTTCGAGTAGCTGCAGCTGGTACACTTCCTGCACACGTGTTCACCCTGGACACTGGAAGTGTCCCTAACTTTCCACATTGCACAGGAGGAGCACTCCATGCTGCCGAGCTGCCCTGCCATGACTTACCCTTAATTTACTCACTTAAATTAGTCAAAAATTAGAGATTGTTTACACTCGGCACCTTGATTCCCTAAAAAACAGTACTTAATGTGTAAAAAAAAAATTTCTGGCAGGCCTG
Organism: Heterodontus francisci; assembly: GCF_036365525.1. Classification (NCBI taxonomy): domain Eukaryota; kingdom Metazoa; phylum Chordata; class Chondrichthyes; order Heterodontiformes; family Heterodontidae; genus Heterodontus; species Heterodontus francisci. The sequence continues at coordinate 95,702,335 of NC_090380.1, read as the reverse complement.
TCAATGCACCAAGTAGGCCGCCCCATTGAAATCTTCATCTGAGTCCTCTGCAGCATAACTCGTGCAACGTTACACTCTGGCAAGCTGGCACCTGTGTTATCTTTGTCCCCTGCCCTGACTCCGTGCTACTCGTTCCCTGCATCGTACCACTTGCAAATCTCACCTCGAAGCTATCCTCTAAAGTATGTGCAGTGTCATAATCTGACCCAGTGGCTGTGAGCATGAGAGCGAGTGGCGTTGTTTCTTCATGACTGCCTTCCTGATCTTCTACCTCTTGCTCTTCCACCAATGCCTGGCTAGGTTGCAGTTCTTGGGCATCTGATAGGAGAAAGGCACAAAGCTAGGGTTGTGGTGAGGGAAGGGGTGGCGGGGGCAAAGAAAGAGGTGCCTGGTGTAGCATGGATAGAAGATTGGCTGGCTGGCAAAAAACAGAGAGTATGCATAAATGGGTCCTTTTCTGATTGACAGGATGTGACGAGTGAAGTCCTGCAGAGGCCTGTTCTGGGGCCTCAACTTTTTACAATTTATATCAATGACTTAGATGAGGGAAGCAATGGTATGGTAGCTAAATTTGCAGATGACACAAAGATAGGTAGGAAAGTATGTTGTGAAGAGGACATCAAGAGGTTGCAGACCGATATAGAGTGAGCGAGCAGAAATCTGGCAGATTGAGTATAATGTGGGAAAATGTGAAGTTGTTCACTTTGGCAGGAAGAATAAAAAAGCAGAGTATTACTTAAATGGAGAACGACTGCAGAATTCCGAGGTGCAGAGAGATCTAGCTGTTCTAGTGCATGAGTCACAAAAAGTTAGTATGCAGGTACAGCGAGTAATAAAGAAGGCTAATGAAATGCTATCCTTTATTACGAGAGGAATTGAAAATAAAAGTAAGGATGTTATGCTTCAGTTATACAAGGCATTGGTGAGACAACATCTCAAATACTGTGTGCAGTTTTGGTCTCCTTATTTAAGGAAGGATGTAAATACGTTGGAGGCGGTTCAGAGGAGGTTTATAGATTGATACCTGGTATGAGTGGGTTGTCTTATAAGGAAAGGTTGGACAAACTGGGCTTGTTTTCACTGGAGTTTAGATGAGTGAGGGGAGATTTGATTGAAGTATATAAGATCCTGAACGGTCTTGACAAGGTGGATATGGAAAGGATATTTCCTCTTGTGGGCAAGTCCAGAACTAGGGGACACTGTTTTAAAATTAGGAGTCGCCCTTTTAGGACAGGGATAGGAAGAATTTTTTTCTCTCAGTGATGTGCAACTTTGGAACTCTCTGCCGCAGAAGGTGCTGGAGGCGGGGTCATTGAATATTTTTAAGGCAGAGGTAGATAGATTCTTGTTACGCCAGGGAATCAATGGTTATCAGGGGTAGAAGGGAGTGTGGAATTCGAGACACAATCATATCAGCCATGATCTTATCGAGCAGGCTCGAGGGGCCAAAATGGCCTAATTCTGCTCCTAATTCATATGTTCGTATGTAAAACGTCTGCGGCTTGCAAATCAGAAGAAATTTGGGATTAGGGGAAGTGAGATGCGAGAAGGAAGATTAGGAATGAGGATACCGTCATCTCGATGGTTTCAGCCCCACTGCTGGCCATGGTCTCAGCCACATCTACTCCACTGTCTCCTCCATCGGGTTAAGGACATGGAGCCATGCATATCCCTCACTGGATAGGTCCTGCTGCCTCCGGTTACGCACCACCTTGTTCTGCAAGAGAGGGGGAACTTGTGCCGGTGTGTGGTGCAATGTGTTTCAGAGATTTGCCTGTTATGGTAGAATAGCTGGCAGTGTGTGCAAGCTGTGAGATGTGAGGCTTGCAACAGTGCTTAGTGGGTGAGGGTGAGGTGAAGCTAAGTATGTTAATTATGAATTATGATTGATAGAGATTGTTGGTAGATGAGTAATGGGAATGTGGTGCATTCAGCAGTGCTGAAGCTTTCTTTTTATTTGTTCACGAGATACGGGCGTCGCTGGCTAGGCCAGCATTTATTGTCGATCCCTAATTGCCCTTGAGAAGGTGGTGGTGGCTAGTGGTACAGTTGGTGGGATACGGCATTGGAAGATTCATTCGCTGACCTTGATCACTCATTTGAGATCATTGAACTGTTTGTGGGATTGCATCCAGGTCCTTGGACCTTGACACCTGGCATTGACCACCATGGAAATCTGCTTCCACTGCCCTCGCAAAGTTTATCTGGTAAGCACATCTCTCCTCCTCTCCACTTCCTACACCAACACCTCCAGTGCAGCATTGGAAAATCTTCAAGCCTACTCTCTATCATTTTGTGCCGTTCCTGTGTCTTTCCCAGTTAAAGTTACTTATGCAACCAGTTCCAGCACCTCTTCCACCCGCAATGCACCTCCCCTATAAAAGGTGCAGGCTGGCTTTAAGTAGTGCACGCTAAATTTAACTTTTGCTAGCCTCTCACAGTTTTGCGGCCTCTGCTCAGGCATGCAGCCACTCAATAGCTTGCTTACCGCTGGCTGCACACTACAATCATTTAAATTAGCAGGCAGTGCAAAGTTTGCGTGGTGCCTACGTCGGAAGCAACAGGTGCGGAGTAATCACACATTGTGATAACATTTTCAGGCCCTGTCCAATTTCACGGCCTATATGTGGCCACAGAAGCTCCATATGCACCTATATTGCACATAAAGCCAAAAGTCCTGGATGCCTCTGACTGAGGGAAAGTGAACACTTTTGGAGCTTGTCAGTTCTGCAATACCAGTGGCAATGGGTTTGGTTCATATGGATCATAAGAATATTTAGGCAGAAAGTCCATTAGGCCCAAATACTCTAACATTATTCCATAAATCAAGCATTATTATCAATTTTCTCATCATATCCATTACTCACTTGTCTCTTCAGAAATACATTGATCCCATTTATACTTTGCAATGATCCTTCCTGTTATTTCACCATTTTATTACCATCTGGGTGACTCCCCAAGCTGAAAAAGTCTACATCATTTCTTTTACTTACCCCAGGACTTAAGTTGCTGAATCCACATAACATTTAATAATGCAGTAAGCCGAAATGTACGTTTACAGTCCTGGCTTTGAGGACTGATATAGTTGATACTGTCATCTGCACCCCATCCCCCCCATCCGCCATCTGTTGCACAGAACTCTCTGTACTGGATCAAAAAAAGTGAGAATATTAATTTAAGCATAACTTAAAAGACATTTCCAGATTCTGCTGCTTAAATATCAGTGTTTACAAGCCAACTCTGATGTAATCTGATGTAATATCTGTGCCAGAAGTACAGTCCACTTGCTACACCTAGTGGTAAACACTATAGAAATTCAACCACAGGCTCTTTGTATTATAGTTTTGCAGGTGGGTGAAGATCCTATGCTCTCTTTACATTCCATACCCATTTTCTCCCACTCTCGACTGGCTCTTACATTGTTACTACTTCCGTTTCTGAAGTCTCATTTTGAACAAGCTATTTGACAGAGTCTTCCTTCCTCTAAGCTTAACAGTAGTTAATGTGTTCCAGTCTGTTTCTGTAACCTCTAACTTCAGTTATGGTTCTGTTGCTGTTTTTAAATTCCTCAGAATTTAACTTTTATATTATTTTGCATGTAACTCTCATTGTGATCTATTATTAATAGGACCCAGCCTGCAGCCTGGTGCCAATTTTTTGATATTAATAATTTATTTTAACCACTATAATTTGGGACAGAAAATTGGCAGTGAATAAAATCACGTAGAAATTATATGCAAGTGACTAAAAATATCCCTTATTTTACTGATCTTTGTAAACCAAAAAGGTGTTATGCTCTGTTTTATACTTAACTGTGCAAACTTGTTTTATAACTATATATGTTAGCTTGGTTCAGCTGGTAGCAGTCTTGCTTCTGCACCAGAAGCTTATGGATTTGAGCCCCACTCCTGGATGTGAGCAAATCATCAAGAGTGGTAATTCAGTGCAGTACTGAGGGGATGCTGCATTGTCAGTTGTCATCTTTCAGACGAGACTTTAAACTGAAGCTCTGTCACCACATTTCAGTATTCTGTTAGGTGTTAAAGAACCAATGTTACTAGTCAAAGAGCAGGAAGTACGCAGCATTCATCCCTCAACTAATACCATCTCTTCACTCACTCTCCACTTACAAAACTCCTTTGCATCTAATTTTCTAACTAGTATCCCAAATGGAACCTTTCTTCAAATCTGAATGAGCCTTCACAAAGAATAGTACAGCACAGAAGGAAGTCATTCAGCCCATCGAGTCTGTGCCACCTTTCAAAGGGCAATCCAATTCGTCCCACTCCTCCATCCTTTCCTCATATCCCTGCATTTTTTCTCCATCAAGTATTTATCCAATTCCTTTTGAAAGCTGCAATTGAATCTGTATCCACCATCCCATCAAACAGTTCATTCCAAGTCCCAAATACTCATCGGATAAAGACATTTTTTCACATGCTGCCTCTTTTGCCAATCAGCTTAAATCCATGCCCTCTGGTTATCGACCATTCTGCCACTGGAAACAATTTCTCTTTATTTACTCTATCTAAACTTTCATGATTTTAAACGCCTGTATCAAATCTCCTCTTAGCCTTCTCTGCTCTAAGAACAACAATCCCAGCTTCTCCATGTAATCCTTCCTTACTGGAACTATTCTAGTAAATCTCTTTTGTGCCATATCCAAAATCTTCACGTTATTCCTTAAATGTGGCTGAGTGACAGGAAACAGAGTAGTGGTGAACAGTTGTTTTTTGACTGAAGGAAGGTACACAGTGGGGTTCCCCAAAGGTCGGTGCTAGGATCGCTGCTTCTCTTCACTTAGGTGTACAGGACACAATTTTAAAATTTGCAGATGACACAAAACAACCTGGAAGTATTTTGAACTGTGAGGATAGTGATAGGCTTCAGGAGGACAGACAGGCTGGTCGAATGGGTGGACGTGTGGCAGATGAAATTTAATGAAGTGATACATTTTGGATAGAAGGTCAAGGAGGGGCAAAATAAAAGAACGGGTGCAACTCTAAAGCAGGTGCAGGAACAGAGACCTGGGGATATTTGTTGTCATGCTAAGCCCCCACCTGCCAAGAATGAGGCACATTAATTTTGCCATGAACATCGATTTTAAATTGTTACTGGAGTGAAGCAAGGACTTGTTAAACAAATCAGCCGTGGCTGGAAAAGACATTTGCATATTAACAGATGATGATTGGAAGGACAAAGGACCATTTCCTGACACATTCAACCCACAATAGACCTTGATCACCAGGTGCTGTGTGTAAGAGGAGCAATCCAGAGACTGCTGTAATCCAAGACGTGATCAGACCAGTTGGTCACATAACTAACCTGCTTGGCAGCCTGGGTTTTTCTGAATTGTATGAACAGTTTGAACTCAGAAAGACTGTTTGCTCCTGGATTGGGAAGATCTCTCCTGTCTGCTCTTATCTCTTTCTCACAAGCCTCTGAATCCACTGAAGACACATGAACTCCAAGAGAGAAAAGTCTCCTACAGCAAACAAGGTTTAAGAAGAATACTGGGCCTCAACGAAAAGCAAGATCTACCTACAATCAAGGACTCCACAGTGAGTTCTAAGAACCGTAACTACAACTCTTCATATATTGCCTCAAACGTTTCCACTTTATTTTTCTTCTGCTCTTTTCTGTATCTATCTGCATGTGTGTATCGCATATGCATGCTAGTGTGGGGTGCGGCGTGTATCCATAGGCGTTAACCGAATTAGAGTTTAAGTTTAATAAATTTCAACTTTTCTTCTTTAAACCCAAGAAAGCCTGTTTGTGCTGGTTTATTTGCCTTATAATTGGAAAGGATTCACCAAGGGGCAGCTAAAAACACGGTGTGTTTAAAATTAAACCCTGTTATGGTAAGACCAGGTGAAGGCTGAGAGGGACCCCTAGATACCTTTCTCACCTGGTCGTAACAATGTGCACAAATCAAAAGTGGTTAAAAAGGCATACAGGATCCTGGACTTTATAAGTAGAGGCATAGAGTACAAAAATCAAGGAAGTTATGATGAACCTTTACGATACACTGGTTCACGCTCAGCTGGAGTATTCTGTCCAAATCTGGGCACCACTCTTTAGGAAGGATGTGAGGGCTTCAGAGAGGGTGCAAGGAAGATTTACAAAAATGGCTCCAGGAATGAGGGTGTTCAGTTACATGAATATATTGGAGAAGTTGGGGTGTTCTCCTTAGAGAAGGTTGAGAGGACATGTGATAAAGGTGTTCAAAATCATGAGGGGTCGAGATAGAGAGAAACTGTTCTCATTGGCGGAAGGGTCAAGAACCAGAGAACACAGATAGAAAGTGAATGGCAAAAAAAAACAGCAACATGACAAAAAACTTTTCTCAGTCAGCGAGTGGTTAAAATCTGGAATACGCTGCCAGAGTGTGTGGTGGGGGAGATTCAATTGTGGCTTCCAAAAAAGAACTGGATAAACGCCTGAAGGGAAAAAATTTACACAGCTACAGGGAACAGGCTAGAGCGTGGATTTAGCTGATTTTCTCTTACAGAGAGTCAGCATGGACATGAGAGGCCGAATGGTCTCCTTCTGTGCTGTAACCATCTATGATTCTATGGTGCCCAGAATTGGTCAATAATACTCCAGCTGAGGATGAACTAGAATTTTATATCGGTTTAGCATAACTTGCTGGTGTTTGTACTCTATTCCTCTATTTATTACACCCAGGATCCCAAATGCTTTAGTAACTGCTTTGTTAACCTATCTTACTACCTTCAAAGATCTCTCTCTTCTTGCACCCCTTCAAAATTGTACAGTTTAGCATTTATTATCTCTCCTCATTCTTCCTACCAAAATGATTCATTTCACACTTTTCTGCATTGAATTTCATCTGTAATGTGTCTGCCCATTCCACCAACCTGTCAATGTCCTCTTGAAGTCTATTTCTATCTTCTTCAGTGTTTACTACACTTCCAAGTTTCATATCATCTGCAAATTTCAAAATTTTTCTCTGCACCCCCAAGTCCACATTATTAATGTGCATCAAAAACAGCAGTGGTCCCAGTACTGAACCTTGGGGAACTCTACTGTATACCACCCTCCAGTCCAAAAAACAGGTATTCGCCACAACTCTGTTTTCTATCATTAGCAAATTTTATATCCATGTTGCTACTTCCCCTTTTATCCCATGGGTTTAATTTTGCTAACAAGCCTAATATGTGGTAAATTATCAACATTCTTTTGAAAGTCCATACACAAAACATTCAAATATATGGAGCAGAGGTGATTAAATGAAGTTAAGGTACAGATAAGCCATGATCTAACTGAATAGCAATACAAGCTTAAGGGGATGAATTGCTTGCTCCTGTTCCTATCTTCCTCTAGTGTACAGGAACCAAAAGAATTAGAATATTTGGAACTTTATGCTAAACTAGAAATACACATTTGGGTTCATGAAAACTAATATCACTCCGTATAAAGCCTTGTACAAAACTAATACTGTACCTCCCAAACCACCGGCCGACAACCCCCCACCACCAAACCGGCTGCCTCTTCCCATCTCTATAAAAATTCGTACAGAAAAATAGGGCAAGGCTTTCTCTATCTGCACATTCCAGTCCAAGATTTTCCACCATTCACTTCAATGGTCAGGAAATTTAGGCTGCTAAGCATAAAATCAGAAAAAAAGTAATAATGAGCTTATATCCATTCATGCTCCAACACTGCATGAGCAAGTTTTGATATTTTGCACCTGTAATTCTCGATATCCCCTTGTTCTAGATTTCCTTACTAGACGGTGTCATTCCCTATTAATCTTGTCAATTCCTGTCAAGCAACGCTGAAATAATTGCCCTTATATTTGAATAAGCTGGATTTGAGAATAGAGCATTGCCAATTGTCCCGATGGAAGCAATGTAGCACGTATAGTGAAATATGAAGAGAGCAGAAAATTGTAAAATACCATAGTATAGGAAGAGAGGGATCACGTAGTGTTCACTGTAACACTTGAGGCCTTTCATGACCAGTGGGCATCGGAGGACATCAACTGTATTATCAAAAAAGTAACCCGATTATAATTTATTTTTATTTTGTATATATGTTAGGTTGGATCAACCATTTATGTTAGTTATAGCAGTCTCCTGAAACAGACATTTGTTGTGATGTTTTTGTCCTGGTGGCATTGGGTCATCCCACTAACACTCCACTGGGTCAGTTCACAATTGTTCTGGAGCTAGATATTTCCCTCTTGCAAGACACTGTTACTGAGGGAAATAATCTTACAGGGTTATGGGGATAGAGCAGGGAATTGCAAATGACTGGATTGTTCTACAGAGAACTGACATGACTTGATGGGCCGATTGGCCTCCTTCTGTGCTGTAACGGCTCTAGGATACTAAACATCTATGGCTCTATGAAGACCGTGGTAATGTCCCTGCTGCCACCATATTGAGCAATCCTAGCAGACAGCTTGCTTATATCATGGATTTCAATTTGTTTTACTTTTTTCATTAGCTTTCTTAACGGTCAACTCAATCAGTTCCTTTTGTGTAACTGCTAGATTGGCTATACCCTGCAACACAAAGAACAAACAAAGAACAAAGAACAGTACAGCACAGGAACAGGTCATTCGGCCCTCCAAGCCTGCGCCGATCTTGATGCCTGTCGAAACTAACTCCCAACAAAATAATCTCTCCTATTTACCAGGTTTTCTATAATTTTTTTCTTGTGAAGAGAGTTATGTTAGCAAAGAGCATCTATTGCCCATCTGTAGTTTCTCTAAGGGCATCATGAGTCAACAATGTAGTGTGAGATTGGATGCATAGGCCAGGGAATTGGCAAGTTCCATTCCCTGAAGGTCATCAGAGAATGAGTTGGGATTTTACAGCAATCCTATGTATGTTAATCTCTGACCAGATATTTTTCCTGTCTTCTCACCTGACTTTACCTTGCAATGTAACCCCCATGTTAATTTATGAGGCTTTCTATACTCTGGAACATTTCCATCATTGCAAATGCTTTCTTTTGTCTCTACTCCTTCAGATTACCCCTCTCCAAATCATCCTTCAATTTAAAACATGTTACAGATTTCTCTAGTTCACCTCCGATCTCCCTTCGTGCCCTCCCCACATTCATCTTGCCGAAGACACTCACCTCCTGCCTCCTCGACCTATTCTCAATAAACTGCTGACCACATGACTTCCTTTCCTGCCCCCATGCTAGCTAATGTTGTACTGTTCCAGGTCTTCAGGTACTATCCTCTTTCAAATCTACCATAATCACCCCATTCCTGACAAAAACCATCCATGACCCCTCTGTTCTTGTAAACTGCCACATCTCTTTCCTCTCCAAAGATCTTGAGTGTGATTACCTTTCCCACAACTCCACATACGAACCTCTACAATCAAGCCCCTGCCACACCATTGAATCAGTCCTAATCAAAGTCGCAAATTACATCCACAGTAACTGTGGCTGTGGTACACTATTCCTCTTCATCCTGCTCAACCTCTCTGCTGATTTTGGCCTAGTTGACCACATTATCCTCCTTCAAACACTTCTCTATTGTCTCGCTTGGTGGTGCAATGTCCTTGGGACTTGAGTGAGGTTTAGCTAAGTTTGGTATAGGATACGAGGCAAAGACAGAGGGACAAAGACTGCAGCAGCTGAACATAAAAGCTTCTCCTTTTATTCGGTCATACTTTTGTTTTCTCTTTGCTAGCACGTGTTCTACAGCTGCCTCGAGAGTACACAATGCAATTGCAGTTTCAAAACACTACAATACTACATCCCTCCTCTTCTTAGTAAATGAAATTGGGGGAAGGCTAATTATAACAATATTAGGCAGGAACTGAAGAATTTAGATTGGGGGCGGCTGTTTGAGGGTAAATCAACATCTGACATGTGGGAGTCTTTCAAATGTCAGTTGATTAGAATCCAGGACCAGCATGTTTCTGTGAGGAAGAAGGATAAGTTTGGCAAGTTTCGGGAACTTTGGATAACGCGGGATATTGTGAGCCTCGTCAAAAAGAAAAAGGAAGCATTCGTAAGGGATGGAAGGCTAGGAACAGACGAATCCCTTGAGGAATATAAAGACAGTAGGAAGGAACTTAAGCAAGGAGTCAGGAGGGCTAAATGGGGTCATGAAAAGTCATTGTCAAACAGGATTAAGGAAAATCCCAAGGCTTTTTATACGTATATAAAGAGCAAGAGGGTAACCAGTGAAAGGGTTGGCCCACTCAAGGACAGAGAAGGGAATCTATGTGTGGAGCCAGAGGAAATGGGCGAGGTACTAAATGAGTACTTTGCATCAGTATTCACCAAAGAGAAGGACTTGGTGGATGATGAGCCTAGGGAAGGGAGTGTAGATAGTCTCAGTCATCTCATTATCAAAAAGGAGGAGGTGTTGGGTGTCTTGCAAAGCATTAAGGTAGATAAGTCTCCAGGGCCTGATGGGATCTACCCCAGAATACTGAGGGAGGCAAGGGAAGAAATTGCTGGGGCCTTGACTGAAATCTTTGCATCCTCATTGGCTACAGGTGAGGTCCCAGAGGACTGGAGAATAGCCAATGTTGTTCCTTTGTTTAAGAAGGGTAGCAAGGATAATCCAGGAAATTATAGGCCGGTGAGCCTTACGTCAGTGGTAGGGAAATTATTAGAGAGGATTCTTCGGGACAGGATTTACTCCCATTTGGAAACAAACGAACTTATTAGCGAGAGGCAGCATGGTTTTGTGAAGGGGAGATCATATCTCACTAACTTGATTGAGTTTTTTGAGGAAGTGACGAAGATGATTGATGAAGGAAGGGCAGTGGATGTTATCTATATGGGCTTCAGTAAAGCCTTTGACAAGGTCCCTCATGGCAGACTGGTACAAAAGGTGAAGTCACATGGGATCAGAGGTGAGCTGGCAAGATGGATACAGAACTGTCTCAGTCATAGAAGACAGAGGGTAGCAGTGGAAGGGTGCTTTTCTGAATGGAGGGATGTGACTAGTGGTGTTCCGCAGGGATCTGTGCTGGGACCTTTGCTCTTTGTAGTATATATAAATGATTTGGAGGAACATGTAGCTGGACTGATTAGTAAGTTTGCGGACGACACAAAGGTTGGTGGAGTTGTGGACAGTGATGAGGATTGTCAGAGGATACAGCAGGATATAGATCGGTTGGAGACTTGGGCGGAGAAATGGCAGATGGAGTTTAATTCGGACAAATGTGAGGTAATGCATTTTGGAATGTCTAATGCAGGTGGGAAGTATACAGTAAATGGCAGAACCCTTAGGAGTATTGACAGGCAGAGAGATCTGGGCGTATAGGTCCACAGGTCACTGAAATTGGCAACGCAGGTGGATAAGATAGTCAAGAAGGCATACGGCATGCTTACCTTCATCGGTCGGGGCATAGAGTATAAAAATTGGCAAGTCATGCTGCAGCTGTACAGAACTTTAGTTAGGCCACACTTAGAATATTGCGTGCAATTCTGGTCTCCACACTACCAGAAGGACGTGGAGGCTTTGGAGAGGGTACAGAAGAGGTTTACCAGGATGTTGCCTGGTCTGGAGGGCATTAGCTATGAGGAGAGGTTGGATAAACTTGGATTGTTTTCACTGGAACGATGGAGGTGGAGGGGCGACATGATAGAGGTTTACAAAGTTATGAGCCGCATGGACAGAGTGGATAGTCAGAAGCTTTTTCCCGGGGTGGAAGAGTCAGTTACTAGGGGACATAGGTTTAAGGTGAGAGGGGCAAAGTTTAGAGGGGATGTGCGAAGCAAGTTCTTTACACAGAGGGTGGTGAGTGCCTGGAACTTGTTGCCGGGGGAGGTGGTGGAAGCAGGTACGATAGCGACGTTTAAGAGGCATCTTGACAAATACATGAATAGGATGGGAATAGAGGGATACGGTCCCCGGAAGTGCAGAAGGTTTTAGTTTAGGCAGGCATCAAGATCGGCGCAGGCTTGGAGGGCCGAATGGCCTGTTCCTGTGCTGTACTGTTCTGTGTTCTTTGAGAGATGTAGCATGTTTTAATGATTTGTTTCTAAAAATGTAACTTAAATGTAAATAGTTCATTTCGTAACATAGTTATTTAAATATGGCGAGCGTTTCCCCTCACTAGTAGGATAGTATCTGACATCAGATGCAGTCTCATTTGACTCACATTCCTCAGCTGAGATGACAATGTCGGAATTGGATTCAATGCTTGCAAGTGGTGTTTTCAGCACTTTGAAGAATTCTTGTGATGATTTGTGAACCGCTCTTAGCAGTGATCATTGATCCTTTTCTGTTGGTCACAACAAATGGTTGGAAGACGTAAGGGGTTGTTTGTTTTCCAATATGACCATCATGTTTCACAAGTACTTTATCTCCTGGCTTAAATGGTGTAGCTGTAAATTTTATGTTTAACTATGCATGTACTTTCATTTGATCTTTCTGTTCTCAATTGCGTTCGCGTACATGTTGATCATTAGCTCTGCAGGGTAGCTCAGCTAGACGTGTGTGTTTAGGATGTGTAAAGGTGAGTGTAGCTGAAGATTTTCCAGCAGTCGAGTGAGGTGTTGCTCTGTAATTATGAAGAAAGTGATATAGCTCTTGCTTCCGTGACATGTTCTCAGCTGTAGCTGTTCATATCGCTTTTTTCCAGGTTCGCATAAATCTCTCGACTTCACCTTTAGCCCGTGGCCAACTGGGTGTGACTTTCCTGTGAGTGAACCCTAGATAGTTTGCGAATTTACTGAACTCATCGCTGTTGAATGGGGGTCCATTGTCAGTTCTTACCGTTTGACGGATTCCAAACAAAGCAAAGATCTGGTCGAGCTTTGGGATGACTGCTTTCATTGAAGTTGACATAATTAATTTCACGATTAAGAATCTGCTGTAGTCGTCAGTGACAACAAGTAGGTGTTTACCTGTGGGAAAATCTGTGAAATCAATGCTGACTTTAATCCATGGTCCTGGAGGTAGTTCAGACAGCTTGAGAGGATCATGAAGATTTGACATTGTGGTTGCTTGACATGGCAAACACTGACTGATTTTCTGCTCTACCATGCGGTCAATTCTTGGGAATCATACCTTTTCCCTAAGGAGTTGTTTGGTTTTGACAATTCCCTGGAGACCTTCGTGTGCTATATCGACAACACATTCCCTCAATGAGCATGAAATGGCAATACATTGTTGTGTATTACGAGATCAGGTGTGGTTGTAACCATTAGCTCATTTCACACATTGCGAAGACCTTGTAATGTGTGATTTCATTTTTAGATGCCTTCTTGATCATGTCTTTCCAGTTTCGTGATTCTATAGCCTCCATACATAGTTGTTTTATTGCTGCTTTGATGTTCAGTAATTTGAGCGACTTTGGCACCGCATTTAGGATTACATAGTTAAGATGTTGTTCAGCAACCTTTTCTTCACTAGTAGGACCAACTGTCAGTAGCGGATGTCGCTGGGTTGAGCTTGCCTAGCTGATATTCAACTTGAAACTCGTACTCTTGTAGTTTGAATATCCAATGTTCTATTCGAATGGCTGTTTTGCTATGTGGTTTGTTGATAAACTCACTACTGGTCTATAATCAGTTATTACTTTAAACTCGCTTCCATATAGGTAGAGATGAAAGTGTAAGATACCTCATGTGATTGAGAGCACTTTGCTCTCTGTTTGCAAATAACGTTGCTTTACAGACATTGACGATCTGCTTGCCATTGCAACAATTCATGAGTTACCTGTCTTGTCTTTCTGTACGAGAATGGCACCTTAGCAGTGAGTTGATTAGCTGGTGAGTATTTGTTGCTCAGAGACTGAGTATAAACAACTGGGAGTTTAAAAACATTAAAAATATTAAGTATTAATAACAAGTAACAAATGGGTAGCTGGTGAATCTTATCTTTTATTTTTAAATAATGTTTTTTACTATTGGTGAGGTTATTACCACTATTGGTAAGGTTTTAGTATTGGTAGGGCATATTAATAGTAGTAAACTCTGGATTACTCCCATTGCTATGCACAAGTGAGTACAGGAATAGAAGGATAAGACAGATGAATGTGTGGCTGGAAAGTTGGTGCAGGAGGGAGGGCTTTAGATTCTTGGGACATTGGAACTGGCTCTGAGGGAGATGGGACCTGTACAGGCCGGACGGATTGCACCTGAACAGAGCCGAGACTTGAGTTCCTTGCGGGATGTTTTGCTAGTGCTGTTGAGGAGGGTTTAAACTAGTTTGGCAGGGGGATGGGACCTGAGGGTAGACGCAGCTGGGACAAAATCAGAAATGAAAATGGAAGGCAGGGAACTAGTGAATGTGTCTGGAAAGCATAGGAAACAAAAGGTTAGAAAATAGAAAATTAAAAAAAGTTTGGCAGTACTCAAGGTTATCTGCTTCACTGCAAGGAGTACAGCAAATAAAACAGACAAGCTGAGGGCACAGATAGACACGTGGCAGTATAATATCATTGCTATTACAGAAACATGGCTTAAGGAGGGACAGGAATGGCAGTTCAACATTCCTGGTTACAGGGTTTTCAGATGTGATAGAGAAGGGGATAAAAAAGGAGGGGGTGGCAATTATGGTCAAAGAAACAACTACAGCTGTGAGGAGGGATGATATGTTAGAAGCTTCATCAAATTAGGCCACATAGATTGAGCTATGGAACAATTTAGGGGCAATCATGCTGCTGGGAGTGTACTATAGACCCCCACTCAAAGGAAGATAGAAGAGCAGATATGTAGGCAAATCTCTGAGGAGTGCAAAAACAATAGGGCAGTAATAGTAGGGGATTTTAACTACCCCAATATTAACTGGGATAGTTTTAGTGTGAAAGGAATTGAGGGAGCAGAATTCTTGAGGTGCATTCAAGAGAACTTTTTGGCTAGTATGTAGCAAGTCCAACAAGAGAGGGCACAGTTCTGGACTTCGTTTTAGGAAATGTAGCTGAGCAGGTGGAAGGAGTGGCAATGGGAGAGCATTCTGGCGGTAGTGATCATAATTTAGTCAGTTTTAACATAATTATGAAAAATTATAAGCATAGAACAGGAGTTAGAGTTCTCAATTGGGGTCTGGGCTAATTTTACTAAGCAGAGGAGTGAATTAGCAAAAGTGGACTGGAAACACAAGAAATAGGAGCAGAAGTAGACCATATGGCTCATCGAGCCAGCTCCACCATTCAATACGATCATGGCTGATCTTGGGCTTCAATTCCATTTTCCTGCCTGCTCCCCATATCCCTTGATTCCCTGCGGTACCAAAAATCTATCTGTCCCAGCCTTAAATGTATTCAACAAAGGTGCATCCACAACCCTCTGGATAGAGAATTCCAAAGATTCACAACCCTTTGAGTGAAGTAATTTCTCCTCATCTCAGTCCTGAATGATTGGCCCCTAATCCTGAGATTGTGCCCCCATGTTCTAGATTCCCCGACCAGCAAAAACAATCTCTCAGCTTCTCCCCTATCAAGCCCTTTCAGAATCTTGTATGTCTCAATTAGATCACCTCTCATTCTTCTAAACTCCAGAGAATATAGGCCCAATTTACTCAGCCTCTCATCATAAGACAACCCCCTCATCCCAGGGACCAATTTAGTAAATCTTCGCTGCACCGACTCCAGTGCAAGTATATCCTTCCTTAAATGTGGAAACCAAAACTGCACACAATATTCCAGGTGCAGTCTTACTAAAGCCCTGTACAATTTTAGTAAGACTTCTTTATTCCTGTATTCCAATCCCCTTGCAATAAAGGCCAACATGCCATTTGCCTTCCTAATAGTCTGCTGAACCTGCATGTTAACTTTGTGCGCTCCTTGTACAAGTACCCCCAGGTCTCTCTGAACATCAACACTTACCAGTTTCACACTTTAAAAAATTCTGCTTTTCTATTTTTATGGCCAAAGTGAACAACTTCATGCTGACCTACATTATAATCCATTTGCCATCTTATTGCCCAGTCACTTAAACTGTCTATATCTCTTTGCAGCCTCTCTATATCCTCCCTGCAGCTTACTTTTCCACCAAGCTTTGTATCATCAGCAAATTTAGATACATTACTCTCAGTGTCTTCATCGAAGTGTAGAATGTAAATAGCTGAGGCCCCAGCACTGATCCTCGCAGCACCCCACTATTCACTGCCTGCCAATTTGAGAATGCCCCATTTATGCCCACTCTCTGCTTGCTGTCAACCAATCCTCCATCCATCCTAATATATTACCCCCAACACCATGAACCCTTATCTTGCCTATTAATCTTTTGTGTGGCACATTATTGAATGCCTTTTGGAAATTCAGGTATACTACATCTACTGGTTCCCCGTTATCTACCACACTAGTTACCATCTGGTTCACTAAAATCCTTTAGGGAAGGAAATCTGCCATACTTACCTGGTCTGGCCTACATGTGACTCCAGATGCACAGCAATGTGGTTGACTCTTAAATGCCCTCTTAGATGGCCTAGCAAGCCACTCAGTTCAAGGGCAATTAGGGATGGACAATAAATACTGGCCTAGCCAGTGACAGCCACATCCCATGAACAAATCATAAAAAAGTTACGTCCTCAAAAACCCTAAATTTGTCAAAAAGGATCTCCCTTTAGTAAAACCAGGAAAGAGTAGGGCCCATAAAAGACCAAAAACATAATCTGTGTGGAGAGGCGGAAGATGTTGGTAAGGTTCTAAGTGAATACTTTGCCTCTGTCTTCACAGAGGGGGATGATACAAATATTGTAGTTAAGGAAGAGGGGTGTGAAGTATTGGATATGATAAACAGGGAGAGAGGAAGTATTAATGGGATTAGCATCCTTGAAAGTGGATAAATCACTAGGACCGGATGAAATGTACCCCAGGTTGTTAAAAGAAGCCAGGGAATAAATAGTGGAGGGTCTGTCCAGCATTTTCCAGTAATCAGTGGATACAGGTGTGGTGCCGGAGGATTGGAGCACTCCTAACATTATACATTTGTTTAAAAAGGAAGCAAGAGATAGACTGAATAATTACAGGCCAGTCAGTCTAACCTCAGTAGTGGGCAAATTATTGGAATCAATTCTGAGAGACAGGGTAAACTGTTACTTAGAAGGACATGGATTAATCAAGGATTGTCGGCATGGATTTGAACAAAGAACAGTACAGCACAGGAACAGGCCATTCGGCCCTCCAAGCCTGCGCCGATCTTGATGCCTGCCTAAACTAAAACCTTCTGCAGTTCTGGGGCCCATATCCCTCTATTCCCATCCTATTCATGTATTTGTCAAGATGCCTCTTAAACGTCTCTATGGTACCTGCTTCCACCACCTCCCCCGGCAACAGGTTCCAGGCACTCACCACCCTCTGTGTAAAGAACTTGCCTCGCACATCCCCTCTAAACTTTGCCCCTCTCACCTTAAACCTATGTCCCCTAGTAACTGACTCTTCCACCCTGGGAAAAAGCTTCTGACTATCCACTCTGTCCATGCCGCTTATAACTTTGTAAACCTCTATCATGTCGTCCCTCCACCTCCGTCGTTCCAGTGAAAACAATCCGAGTTTATCCAACCTCTCCTCATAGCTAATGCCCTCCAGACCAGGCAACATCCTGGTAAACCTCTTCTGTACTATCTCCAAAGCCTCCACGTCCTTTTGGTAGTGTGGCGACCAGAATTGCATGCAATATTGCAATATTCGAAGTGTGGCCTAACTAAAGTTCTGTACAGCTGCAACATGACTTGCCTATTTTTATACTCTATGCCCCGACCGATGACGGCAAGCATGCCGTATGCCTTCTTGACTACCTTATCCACCTGCGTTGCCACTTTCAGTCCTGTACGCCCAGATCTCTCTGCCGGTCAATACGCCTAAGGGTTCTGCCATTGACTGTATACTTCCCACCTGCATTAGGCCTTCCAAAATGCATTACCTCACATTTGTCCGAATTAAACTCTATCTGCCATTTCTCCGCCCAAGTCTCCAACCGATCTATATCCTGCTGTATCCTCTGACAATCCTCATCACTATCCGCAACTCCACCAACCTTTGTGTCGTCCGCAAACTTACTAATCAGACCAGCTACATTTTCCTCCAAATCATTTATATATACTACAAACAGCAAAGGTTCCAGCACTGATCCCTGCGGAACACCACTAGTCACATCCCTCCATTCAGAAAAGCACCCTTCCACTGTCTTCTATGACCGAGCCAGTTCTGTATCCATCTTGCCAGCTCCCCTCTGATCCCATGTGACTTCACCTTTTGTATCAGTCTGCCATGAGGGACCTTGTCAAAGGCTTTACTAAAGTCCGTACAGATAACATCCACTGCCCTTCCTTCATCAATCATCTTTGTCACTTCCTCAAAAAACTCAATCAAATTAGTGAGACACGACCTCCCCTTCACAAAACCATGCTGCCTCTCGCTAATAAGTTTGTTTGTTTCCAAATGGGAGTAAATCCGGTCCCGAAGAATCCTCTCTAATAATTTCCCTACCACTGACGTAAGGCTCACCGGCCTATAATTTCCTGGATTATCCTTGCTACCCTTCTTAAACAAAGGAACAACATTGGCTATTCTCCAGTCCTCTGGGACCTCACCTGTAGCCAATGAGGATGCAAAGATTTCTGTCAAGGCCCCAGCAATTTCTTCCCTTGCCTCCCTCAGTATTCTGGGGTAGATCCCATCAGGCCCTGGGGACTTATCTACCTTAATGCTTTACAAGACACCCAACACCACCACCTTTTTGATAATGAGATGACTGAGACTATCTGCAGTCCCTTCCCTAGGCTCATCATCCACCAAGTCCTTCTCTTTGCTGAATACTGATTCAAAGTACTCATTTAGTACCTCGCCCATTTCCTCTGGCTCCACACATAGATTCCCTTCTCTGTCCTTGAGTGGGCCAACCATTTCCCTGGTTACCCTCTTGCTCTTTATATACGTATAAAAACCTTGTGATTTTCCTTAATCCTGTTTGCCAATGACTTGTTTTATTTGTTAAGGAAAAATCTTGTATGACGAACATGATTGAATTTTTTGAAGTAACAAGGAGGATTGATGAGGGCAGTGCAGTTGTTGTGGTCTACGTGGATTTTAGCAAGGCTTTTGACAAGGTCCCACATGGCAGACTGGTTAAAACAAAATGCCCATGGAATCGAGGGAAATGTAGCAAAGCTGGACACAAAATTGGCTCAGTGGCAGGAAACAAAGGGTGTTTTTGCGACTGGAAGGCTGTTTCCAGTGGCGTTCCGCAGGACTTTTTGTGCTATGTATTAACAATGTGGGCATAAATGTAGGGGGCATGATCAATACGTTTGCAGATGACACAAAAATTGGCCGTGTGGTTGACAGCGAGGAGGATAGCTGTCGACTGCAGGAAGATATCAATGGATTGGTTAGGTGGACAAAAAAGTGGCAAAAGTGCAGAGCTCTGAAATACAGACGGATATGGGTGGCCTAATGCTTGAATCGCATAAAGTTAGTATTCAGGTACAGCCCATAATTAGGAAAGCTAATAGAATGTTATCATTTATCGCGAGGGGAATTGAATACAAAAGTAGGGAGGTTATGCTTCAGTTATACAGGGCATTGGTGAGACCACATCTGGAGTACTGTGTACAGTACTGGTCTCCTTATTTAAGGAAGGATGTAAATGTGTTGGAGGCAGTACAGAGAAGGTTTACGAGACTAATACCTGGAATGGGTGGGCTGTCTTACAAGGAAAGATTGGACAGGCTAGGCTTGTTTCAACAGGAATTTAGATGAGTAAGAGGCGACTTGATTGAAACATATAAGATCCTGAGGAGTTTGCACTGGAGTGCTGACTTGGGTTGCATTAGAGTGCTGAAGTGTGAGTTTTGTGACTGAGGCTAATTAAGGGTTAGTTGTATCTAAAGTCTAGTCTTTCTTTTAAGTAACAAATTAACTTAACAATTGCTGTTTGGGTTGGAGAAGGTGAGTTTTAGACCAGCTTTAAACAGAGTTCACTCAGGCTCTGCTTGCAGTTGCACCTTGTTAATTAGATAATTGGCTTAAACCAGTTTTCAGGGGCTAGAGTCACAGTATAAAAGTAGGCCATCTTACAGTGCTGACTTTGTTTGTACTGGAGTGCTGACTTGGGTTACATTAGAGTGCTAAAGTGGGAGTTTTGTGACTGAGGGAGTTCGGTGAGGAGGGAGCGAGGAGTTCCTTTCATTTCCTACCTGTCCTCAAAGAGCGTGAGGGGAGCCGAGAGTTTCCACAGCTGACTGGTGAGTAAGTCCTGGTGGGTATTTTTCAAACTGGATTGAATTGTAAGTCATTGTTTTAGCAAGACTTGGTTGATTTTTTAAATTATAATAGTCTTCCAAAGTTTTAAATTTAAAGGGTTTAGTCATGGCAGGAGAGCTTAAAGCTCCTCTTGCTGCATGTGGGAATCTGGGAACATTTCCAGTCTCCGGGACCAGCATGTGTGCAGGAAGTGTGTCCAGCTGCAGCTCCTGCAAGCTCGGGTTTCAGAGCTAGAACGGCGGCTGGAAACACTGTGGAGCATCCGTGAGTCTGAAAGCATCATGGATAGCTCGTAGAGAGGTGGTCACGCCGCAGCTGAAGGGACTTGAGGAAGGAAGGGAATGGGTGACCACCAAGCAGTCCAAGAGAATCAGGCAGGTAGTTCAGGAGTCCCCTGGGGTCCCGCTTGCAAATCGGTATTCCATTTTGGAGACTGATGAGGCTGGTTCCTCCAGGGAGTGCGAACAGAGCCAAGCTTCTGGCACCACAAGCAGCCTGTCTGCACAAAAATGGGGAAAGAAAGGAACAGAAATAGTAAGAGGGGATTCTATAGCCAGGGGAACAGATAGGCGCTACTGTGGCCGTCAACGTGACTCCAGGATGGTGTGTTGCCTCCCTGGTGCCAAGGTCCGGGATGTCACTGAACGGCTGCAGGGCATCCTGAAGGGGAAGGGTGATAAGGCAGAGGTCATGGTACATGTTGGTACCAATGACATAGGTAGAAAAAGGGATGAGGTCTTGCATCAAGAATTCAGGGAGTTAGGCAGCAGACTAAAAAGCAGGACCTCTCGGGTTGTCATCTCTGGATCACTCCCAGTGCCATGTGCTAGCGAGTATAGAAATAGGAGAATAGCACAGATGAATGCGTGGCTTAAGAGTTGGTGCAGGAGGGAGGGTTTTAGATTCCTGGACCACTGGGACCGTTTCTGGGGAAGGTGGGAACTGTACAAGCGGGACGCTCTACATCTGAATTAGAGGGGGACTAACATCCTTGTTGGCGGATTTGCTAGTGCTGTTGGGAGGAGTTTAAATTAATTTGGCAGGGGGAGGGGACGCAGAATCCTCGCAGAATAGGGACACAGCTAAACAATGGAAAGCAAACAAATCAGAGGCAATACAGCGGAAGTAAGTTTCAAGAGAGTAAGACCAGGATGGATGGCCTCGACTTTAATGCCAGGAATATTACAGGTAAAACGGATGAGTTAAGGGCAAGGATTGACACGTGGAATTGTGATATAGTAGCCATCACGGAGACATGGTTGAGGGAGGGGCAGGATTGGCAACTCAATATCCCGGGATATAGAATCTTCAGGTGAGACAGAGGAGGGGGCATTGCAATATTAGTTAAGGAATCAGTTACTGCAGTAAGGAGAGATGATATCTTGGAGGGGGCATCAAATGAAGCTTTATGGGTAGAGTTTAGGAATAAAAAAGGGACAGCCACATTGCTACGTGTTTATCATAGACCCCCAGATAGTCAGCGGGAAATTGAGGAGCAAATATGTGCACAATTCGCAGAGGTGTGTAAAAATAATAATAGGGTAATTATATTAGGTGTTTTCAACTTTCCCAACATTAATTGGGATACTCATCATGTGAAGGGCTTAGATGGAGTGGAGTTCTTAAAATATATACAGGAGAACCTTTTAGCTCAATATGTAGAGGATCCAACAAGGGAGGGTGCAGTGCTGGACCTAATTCTGGGGAATGAAGCCGGACAAGTGGTTGATGTGTTGGTGGGGGTGCATTTTGGTGATAGCAACCACAACATGGTATAATTTAAGCTTGTTATGGAGAAAGAAATAGTTTTCTTCTTCTTTGGCCTCCTTATCTCGAGAGACAATGGGTAAGCGCCTGGAGGTGGTCAGTGGTGTGTGGAGCAGCGCCTGGAGTGGCTACAAAAGCCAATTCTAGAGTGACAGGTTCTTCCACAGGTGCTGCAGAAAACTTTGTTTGTCGGGGCTGTTACACAGTTGGCTCTCCCCTTACGCCTCTGTCTTTTTTCCTGCCAACTGCTAAAGTCTCTGCGACTCGCCACACTTTAGCCCCGCCTTTATGGCTGCCCGCCAGCTCTGGTGAACACTGGCAACTGACTCCCACGACTTGTGATCAATGTCACAGGACTTCATGTCTCGTTTGCAGACGTCTTTAAAGCGGAGACATGGACGGCCAGTGGGTCTGATACCAGTGGCGAGCTCGCTGTACAATGTGTCTTTGGGGATCCTGCCATCTTCCATGCGGCTTACATGGCCAAGCCATCTCAAGCGCCGCTGACTCAGTAGTGTGTATAAGCTGGGGATGTTGGCCGCTTCGAGGACTTCTGTGTTGGAGCTACGGTCCTGCCACCTGATGCCAAGTATTCTCCGGAGGCAGCGAAGATAGAATGAATTGAGACGTCGCTCTTGGCTGACATACGTTGTCCAGGCCTCGCTGCCATAGAGCAAGGTACTGAGGACACAGATTTGATACACTTGGATTTTTGTGTTCCGTGTCAGAAAGAAATAGACAAGTTGCAAAAAAAGGTTTTGGATTGGGGGAGAGCGAATTTTAGTAAAATAAGGCAGGATCTGGCCCAGATAGACTGGAAAGAGTTACTTGTTGGGAAATCTAAAGAAGAGCAGTGGGGGGCATTCAAAAAGGAAATGGGCAGGGTACAGGCCCAACATGTTCCCTCGAGGGTAATAGGTAGAAGCAACAAGCCCAGAGAACCATGGATGACCAGAAACATTCAGGGTACGATGAGTAGGAAAAGAGAGGCTTTTAGCAAATACAAAGAGAGCAAATCAATGGAAGCATTAGTGGAGTACAGAAAGTGTAGGATGGAGCTTAAGAAAGCAATTAGGAGAGCAAAGAGGGGATATGAGAAAGCTCTGGCTGGTAAAAGTAGGGAAAATCCCAAGATATTCTATATCAATGGGAAGAGGATAACCAGGGAAAAAGTAGGACCCATTAGGGACCAAGGGGGAAATCTGTGGGTGGAGCCAGAGGACATCGGTAGGGTGATGAATGAATACTTCACATCTGTCTTCACCCAAGAGAATGAGGAAGTAGATATGGAACTCAGAGAGAGAGAGACTGTGAGGTTCTTGAACAAATTGTCATAGGGAGTAACAAGGTATTGGGAGGTTTTGGAAGGCTTAAAAGTGGACAAATCTCCAGGTCCAGACGATTTGTGTCCCAGGATGCTGTGGGAGGCGAGGGTGGAGATTGCAGGGGCTCTGACCCAAATTTTTAATTCCTCTCTGGCCACTGGGGAGGTACCAGAGGACTGGAGAACAGCTAATGTGGTCCCACTATTTAAGAAAGGTTGTAGAGCTAAGCCAGGGAACTATAGACCAGTGAGTCTCACGTCAGTGGTAGGGAAACTATTGGAGAAAATTCTGAAGGAGAGAATCTATCTCCACTTGGAGAGGCAAAATTTGATTAGAAATAGTCAGCATGGCTTTGTCAGAGGAAGGTCATGCCTAACAAATCTGATTGAATTTTTTGAGCATGTGACCAGGTAGATGAGGGTAGTGCAGTTGATGTAGTTTACATGGATTTCAGCAAAGCCTTTGACAAGGTCCCACATGGGAGACTTATCAAGAAAGCAAATGCACATGGGATACAGGGTAACTTGATAAGGTGGATTCAAAATTGGCTTAGCTGTAGCAGACAGAGAGTGATGACAGCCGGCTGTTTTAGTGACTGGAAGCCAGAGTCCAGTGGCATACCACAGGGATCTGTGCTGGGTCTCCTATTGTGTGTCATTTATATAAACGACATAGATGACTAAGTGGGGGGTAGGATCAGTAAGTTCACGGATGACACAAAGATTGGCCGAGTTGTTAACAGTGAGGTTGAGTGTCTTGGGTTTCAGGAAGATATAGACGGGATGGTCAAATGGGCAGAAAAGTGGCAGATGGAATTTAACCCTGAAAAGTGTGAGGTGATACACTCTGGAAGGAGTAATGTGACATGGAAGTATTCAATGAATGGCCTGACACTGGGAAGTTCCGAGGAACAAAGGAACCTTGGCGTGTTTGTCCATAGATCCCTGAAGGCAGAAGGGCAGGTTAATAGGGTGGTGAAAAAGGCATATGGGACACTTGCCTTTATCAATCGAGGCATAGATTACAAAAGCAGGGAGGTCATGTTGGAGTTGTATAGAACTTTGGTAAGGCCACAGCTGGAGTGCTGTGTGCAATTCTGGTCACCACATTATAGGAAGGATGTGATTGCACAGGAGGGGGTGCAGAGGCGATTCACCAGGATGTTGCCTGGGATGGAATATTTAAGCTATGAAGAGAGGTTGGATAGGCTTGGGTTGTTTTCGCTGGAGCAGAGAAGACTCAAGGGTGACCTGATCGAGATGTACAAGATTATGAGGGGCATGGACAGGGTGGATAGGGAGCAGCTGTTCCCCTTAGTTGAAGTGTCAGTTACTAGGGTACACAAGTTTAAGGTGAGGGGCAGGAGGTTTAAGGGAGATTTGAGAAAGAACTTTTTTACCCAGAGGGTGGTGACGGTCTGGAATGCACTGCCTGGGAGGGTGGTAGAGGCGGGTTGCCTCACATCCTTTAAAAAGTACCTGGATGAGCACTTGGCATGTCATAACATTCAAGACTATGGGCCAAGTGCTGGTAAATGGGATTAGGTAGACAGGTCAGGTGTCTTTAATGCATCGGTGGGCCGAAGGGCTTCTTCTGCGCTGTATTATTCTGTGATTCTGTCTTGACAGGGTGGATGTGGAAAAGATGTTTCCCCTTGTGGGAAAATCTAGTACTCGGGGTCACTGCTTAAAAGTAAGGGGTCGCCCATTTAAGACAGAGATGAGGAGAAATGTTTTCTCTGAGGGTCATGACTCTGGAATTCTCCTCCTCAAAAAATGTTGCAAGCAGAGTCTTTGAATATTTTTAAGGCAGAGGTCGATAGATTCTTGATAAGCAGTGGGGTGGAAGTTTATCGGGGGTTGGTGGAAATTTGGAGTAATCAGTTCAACCATGAACTTATTAAATGGCAGAGCAGGCTCGAAGGGCCGAATAGCCTACTCCTGCTCCTAATTCATATGTTCGTAAATGGAATTCAACCTGGGGAGGTGTGAGGTGATGCATTTGGGGAGGCCAAACAAGGCAAAGGAATACATGATTAATGGGAGAATACTGAGAGATGTAGAGGAAGTGAGGGACCTTGGAGTGAAAGTCCACAGATCCCTGAAGGTAGCAAGACAGGTTGATAAGGTGTTTAAGAAGGCATATGGAATCTGTTCCTTTATTAGCCGAGGTATAGAATATAAGAGCAGGGAGATTATGCTGGAAATGTACAACTCATTTGTTAGGCCACAACTTGAGTACTGTGTGCAGTTCTGGTCACCTCATTACAGAAAGGATGTAATTGCACTCGAGAGGGTACAGAGGAGATTTACAAGGATGTTGCCAAGACAGGAAAAATGCATCTATGAGGAAAGATTAGATGGGCTGGGGTTGTTCTCCTTGGATCAGAGAAGGCTGAGGGGAGAGGTGATTGAAGTGTACAAGATTTTGAGGGGCCTGGATAAAGTGGATGTGAAGGGTCTATTTACCTTAGCAGAGAGGTCACTGACGAGGGGGCATAGATCTAAAGTGATTGTAGAAGGATTAGAGGGTGGTGGGGGTCTGGAACTCACAGCCTGAAAGCATAGTAGAGGCAGAAACCCTCAACTCATTTAAAAGGTATTTGGATATGCAACTCAAGTGCTGTAACCTGCAGGGCTACGGACCAAATGCTGGACGGCGGGATTAGGCTAGGTGGCTTGTTTGTCGGCCGGCGCAGACAAGACGGGCCAAGTGGCCTCTTTCTGTGCCCTAAATTATGATATTTTTTCGATGACTTTTATTTCTTAGCCAACCGAGCTTGCATCTATGACTTTGTACAACTTTCTGATAAACATTTGATCTTTTGTACCGGCTGTTTGTGTAATTTAGTTCATTTCAATTCGTGGTCTCTTTTGTCAGATCGCGTAAGGGAGCAGATAGCATAGCAAGGTCAGGCATGAAGCGACTGCAGTACGTGACGAGACCTAGCAGACTCCAGACATCTTGCACGTTTGTAATGGCTTCAACTTTCCGTGGATCTGGTGATACTCCTTCACCACTGAACACATGACCAAAGAATTCAATTCAGCTTTCAATAAACAAGCACTTGTCTATTCAAGGTGAGGTTACATTCTCTGAGACTTTGTAGGCATGCATGTAGGCATGTCTCAAGTTCACTTTCAGTGCGGCTATAGATGAGAATGTCATCACTGATGCCCAGTGTACCTTCAAGTCCTTGGAGTGCAGATTGAATCAAGTGCTGAAATATCTCAGCTGCAGAAGTGACTCCAAAGTTCAGCCTTCTGTATTGGATTTTTCCAATATGAGTAGAGAATACAGTAAGATATCTTGATTCTTCTGCAAGCTCGATTTGATGCTAGCCAGCATTGAGGTCAAGTTTAGCAAAGTGTTTAGTACCATTCACTTTCTCTGATGTCATCGATTGTCAGCGTCAAGTGTCTTTCTCGTTGCATGGTTTGATTTGGTGATCGCATATCAATGCAGATTCTAATCTGGTTCCCGCTCTCTGGTTTCTTGACGACTTGTATGGGTGAGACACAAGGGGTAGGCTCAACACCAACTTTCTCAATAATGTAAAGGTCAAGTAGGTGCTGAAGTTACTTCTCTGTCTGTTTCCTGACATGAAATGGTATTCATCATCATTGAAATGCAACTGGGGGCACATTAGGATCTACATGCAGCTTGCAGGTAACACCTTTCAGCTTGCCGATACCAGTGAAACGATAAGCATACAGTTTGAAAATGTTTTTGCTATGCAAAAGAATCGCAAACATGACTGCAACCATGTGCAGATCAGTTGCTATGTGGAAACTGATAAGCATGTCACATTCTCCAGATATGACACAGAATACAGCTTTTGTTCTAGCGCCTTTAAATAAGGCTGGCGTTGCAAAAGTTCTGATGATTTTCAGCAGTTTGTCACTGTTGTAAGGGAAAATTTTTGTGTTCCCTGGTTTGCAGAGAATGGGGCAATCCTGAAGTTTGTTGAGCATTTTGTCTCCCACGACATTGACAGATGCTCCTGTATCTATGAGCACATCTATGTCCGAACTGCCAATGGTCACCATCACACGTGGCGGTTTGCTGTGTCTGACAGAGAGCTCAAAAGTGTGTTCAGGGTCATCTGCCTCTTCTTTAGCTACATTCCTTCACCTTTCTGCTGTGGTACACATATGTAACACCATTTTGTTGGTATTGGTCTTCGTAGTTGATTTTGCTGATGAGCGACAAACACAAGTAAAGTGGTTGGGTTTTCCACAGGCTTTACACTGTTTACCAGTAGCAGGCCACTGTCTGGTGTGGGTAAGCACTGCCACAATGGAAGCATTCTCTGGATAAGTTGCAATTCTGTTTGTGAGACGGCTTTGTTGCTTTGCAGATGGTTTCCTGGCACGAGCGATGAATAGTGTTCACAGGAGTTGAACTTGGGAGTGTGTTAGTTATATTAGCCTCAACTTCAGTATCTCTGGATTAAGTGCGATAGTGATCTTGCTAACTCCAACAGCTGGTAGCTTTCTGTCTTTCTCGAGTGCTTGTCGGCATAGTTGACTGGAGAGACGGCCTTCGACTATTTGTGTTTTGATTACTCATTCAACATGTTCAACATCACCAAAGTCACATCTAGTTGCTCGGCACCTCAACCACATGCAATATTATTCAATTCTCTTGTTTGCTTCTTTCTTAATGCGAAGATAATGGTTTCATATATGGTGTTTTTTCTGGGTGTGAAATAGGTTGTCAGCACATTTTTTTGCTGAGTCATAGTCATTTCGTTCAGGCGTAAATGTCTCAAAGATATCCTCTAATTCTTCACCTCCACAGTGTAGAAGAAAGGCCTTTTTACTTGTGTCATCTATGATTGCAAAAGCTGCCATCATGCCTTCAAAACGTCGCAGCCAATTTTGCCAATGTGGGGATTTGGATGATGGCTCTGAATGCATATCAAAAAATGGTAGACTGGGCATAGACCATGCCATACTGATCAGCAACGCAGTGATAAAGGATCCAGCATCGCACTCTTATCAGAGGAAACCTCTCTGCAGTAATCTGATATTATATTTATTTGGTTATTTTTGGAGAGGTCAGAGTGCGAGTATACACTGTACTAGCTTCCTGTGTGTGCATAACACAGTCTGCAAGTTAAAATGCCCTATGTAAAAGTAGACAAAAGCTTCCAAAATTTTCATATCTAAAAGAAATGTTACTGTTTTTTTTTCATCCTTTGCTATTTACCTCGTCATCATTGTGATATCTTCAGGACCTGAGTGAGGTTTAGCCGAGTTTGGTATAGGATATGAGGCAAAGACAGAGAGACAAAGACTGCAGCAGCTGAACATAAAGGCTTCTCCGTTTATTCTCTCTTAGTTTCACTTTCTCTTTCCTAGCATGTGTGTTCTACAGCAGCCTCTAGAATACACAATGTAACTGTTTCAAAACACTACAACACTACAGGTGGGACTGCCCTCACCTGGTTCCACACTTTACGTATCTAGTTGTAGCCAGAGAATTTCACGCAATGGCTTCTCTTCCCGCTCCCTCACCAAGGATCTCATCTTGGCCACCTGCTACTTCTCATCTGAATGCTGCCCCTCGAAAGGTGTCATCCAAAAACATGTCGTCAGGTTTCACATGTATGCTGATGACATCCAGATCTATCTCGCCACCACTTCTCTTGACCCCTCTTTAAAATCTACCTGTTTGACAAAGCTTTTAATCACTGCCCTAGTATGTCTTGGTGTCAATATTTGTCTGATTATGCTCCTGATAAGTGCCTGGAAGGCATTAGAAAGAGATCATACTTCTGAATTTACCTCTTAAAATGGTGTGCGGGGAAATGCATAGAAGCTTTTCAATGTAACCTCCAAAATATAATTAAGATTGGTCTTTTTTAATTGGCACCCCAGGTCTGTTACAATAGGCATGACATTCTCAGTAACTGGAAGCTATTCTCAGCAGAATCATTTTTGTTCTCAGAAGACAGACAGGGTAAAAAAGTGAAACTGTCCAGGTCTATGGATATGATATGTGTAGGAAATATTTCAGTTAATGGAATCCAGCAGGGCTGTATTTTATGATCTGCATTCAGTCTCAAGAAATCCCATGAAACAGGGAGCCATTAATCTCAGATACACTGTATTTGTTCACATTATTCTATTTTTACAAAATGTTCCCATTTGAAGTGAAACATGCTCAGCCATTTATAGACAAAAAAACTTTGCATTAGGTTTCACTCTTGGAACAAGTCCTGAAATCAACACTGAGTGCCATAGTGTCCCAGTGAAGAATAAATTATGTATTAAACTTCTGGTGGATCTTGAAATCCAAAACCTCAAATTAATATTTATTGGTGTAATGTAGAAACATTTAATTACAGTGTTAATGGAAAGTAAAACCCTCAACCATTATTTCCACACTTAAAAGTAAACTACGCCTTATAACAATCTGTCAATGTCATTTCTTATCATACTGTGGTGATACAAACACTGCAGATTTCCCAGGCACAACATTTAAAAAGAGGCTTTTTCTAAAAAAAACTAAGGTTCGGATTTCTTCCAGTCTCCCCTGATCTTCTTGGGCAGTGGACTTAACTTCTAGGCCAATGCTGGCTAAAAAGTGATACATGAGATACATACTTGGAATCAACTCTCCCTGTCCTATGATTGTGGAGGCTTCCACTCAGTGGGCTGAATTTCAATCGACCCTTGGAGACAGGGACGGAGGTGGAGGGGGGCATAAAATTGGAAAGGAGAGGTTAGGCCGGATGTCCAACATCGGGACACCCCATCCCCATTTTATCAATGGCAGCAAACGTGGAGGGCGGAGAGCTAACATTGAAGCAGTGTAAAGGCCTGCTCAGGTCAGGGAAAAAAAACCCGACCCGAACCCGACAGAACCACATCAGACCTAAGCCCAAGTCCCTCTATTTTCTTACCCCGTCCGACCCCGAACCGACCCGAGCCTTACCCCGAACCGACCCAAGCCCGACCCGAATGTTCCTTTTTCCTACCTTGCGACTCCGAAGCTGCAGCATGAGCGTGATGACATCATAGAGACGCACACTCGCTCACTGCGCAGACTCAAAGTTTCCCTCCTTGATGTCCCGGACTCCCAGCTCAGGTAGGTTTTTTTCCTTTAAACACTTACCAGCAATACTTACTTTGCGCATCCGACCCAGAACCGGCCTGACCCGGAAGAGCGACCCGACCCGAAACCGACACATGTTGTCGGATGCCGTCAGGTTCGGGTCGGGTAGCAGGCCTTTAACACAGTGGGCAGATAATTAAGGTAATTAAGAGGCCTATTGACAGAGATTTTCTCAGTTTTCAATCTTATTAATGGCACTTGGGAATCAGGGGCTTCAGAGACTCGCCTGGTTGAGGGAGGCGACATGGGAGCAGGAGTTCATTGCTGGCTACAAAGGGAGGCCATCACGAGAGGCAGCATCAATTGCCAAGCAGGTTGAAGAAGGAAGGGCATCAGGAATTGACTGAGGAGTGAGGGCAAAGGTGCCAACACTACGCAGGAGACATATCAGCAGGCAACAGGAAAGTGCCAACTCTGACGACGTATCAGGTGGGAGAAAGGGAGGGGGGAGCTTTTGGCAGTGAAGGCCTTGCACTTAGGGAGAGCTCACCTATCATGGGTGTCATTCATCCGGGCTTCGGGGACCCTGTTGAAGAGGAGGTACAGCAGAGCAGCAGGTTGGTCCAGGTACCAACAGCAGCACAGCACCAACCTGTGAACCCACAGGAGTGTCAGCATCAGCCTCCAGACAATGGGGAAGGGTGTAAAGGGGAAAGACAGCAGCCTCCTCCACGAAGAAGCTACCCTCCAGAGGGGGCCTATTGGTCGAGGCTCAACTACCTATAGATGTCCGAGAGGCAGTGTCACCAAAGAGCCCTCCTCTCCAGGGAGGTCGTCACTGACCTATGCGCTATGATGCATGACGAGCTGAGCCCCAAAGGACTTGGTGGAAATCCAATATCAGTGGCGCCTCTGGATCATTTCGGGGATCCACCAGCAGCCGATCGGTGCATCAAGGAGGTCAATGGCCCTTTTCAGGGGGGGCTGGCAACTACATGCGCTTCCGCACGGATCCCAATGGTCAAGCTGAGAGGTCCAACAGGTTGGCGGCCAATGCTGGATTCCCTCAGGTGCAAGGTGTTATTGACTGCACACACGTAGCCATCAAGGCTCCTGCAGACCAGCCAGCAGCCTTCATCAACAGGAAGGGCTTCCACTGGCTCAATGTATAACTGTCTGTGACCACGATAAACAGAGCCTGCAGTTCTGTGCTTCCCAGGAAGTTGTCATGATGCCTACATTTTAAGGCAGTCGGAGGCGCCAGAGCTATCCTGGCCCACTGCACACCTTCAGAGATGGATCCTTGTGAGGAACCCAAGCATGCAGCCAGAGGAGAGGTACAGCACCTGCCATGGAACAATGCAAATGACCATCAAACAGGCCACTGGTCTACTCAAGGTGTGATTCAGGTGCCTAGATCAGTCTGGTGGAGCCCTTTAAGCCCCAGCGAGGATCTTGGGTATCGTGGTAGTCTGCTATGCACTGCACAAGCCAGTGCTATAGAAGGACAAGGCATTGAATGACGAGAGTATTGAGAAGCACGATGCTTCATCAGACGATGAGAATGATGAAGAAGCTGGCCAAGCATCGCCAGATGAAGGACCCCAGGGACAACAAGATGCCATGAGATGTTAATTTGTTAATTGTGTATCAATTGTTTGATCAGATGCAAGTGGAGGGTGTTAATTGGGGTCTTACTTGAACACTTATAAGCAGACACTTACTAAGACTGATGGAAGGTTTGAGTGAGGAGCCACATGTTTGTAATCCTTTTACTCCGTACAATAGATGTGAAACTAAGGAAAGATGGGCTACAGCATTATCCATCCATAACAAGCTTTCTGGAGTTTAATATGGTAGCAGAGGATGCTTGCCTAAAGCTGAAGATTGGAAACTAGAATTTTTTTTAATTTTTACATAGAAAACTAAAATCTCATGGGCTATTGTGGAAAATATGCCAGAAAGCAAGTGTAAATTGTCAGGGTATGATTACCCTCCAACGTTCTGAGTCTGAACCATATGACCAGTGGAAGTAGATTTGTGGATACGGGTTACATCTCCACCAAAGAGCAAACAAAGTACGGCCTTGGCACTGTCACTTCCTACCATAAGTAAAATCAGAAGTAAAGTGTTTTGTGAACTGGATGCTTGTCAATTGGATACGGATGAAAGGTTCGATCTTCTGTTAGAATTCTTGGATAAAATTTACAAGAAAGATGACCAAGTTCAGGAGACCAGTTTGGGTAGAGATGAGAAATCATAAAGGCAAGAAGTCACTTGTGGGAGTAGTGTAAAGGCCCCCTAACATTAACCACACTGTTGGATAGGGTATAAAGGAAGAAATAATGGCAGCTTGTCAGAAAGGTACAGCAATAATTAAGGGGGATTTTAACTTACATATAGACTGGAAAAATCAGATGGGCAGAGGTAGCCTAGATGAGGAGTACACAGAATGTTTTCAGGATAAGTTATTGGAACAATACATTCTGAAGCCAACCAGAGAGCAGGTTATACTAGACCTGGTAGCGTGCAACAAGATTAATTAATGACCTCGTAGTTAAGGCACCCACTGGGTGTGATCATAATATGATTGAATTTTACATTCAGTTTGAGGCAGAGAGAGTGTGTCCAAGACTAGTATTTTAAACTTAAATAAGGGCAATTATGAGGGCATGAAAGCAGAACTAGCTAAAGTGAACTGGCAAATCAGGTTAATTGATAAGTCAATAGAGATGCAGTGGCAGACATTTAAGTATACACAAAATAGATACATTTCGACGAGAAAGAAAAATTCCAATGGTGGGACCCGCCATCCGTGGTTAACTAAAACAGTTAAAGTTAGTATCAAACTTAAAGAAAAAGCCTATAATTGTACCAAGATGGGAGGCAGGTCAGAAGATTTGACAGAATATAAAGAAAACAGCAAAGAATGACTAAAAGATTGATAAGGAAGGTAAAACGAGAGAAAGCTAGCTAGAAATATAAATACAGATAGTAAGAGTTTCTATGGATACTTAAAAAAGAGTTAAAGTGAGCATTGGTCCTACAGAAAGTGAGTCGAGGGAATTAATAATGGATAAGAAGAAGATGGCAGATGAATTGAACAGATATTTTGCATCAGTTTTCACTATTGAGGATAGAAATAACATCCCAGTATTAGCTGTAAGTCCGGAAATGGAAGGGAGGGAGGAACACAAGAAAATTACAATCACCAGGGAAGTGGTACTGAACATATTGTTGGAGCTGTGGGCTGACAAGTCCCTGGGTCCTGATGGACTTCATCCTAGGATGTTAAAAGAAGTGGCTAGTGAGATAGTTGATGCGTTAGTTTTAATTTTCCAAAATTCCCTAGATTCGGGGAAGGTTCCGTTAGATTGGAAAATAGCGAATGTAACTCCTTTATTCAAAAAGGAAGGGAAACAGAAAGCAGAAAACTCAGGCCAGTTAGCTTAACATCTGTCTTAGGGAAAATGTTAGACGCTAACAGGACATGCGCGATGCCAATATCATCACCCTCTATAAGAACAAGGGTGACCACGGTGACTGCAACAACTACCGTGGAATCTCCCTGCTCAGCATAGTGGGGAAAGCCTTCGCTCGTGTCACTTTAAACAGGCACCAGAAGCTGGCTGAGCGTGTCTATCCTGAGGCACAGTGTGGCTTTTGAGCAAAGAGATCCACCATTGACATGCTGTTCTCCCTTCGCCAGCTACAGGAGAAATGCCATGAACAACAGATGCCCCTCTACGTTGCTTTCATTGATCTCACCAAAGCCTTTGACCTCGTCAGTAGATGTGGTCTCTTCAGACTACTAGAAAAGATTGGTTGCCCACCAAAGCTACTGAGTATCATCACCTCATTCCATAACAATATGAAAGGCACAATTCAGCATAGCGGCGCCTCATCAGACCCCTTTCCAATCCTGAGTGGTGTGAAACAGGGCTGTGCTCTCGCACCTACACTGTTCGGGATGTTCTTCTCCCTGCTGCTCTCACATGCTTTCAAGTCTTCAGAAGAAGGAATTTTCCTTCACACAAGATCGGGTGGCAGGTTGTTCAACCTTGCCCGTCTAAAAGCTAAGACCAAAGTACGGAAAGTCCTCATCAGGGAACTCCTCTTTGCTGACGATGCTGCATTGACAGCTCACACTGAAGTGTGTCTGCAGAGACTCATCGACAGGTTTACGGCTGCCTGTAATGAATTTGGCCTAACCATCAGCCTCAAGAAAACGAACATCATGGGACAGGACGTCAGAAATGCCCCATCCATCAATATCGGCAACCACAGTCTGGAATTGGTTCAAGAGTTCACCTACCTAGGCTCAACTATCACCAGTAACCTGTCTCTCGATGCAGAATTAAATAAGCGCATGGGAAAGGCTTCCTCTGCTATGTCCAGACTGGCCAAGAGAGTGTGGGAAAATGGCGCACTGACACAGAACACAAAAGTCCAAGTGTATCAAGTCTGTGTCCTCAGTACCTTGCTCTACGGCAGCGAGGCCCGGACAATGTACGTCAGCCAAGAGTGACGTCTCAATTCATTCCATCTTCGCTGCCTCCGAAGAATCCTTGGCATCAGGTGGCAGGACCGTATCTCCAACACAGAAGTCCTCGAGGTGGCCAACTTCCCCAGCATATACACCCTACTAAGCCAGCGGCGCCTGAGACGGCTTGGTCATGTGAGCCGCATGGAAGATGGCAGGATCCCCAAGGACGCATTGTACAGCAAGCTCGTCACTGGTACCAGACCCACCAGCCGTCCATGTCTCCACTTTAAAGACGTCTGCAAACACGACATGAAGTCCTGTGATATTGATCACAAGTCGTGGAAGTCAGTTGCCAGTGATTGCCAGAGCTGGTGGGCAACCATAAAGGCGGGGCTAAAGCATGGCGAGTCGAAGAGACTTAGCTGTTGGCAGGAAAAAAGACAGAAGCGCAAGGAGAGAGCCAACTGTGGAACAGCCCTAACAACCAATTTTATCTGCAGCACCTGTGGAACAGTCTGTCACTCTAGAATTGGCCTTTATAGCCACTCCAGGCGCTGCTTCACAAACCACTGACCACCTCCAGACGCTTACCCATTGTCTCCCGAGACAAGGAGGCCAAAAGAAGAAACTATTATTAAAGATGGTATAGCAGGGCACTTAGTAAAATTCAAGGTAAAAGGCAGAGTCAACATGGTTTTGTGAAAGGGAAATCATGTTTAACCAATTTATTGGAGTTCTTTGAGGGAGTTACATGTGCTGTGGATAAAGGGGAACCAGTGGATGTATTGTACTTAGATTTCCAGAAGGCATTTGATAAGGTGCCACATCAAAGGTTATAGCAGAAAATAAAAGCTCACGGTGTAGGGGGTAACATATTGGCATGGACAGAAGATTGGCTAGATAACAGGAAACAGACAGTAGGCATAAATGGGTCATTTTCTGGTTGGCAAGATGTAACGAGTGGTGTGCCACTGGGAACTGTGCTGGGGCCTCAACTTTTTACAATTTATATAAATAATTTAGATGAAGGGACCAAAGGTATGGTTACTAAATTTGCTGATGATACAAAGATAGGTAGGAAAGTAACTTGTGAAGAGGACATAAGGGGGCTACAAAGGGATATTGATAGGTTAAGTGAGTGGGCAAAGATCTGGCAAATGGAGTATAATGTGGGAAAGTGGCAAATTGTCCACTTTGGCAGGAAGAATAAAAAAGCATATTATCTAAATGGTGAGAGATTGCAGAGCTCTGAGATGCAGAGGGATCTGGCTGTCCTAGTGCCTGAATTGCAAAAGGTCAGTATGCAAGTACAGCTAGTAATTAGAAAAGCTAATAGAATGTTATCTTTTATCGCGAGGGAAATTGAAGACAAAAGTAGAGAGGTTATGCTTCAGTTATACAGGGCATTGGTGAGACCATATCTGGAATATTGTATACAGTACTGGTCTCCTTATTTAAGGAAGGATGTAAATGTGTTGGAGGCATTACAGAGAAGGTTTACGAGACTAATACCTCGAATGGGCAGGCTGTCTTACGAGGAAAGACTGGATAGGCTGGGCTTGTATCCGCTGGAATTTAGAAGAGTAAGAGGCAATCAAGCGACTTGATTGAAATATAGAAGATCCTGAGGAGTCTTGACAGGGTGGATGTGGAAAGGATGTTTCCTCTTGTGGGAGAATCGAGAACTAGGGGGTCACTATTTAAAAATAAGGGGTTGCCTATTTAAGACAGAGATGAGGAGAAAGTTTTTCTCTCAGTGGGTCGTGACTCTTTGGAATTCTCTTCCTCAAAAGGTGGTGGAAGCAGAGTCTTTGAACACTTTTAAGGCAGAGGTAGATAGATTCTTGATAAGCAAGGGGATGGAAGGTTATTGGGGGTAGGTGGAAATGTGGAGTAATCAGTTCAGCCATGAACTAATTGAATGGCAGAGCAGGGTTCAAAGGGCCAAGTGGCCTACTCCTGCTCCTAATTCGTATGCTCATATTGATTGCATATGAGGCATGGTCAGACTTTGATAGATTTCGGAAAACAGATGGACGGATATATCATGGACTTTAATAGACTGTATAGAAGATTGAGGAAATACAATGTGGAGATTCCTGGTTCAGTGCTAGCATTTAAATTGCTACATTGTGCTAGGGTGTCTTTTGATTAGATTAGAGATACAGCACTGAAACAGGCCCTTCAGCCCACCGAGTCTGTGCCGAACATCAACCACCCATTTATACTAATCCTACACTAATCCCAAATTCCTACCAAACATCCCCACCTGTCCCTATATTTCCCTACCACCTACCTATACTAGTGACAATTTATAATGGCCAATTTACCTATCAACCTGCAAGTCTTTTGGCTTGTGGGAGGAAACCGGAGCACCCGGAGAAAACCCACGCAGACACAGGGAGAACTTGCAAACTCCACACAGGCAGTACCCGGAATCGAACCCGGGTCCCTGGAGCTGTGAGGCTGCAGTGCTAACCACTGCGCCACTGTGCCGCCCTGTCATATATGGACAGACTCATGGTTCTAACTGCGGTTCAGTTCTTGGACAAAAGACTCCCAGTTGGATCAAATGTCTGCTGCCTTAAAAAAATTCCTGGGGAAACAGTCATTTCCTGCAGCCCTGATAGAACAGAACAGTCTGCAGTTACACAAAGAATGGAGGACTCAATGTTTACTAGATTTCAAAATGGTCCAGATACTGGAAGCAGGCCTAAGTCCAATGGAAGAGTTAAAGACAGGATGAATGAGGATGAAAACACCTTTAGCAGGTCTGACTATTACAGTGGAAGACAGAATTAGAACAGCAATCATAGGCGAATGAATCCCAGGAGTCCCAAAGAACAGTTAATAAGTGCTTCAGATGTGACTCAAAGTATCATCATGCAATGAACTGCCCTAAGCTGAGGGACAGAGTCCTCAAAATAACACAGAACGCAGAGAATTCTGTGGCAGAACAGAAATATACTGATGAATCTGAACAAATTGTACTAGTCACAAGGAGTTTTAGTCCTGTGATGAATGTGTTAGTTGCTGATTCGTTCAACTGTGCTGTTTTGAATACTACTGGCACATAGGCAGTATGTGGAACTGATTGAATCGAAATAATATTCTAACCACCCAGTAGTGAGGATCGACGCAAGGTTGAGTATAAAAGTACTAACAGCTTTAGGTTTGGTGATGACAACACAGTGAAGTCACTGAAGAGAGCAGTAATTCCATGTAAAATGGCTGGCGTAAGCCACTTTATCAGTACTGACGTAGTCTCGAGAGAGATACCTTTACTGTTGAGTAAGCCTTCAATGAAAAAGGCAAAATGAAACTTGATATGAAGCATGCTAAGGCAAGTGTTTTTGGAAAATCAGTTAATTTGCAGTTTACCAAGTCAGGGCATTATTGTATCCCCTTCACAAAACTGATGTTTCTAGACAGTGTTAGAGAAGTATTAATGGCATCGGTGTTAAGAATCAGAGCTAAAAAACAAATTGTCTTAAAGTTACACAGACAATTTGTTCACCCTTCTTGTCAGAGATTAGAACCCTGCTAAAGGATGCAGGTGTAATTGATAAAAAGTATACGAGGATAATAGAACAGATTGGTGAAAAATGTGAAATCTGTAAAAGGTATCAGAGGACACCATCACATCCTATTGTCAGCCTTCCATTGGCATGTGACTTTAACGAGGTAGTTGCCATGG
This sequence comes from Heterodontus francisci, assembly GCF_036365525.1. NCBI lineage: Eukaryota > Metazoa > Chordata > Chondrichthyes > Heterodontiformes > Heterodontidae > Heterodontus > Heterodontus francisci. The sequence goes on along the minus strand of NC_090380.1, from coordinate 95,663,833 downwards.
ATTAAAAATGTGGGCCAAAGACAAGAATATTTTCATTCTACATTTTATAGACCCAGCAACTAGATTTATTCTTTCTACAATAATAAATAGCAAAGTGTGATTATAGACAAAATTATGGAGAAATGGACAGGGACTGGACTTGGGGCACCAGCTAAGTTTCTGACTGATAATGAAGGGTAATATGCCAATGATGGGTTCAGAGACATGTGTGAAAACATGAACAGTATGGTTACGAATACTGCAGCTGAGAGTCCTTTCAGCAATGCGCCTTTGAAAAGAATCACGCAACGCTTGATGAAATGCTGCATAAAATCTTAGCTGACCATAAAACTGCAAGTTGACAACTGCTCTCGCATGGGTGGTTCATGCGTAAAATTCGCTTCAGATGGTTGGAGGATATAGTCCCTATCAATTGGTCGATGGGTGGAATCCCAAATTGCCTTCTGTACTGTGCGATAGTCCTCCTGCTCTAGAAGGTACTACAATTAGTTTAATTTTTTTCTGCATATTTGAATGCTTTACATGTAGGGAGATGGGCTTTCAACAAGGCTGAGGTCCCTGAGAAAATTCAGAGAGCTCTGAGGCATCGTACAAGGCCATCTGAGGCGGAATTTAATTTAGGAGATTTGATGCATTATACATTCCGTCAAGGCTCAAAAACTCCAAAGGTAAAGGCAGTTAACCGTGCATAACAAAGGAAGTTAAGGATTGCATAAGATTAAAAGAAAAGGCCTAGAAAGTTGCCAAAAATATTATTAAACCTGAGGATTGGGAGGATTTTAGAATACAGCAAAGAAACTAATAAAGGGAGAATAAAATATGAATGTAAGCTTGCAAAAAATATTAAAACGGACTGTAAGTGCTTCTACAGGTATGTAAAAAGGAAACATTTGGCTAAGACAAATGTGGGTCCATTACAGACAGAGTCAGGAGAATTTATAATGGGGAATAGAGAAATGGCGGAGAAGCTAAATGATTACTTTGTGTCTGTCTTCACCGAGGAAGATACATAACATCTCCTAGAATAAGATCCAAAGGATATGAGGGAATGAAGAATTGAAGGAAATTAGTATTAATAAGAAGGTTGTATTAGAGAAATTAATGGGGCTAGAGGTTGAAAAGTCCCCAAGACCTGATATTCTACATCCAAGAGTGTTGAAAGAGGTAGCTATGGAGATAGTGGATGCATTGGTGATCATCCAAAATTCTATAGACTCTGGGCGGTTCCTGCAGATTGAAGGTTGCAAATGTCACCACATTATTTAAAAAGGAAGGGAGAGAGAAAACGGAATTACAGACCTGTTAGCCTTATATCAGTTGTTGGGAAAATGCTAGAATCTATTCTAAAAGATGTGATAAATGGACACTTGGATAATAATGATCTGATTGGGCATAGTCAACATGGATTCATGAATGGGAAATCATGTTTAATGAACCTGTTGGGAGTTTTTTGTGGATGTTACTAACATAATTGATAAAGGGGAGTCGGTGGACATAGTATACTTGGATTTTTCAGAAGGTTTTTGATAAAGTCCCCCACAGGAAATTGGTTAGCAAAATTAAAGCACATGGGATAGGAGGTAATAAAATGGCATGGATTAAGGATTGGTTAACAGTTAGAAAGCAGAGAAAAGGAACAAACAGGTCATTCTCACATTGGCAGGCTATGACTAGTGTGGTACCAGCTGTTCACAATATATATCAATGATTTGGATGTGGGGACCAAATGTTGTATTTCCAAGTTCGTGGATGACAGGTAGGAATGTGTGTTGTGAGGAAGATGCAAATTGGCTTCAAGGGGATTTGGACAGACTTAGTGAGTGGGCAAGAACGTGGCAGATGAAATATAATGTGGAAAAATGTGAGGTTATCCACTTTGGTAGGAGCAACAAATGTGCAGAGTATTTCTTAAATAGTAAGAGATTAGAAAGTGTAGATGTACAAAGGGACCTGGGTGTCCTTGTCAATAAGTCACTGAAAGCTAACATGCAGGTGCAGCAAGCAATTAGGAAGGCTAATGTTACGTTAGCCTTTATCGCAAAAGAATTTGAGTACAGGAGCAGTGAAGTCTTGCTTCAATTGTATAGAACCTAGGTTAGACCACACTTGGAGTACTGTGTGCAGTTTTGGTCCCCTTACCTGAAGAAGTATATTCACCGGACTTGCTCCCGGGATGGCGGGACTGTCCTATGAAGAGAGATTGGGGAAACTGGGCCTGTATTCTCTAATGTTTGGTGATGAAGGTCCTGAGGAACAGAATGAGGTAGACCAAGGGTTGGACTGTAATGCGAGGGATCATGACGAGCACTCATAAAAGAGCCATCGCATCCAAAGGACAATTGACCCAAGTAGGTACTTGGGTAACATATTCCAGAAGGGTCTAATAGATGGAGGAATGCAATAATTGTGGGATGGGCAGAAAAATCTACAGGCAAGTTTAAATATTGGTTAAATGTTCAAGATGATGGCCAAGAAGCAAGGTCCATGCACTGACAGAATGGGGTGAAAGAGTGGAGGGTAAGAAAGTGCAGTTCAAGTTCTAATAGTGGGTCTGGAAGTGACTCTTGCATAAGGAAGCAATCACGTACTGGAGAAAGAGCCTCCGATAATGTGCGAGGCAGATCTTCCAGCAGTAGTCCAAAAGACATCAAAGTGCTAATAAAGGTAGTAGTTTGAGCAGATTCCACATTGAAATGAAGGCTAGAGAGCAGTCTCGGAATAGAACTAGAAGCAGAAATCCTCATGACTGTGAAGTTTTAGTGGCTGCCAATAACATTGAGGATAATTAATTAATAAGAGAAGCAAAATATAAGGAATTAGACAGTTGGAGAGAGTTTGGAGTTTATTGAGGTACCAGATAAGGAACAGCCAGCCTTGTGACATAGATGGATTTTTACTGAAAAGTCCTTCCCAATGGAACTTATAAGGCTAAAGCGAGGCTAGTTGTGAGGGGTTTTGAAGAGCGACTGAGTGATACCAATGTTGAAGTGGACTCTCCCACAACTAGAAAAGTAATCTTGAAAATCCTTTTAGCTCTTTTGGCCACATATTCATGTAAGTGTAGACCCATTGACATAAAGGCCTCATTTCTGGAGGGGGACACTTTTCAGAAGTGCTTTTGAAACCACCCACAGATGCAGAGAAAATTATGGAAACTGAACAAATCCATCCACGGCCTTAATGACGCTTCCAGGTTGTGGTATTTCTCCGTGAGATCTGTTTTGTTCAACTAAAAGCTGATCCTGCAATTTTTATTGGTATCGTAAAGGGAAACTTTCAGGCATCTTCATGATGCACGTTGATGATTTTTTATGGGGTGATACTGCAGATTTTGAGAAATATGTTAGTAATAAGATCAGGGCAGAATTTAAGACTGAGAGTCAAGCTTTTGGGGCCTTTAAATATATTGGTTTAGATATTAAGCAGACCAAGTCTGGAATAACTCTAAATCAATAATCCTACTTAGAGTGTGTTACTCCAATCCTGGTTAATCATGTTATCACAGGAAGATGATGATATATCTAAAGCAGAGACTGAGTGATTGCGAAGCTTTATTGGTCAATTAAACTAGTTGTGCACTCAGACTAGGCCTGATGCTAGTTTTGATGTGTTGGAATTAAGCACGATGATGAAACATCTGAAAGTTGAAAATGTTTTAAGGGCAAATAAAACATTAAAAAAACTAAATCTGGAGAAATGTGTACTGAAGTGCCCATCCTTAGGTGATCCAAAGAACATGAAGCTAGTAATTTTTAGTGATGCTTCACATGCTAATCTTGCTGATGGGTATTCGAGTGCAGCTGGTTTCATAATAATACTGATAGGTGAAAATTCTTTAGCTTGGGAGGCTAAGAAAATAAAACGAGTTGTTAAAAGCACTTTAGCCATTGAAATACTTGGTCTTGTGGAAGCAATGGATATGGAGTTCGATTTGTAAAAATATTTTGGGTGAAATTCTGAATATGGGACATACTGAAGGTAGGATACCCACTGAATGTTATGTGGATAATGGTACTTTGTGGGACAATGTACACTCTACAAAAAGTGAGTGAGAAAAGGCTACATATTGATGTTGCTGGATTGACTCAAATGCTGGAGAGAAAGGAAATCGCCAAACTTAAATGGGTAGATGCAAGTCATCAGTTAACTGATTGGACTAGCATTTCTTTTTGTGAAACAAAGAAATTGTTAGGGGTGCTAGAGGAGGGGAGTTTCACAATATAATATTTTGTACCCAATGTGGAATTTATTTTGAAATGTTCTTTTGAGCATGTTAATCCACATTGTGTTATAAAAGAAAGGGAATCTATTAATCTGTTAATTGTGCATCCATTGTTTGATTCTGTGCAGGTGGAGGGTATTAATTGGGGTCTTACTTGAGCACTTATAAGGAAACACTTACTGAGACTAGTGGAGGGTTGAAATGAGGAGCTACATGTTTGTAATCCTTATACTCTGTTCTCCCTTGTAAGGCATATTTGTGCTTCCCTGCTGACCCGAGCGGGTAAAAGTCCTGGTGGTGACTCCAGGTGCTTCATTCCCTTCTCACCTTGCCACTGCTGCCTTGAGTTCACAGTCAAGACAAGGGTATGCAGGTCACCCAGAGCCACCAATCTCTCAATGGAGGATGCCACTTGTGCACCAGAGACATTGCAGCATTCAAGGCCTGGATGGACTCCTCCATCATCTGCGCTTAGGTACGCAAAGCCTCTGGCATCTGTACTAGATGTTGTCTGACCTCTCACTGCAGCATTTCTCTTGATGCTGGCGACACCAGAGGCACATCATGAGCGTGACCTTGGATTGTCAGTGGCTTGAGCTGTGACTGCCTCCATCAGCTGCTTGGGCACATCTGTGCTGTGTTTACCAGGTTGTGTGACCGAATCTAACCGTGAGTGCAAACCCACCGACATGGGAGGGTCTACGCTAGTGGAAGGTGCGGGGGTATGAGGTGATGGTGTACCCTCTACCCTCTGAGGCTCCCTCGTCCTCCTGAGATACAGCAGGCTGACCCACAGTCTAAGTGGCTCTTTGTTGATGTTCTGCGTGACCTACAAGAGAGGACAGAGACAGTGAAGGCTTAAGGGCCTCCCCTCCTGACATTCCAACCACCCATATGTTGGAGCTCCCTGTAGGCAACCATAGCTCCATCGCTGCAGATGCAACCTTGTGCCCAACACGACCTTACTCACTATCGTGACAAGGCATCCGTCTCTCTGTCTGCTATGGAGTGACCGTCCTGCGATAATGTCAGCTCAATGGCCTCCTCCTCCATCAGACTTAGTATATGGAGATGTGAGTCATGGCTCGCTCTCTGTGATTGTGTCAGCAAGCCAAGATAAATATGAATGTTGTTGGTCTCCCAGCGAGAGAAGGCCAAGATCTATGCTGGTGGCAGTCCAGTGGTTATTGATGGGGGTCACAGAGATGCCTCCTGCGTATGGCCCCTTTCCAGGGACTTTGTGGGGCCTTTGATGAAAAATAGATGCCTTTCAATGCCAGTAGCAGTATGTCTTTCTGCTCTGATCCTTTGCCCATGACTGGAAGGGCACTTCCTCTCCACCCAACCCACCCTCCCTCCCTCTCTGACATATGCAGGGCCCAAGAAGTCAAGGATTTATGAGGTACTCACTTTCGCAGCCCCAATGGGGTCATTGAGCCACTTGCGGCACTGGACCTAGGTCCATGAGGTGAGCCCATGGCTGCTGATCTCTTCTGCTATCTGCAGTCAGGTTTGCTTGATCAGGCAGGCCAGTCTACTCCTCCCATCCCTTGGGAAGAGGAGCTCCCACCTGTCCCTTGCAGCCAGGTGGAGAACCTGGAGGGAGACACCACTAAAGCCTGGGGTTACCAGGCCTTCCTTCTGCAATGTTTGTGTTGCCTCTCTTCCCTGAAGAAAAACTTGCAGATGAAAATCATTTATTAAATACAGGACTGGCAGCCCTTTAAATATGACACCAGCCACGACATCAGCTGATGCCACCATCGCCACCTCCACACCCATCACCATCCACTTCATTGGATAGCCCCTGCATCTCAATACTCTTAATTGGCTGGCCACAACTTCGTCTGCAGCCAGCTGCTGGTGGCTTGAATGGAAGCCACACCCACTTTCAGTCCTGACGTCGGGACCTGCAGCTTCTGGACCAATCTAGCCCAGTTTCACCCCACAGCAATATAACTCTGGGAAGTTCAAGGATTGAACCTGTACTCCATGAAGCAGAGCATTTGTGCTCAAGTACATTGTGTCACTGCATTGCCCAGACATGAATGTTATTAAAATGTAAAATAGCTTGTTCAATCTCTTACTACTTTCTATGGCTACTTAATTTAAGTGCCTTGGGATGTTTTACTACATTAAAAGGCACTATATAAATGCAAGTTATTGTTGTTAATGTTGTCTATATAATTTCATTTCAAAAAGTCACAGAATTGTAAAGCACAGGAGAGCAGTCAGCCTATTGTGCTTGTGCTAGCTCTTTGAAAGAGTTATCCACTTAGTCCACGCCACATTCCAGCACATTTGATCACTTTTTCTCAATAGAAAGGATCTTGTGATTGAATTATACTCGTTTATTTATAATAGTGATTTGCACAGTTTTTTTTTAAAAAGCCATAGGTTGTAGGCAGTTATAGAGTCGTACAGCATAGAAACAGGCCCTTTGGCCCACCGCGTCCATGCTGACCATAATGCCTATCTATACTAATCCCACCTGCCTGCATTAATTCCATATCCCTCTATGCCTTGCTCATTCAAGTAGCTGTCCAGATGCCTCTTAAATGTCACTACTGTTCCTGCCTCCACCACCTCCTCAGGCAGCTCATTCCAGATACCCACTATTCTTTGTGTGAAAAATTTACCCCTTTGATCCCCTTTAAACCTCCTCCCTCTCACCTTAAATCTATGCCCTCTAGTTTTAGTCACCCCTACCATGGGAAACAGACTCTGGCTATCTACCCTATCTATGCCTTTCATAATTTTATATAGCTCTATCATGTCCCCTCAGCCTCCTTCGCTCCAGGGAAAACAGACCCAGCCAATCCAATCTCTCTTTATAACTCAAGCCCTCCAAATCAGGCAACATCCTTGTGAATCTTTTCTGCACCCTCTCTAGCTTAATCACATCTTTCTTGTAGTGCAGCGACCAGAACTGCACACAGTACTCCAAATGCGGCCTAACCAACGTTATGTACAACTGTAACATGACGTCCCAATTCTTGTACTCAATGCCTCAGCCGATGAAGGCAAGCATGCCATACGCCTTCTTCACCGCCCTGTCTACCTGTGTTGCCACTTTCAGGGAACTATGTACTTGCATCCCAAGGTCTCTCTGCTCAACAACACTCCCCAGGGCCCTGCCATTCACTGTATATGTCCTGCCCTGGTTTAACTTCCCAAAAGGCATCACTTCACACTTGTCTATTTGCCACTCCCTTGCCCACTTTCCCAGTTGACCTATATCCTGTTGTAACCTTAGACAACCTTCTTCACTGTCCACTATACCACCAATTTTGGTGTCATCTGCAAACTTACCAATCATGCCCCTTACAAAGAACAAACAAAGAACAAAGAAAATTACAGCACAGGAACAGGCCGTTCGGCCCTCCAAGCCTGCGCCGATCCAGATCCTCTATCTAAACACGTCGCCTATTTTCTAAGGGTCTGTATCTCTTTGCTTCCTGCCCATTCATGTATCTGTCTAGATACATCTTAAAAGATGCTATCGTGCCCGCGTCTACCACCTCCGCTGGCAACGCGTTCCAGGCACCCACCACCCTCTGCGTAAAGAACTTTCCATGCATATCCCCCCTAAACTTTTCCCCTCTCACTTTGAACTCATGACCCCTAGTAATTGAATCCCCCACTCTGGGAAAAAGCTTCTTGCTATCCACCCTGTCTATACCTCTCATGATTTTGTACACCTCAATCATGTCCCCCCTCAACCTCCGTCTTTCTAATGAAAATAATCCTAATCTGCTCAACCTCTCTTCATAGCTAGCACCCTCCATACCAGGCAACATCCTGGTGAACCTCCTCTGCACCCTCTCCAAAGCATCTACATCCTTTTGATAACGTGGCGACCAGAACTGCACGCAGTATTCCAAATGTGACCGAACCAAAGTCTTATACAACTGTAACATGACCTGCCAACCCTTGTACTCAATACCCCGTCCAATGAAGGAAAGCATGCCGTATGCCTTCTTGACCACTCTATTGACCTGCGTTGCCACCTTCAGGGAACAATGGACCTGAACACCCAAATCTCTCTGTACATCAAATTTCCCCAGGACTTTTCCATTTCATTCACATCCAAGTCATTAATATATATGACAAACAACAGAGGGCCCAGCACCGATCCCTGTGGCACACCACTGGCCTCCAATCTGAAAAACAACCCTCCACTACCACCCTCTGCCTCCTATCACCAAACCAATTTTGTATCCAATTTGCTAGCTCACCCTGGATCCCATGTGTTCGAACCTTCTGAACCAACCTACCATGCGGGACCTTGTCAAAGGCCTTGCTAAGGTCCATGTAGACAACGTCCATCGCCCTGCCCTCGTCAATCCTCTTGGTCACCTCCTCGAAAAACTCAATCAAATTCATGAGACTTGATTTCCCACGCACAAAGCCATGCTGACTAGCCCTAATCAGACCATGCCTTTCCAGATGCATATAAATCCTGTGTCTCAGAATCCCTTCCAATAACTTTCCCACCACTGATATAAGGCTCACCGGCCTGTAGTTCCCTGGTTTATCCCTGCTGCCCTCCTTAAATAAAGGCACAAAATTAGCTATTCTCCAGTCTTCCAGTACCTCACCCGTGGCTAACGATGATACAAAAATCTCCGTCAGGGCCCCAGCAATCTCCTCCCTTGCTTCCCATAGCATCCTAGGATACACCTGGTCAGGCCCTGGGGATTTATCCACCTTAATGCACTTCAAAACCTCCAACACCTCCTCCTTTGTAATGTTGATATGCTCCTGGATATCGGTGTTCCCTCCCTTGAACTCACTAGCTTCCATGACCTTCTCCAAGGTAAATACAGACGCGAAATAGTCATTTAAGACCGCGCCCATTTCCCGTGGCTCCACACATAGATTACCACACTGATCCTTAAGGGGACCTACTCTCTCCCTAGCTACCCTTTTACTCTTAATATACTTATCGAATCTTTCAGGATTCTCCTTTATCTTATCGGTCAGGGAAATCCCATGGCCCCTTTTCGCCCTCCTAATTTCCTTCTTAAGTGTAGTCCTACATCCCCTATACTCCTCGAGGGACTCGCTCGATCTCAGCTGCCTATACCTGACATATGCCTCCTTCTTTGTCCTGACCAGACCCTCAATATCCCTCGTCAACCAAGGTTCCCTAAACTTGCCAGCCTTGCCCTTCCAACTAACAGGAACATGCCAGCCCTGAACTCTTCCTATCTCACTTTTAAAAGCCTCCCACTTGCCAGATGTTCCTTTACCTGTAAACAACCTCTCCCATTCAACTTTTGAGAGTTCCTGTCTGATGCCTTCGAAATTAGCCTTCCCCCAATTTAGGACTTCAACCTGAGGACCAGTCCTATCCTTTTCCATAACTATCTTGAAGCTAATAGAGTTATGGTCACTGGTCCCAAAGTGCTCCCCCACTGACACATCAACCACCTGCCCATCCTCATTTCCTAAGAGAAGGTCGAGTGTAGCCCCTTCTCTAGTAGGGCCATCCACATACTGCTTCAGAAAACTATCCTGGACACACTTAACAAATTCTTCCTCATCTGATCCCTTAGCACGAAGGCAGTCCCAATCAATATTACGTAAGTTAAAATCACCTACTATGGTTTCCTCCGGGTGCTCCGGTTTCCTCCCACATGCCAAAGACTTGCTGGTTGATAGGTTAATTGGCCTTTATAAATTGCCCCTAGTGTAGGTGGTAGGGAAATATAGAGACAGGTGGGGATGTGGAATTAGTGTAGGATTAGTATAAAATGGGTGGTTGATGGTCGGCACAGACTCGGTGGGCCGAAGGGCCTGTTTCAGTGCTGTATCACTAAACTAAACTAAACTAAACATTACAACCCTATAATTCCTAAACCTATCTGTGATTTCCCTACATATATGCTCCTCCACTTACCTACGACTATTGGGGAGGCCTATAGTATACCCATCAAAGTGATCAACCTTTTCTTATTCCTAAGTTCAACCCATATGGCCTCGCTGGACATTCCCCCCGGGATATCCTCTCTAAGTACTGCCGTGATGTCCTCCCTAATCAATAGTGCAACTCCCTCTCCTCTCTTACCTCCACCTCTGTCACGCCGGAAAGATCGGTACCTCGGAACTTTGAGCTGCCAGTCCTGCCCATCCCTCAACCACGTTTCCGTAATAGCTATAATATCACAATCCCAGGTACCGATCCATGCTCTAAGTTCATCTGCCTTACCTGTAAGGCTTCTTGCATTAAAGTAAACGCAGTTTAGACTACCAGACCTTCCACACTCCCTGTGCTGCCCCTGCCCAGCCTGCCTACTGGACTTGCTTGCTCTAACCTCTACATTTGCCTCAACTATCTCAACTGAGAGACTACTACTTTGGATCCCACCCCCCTGCAAGACAAGTTTAAACCCTCCCGAGAAGTGCTAGCAAACCTCCCCGCAAGGATATTGATCCCCCTCCAGTTTAGATGCGACCCGTCCTTCTTGTACAGGTCACCTCTGCACCAGAAGAGATCCCAATGATCCAAGTAGCTGAAGCCCTCCCGCCTACACCAGTTCTTCAGCCACGCATTCATTTGCTTAATCCTCCCATTCCTATCCTCACTAGCACATGGCACAGGGAGTAATCCTGAGATTACAACCCTAGAGGTCCTGCTTTTTAACCTTCTGCCTAACTCCCTATGTTCACTTTGCAGGACCTCATCTCTTTTCCTGCCTATGTCGTTAGTACCAATATGGACCACGATCTCTGGCTGCTCACCCTCCCCTTTCAGAATGTCCTGCAGCCGCTCCGAGACATCCTTGACCCTAGCACCAGGGAGGCAACATACCATCCTGGAGTCTCGTTTGTGGCCACAGAAACGCCTATCTGCACCCCTTACGATAGAATCCCCTATCACTATAGCTCTTCCAACCCTTTTCCTCCCATGCTGTGCAGCAGCAACAGTTGTGAATAGAAACCAACCTAGCCAGTTTTTGGAAGGTCACAGCACACCCTCTATTTCCAATAAGATCCTGAAATCTGAACTGAAGAAAGGAAAGGTGGTTGTAAGGAACCTAGTAAGGATTGTGGGACAGTTGATGTGTGGAGGGGAAAGGAGGCCTGAATTAGGTGAAATGCTCATCGATGAGCTGGCCCCTCACAGCTCTGGCATAAAGGGGCATTGGTAGTCACTGCCTCTGCACCTCCTCCTGCACTTGTTGCTGCCCAGGTGGTGGTAAAGGCTCATCCCTGATGATGGAAAAGCTGTGCAGCATGCAGCAGATAACCACAAATCTGAATACCTGCTCACGGGTGTACTGCAAAGCTCCTCCAAAACATTCCAGACAGCGAAAGCGTTACTTGAGCATGTCAACTGTCGGTTCAACAATGTTTCTTGCGGCAGCATGGCTCTCTTTGTAGGCTTGCTCTCATGTGTGTGTGTGGATTCTGACAGCAGTCGTGAGCTATCCCTGGAGAGGATAGCCTTTATCACCAAATAGCCAGTATGTCAGTAAGTGCCCTGGTTGACAGAAGGGCAACACAGAGGACTTGCATAGGATTAGAGAGTCATGAATACTGCCAAGATGGTTGATGCAGATCTGCATGATGTGCTGTTTATGATTTCAAATCAGCTATATGTTGAGGGAGTGGAATCCCATTTGATTGAGAAAGATGCAAGGATGGTGATAGAGAGCATGCAAGACAAATATTTGGGTAGTTTATGGTGCCTTGGGGAAGCTTGCCATGCAGGCAAAGTCTAGCATGTTTTACTCCTGCTTCATTCTGTCCATAAGGAAGGAAACACAAGTGTTTCTCCTAGAAAGCCGTGGTGACTTCACTGATACATCAGTGTACTGCAAACTGAGCGATGTTGCTTATGTCACTTGTTGCAGCTTGAAAGGAGGCCGTGGCATAAAGGTTGATGGTGACAGTGACCTTGACACCCACAAGCAGAGTCAGCACTGTCCATGGCTGGAGTTGTGGCTGCAGTAGACGAAATAGCTCAGTGACAGTCTCCTTGAAGTGAAGGCACCTCCTACATTTCTCCTCAGTAACACCGATATAGAAATGCTTCCTGAAGATCCTGTGTTAATATGGCCTTGTATTTAATGCCCTCCCACATTCTCCTCCCTCTCTGGCAGCTTCTCTAGCTCCATTGTGTCTTCCTTGCTGTTCCCCCTCACCCTCCAGCCCCAGATGCAGTCTTATGAGACCAGCTATATCTACAGCCAGTCTATTTGTAAGGTAAAGTGAAACAATGCAAGAGCAGCTAAACCTCTCTCTCATGCTCTCTCTCTCTGCCATCTTCAGGGTTTCTGCAAATCTTTCAACAAAGTTAAAGCAGATGATTAGGAGAAGCCATGCTGAAATTCAATCCCTTGGTGTCTTAAAGAGGCAAACTTAGACACCTTGGACAATATTTTGGTCTCTAAGTTACATATAAAAATTATAAATGACAGTAGCTCTTGGGACTGGAATTCAAGAAAGTATTGCCAAAGTGAAGAAAGTGTCTGCAACCAATGGTAGGAAAATGTAAGGGGGATAAACAAGGCAATATCAAAAGACCAAAGGGTGTGGGAGGCACATAAGGCTGGAAGTGGGGTGAGACCATGGAGGGAAGATGAGGATGAAGCCAGTTAGATCGTTGGAGAAGTGGATGGGAGGCCAGGTTAGACTACAGCTGACATATTTGAGAAGTAGGAATTTATGGACCGTTGTGGATGGGAGGCCAAAAAAGGATTTTAAGGAATCAGGTTTAGAAGTGCCAAAATCATGGTAGAATGTTTCAGCAGTATTGGTACAGATATAGGGGCAAAGGGGGAAATAAACAGTCTTGGTGATAGAGTATGGAGCTCAGCTTGGGGTTGAGCAATATGCCATGGTTTTTACCTGCTTCATTCAGCCTAAGTGAGCAGGATAGAAATGGTGACAGTGACAACTGAGCAGATATTCAGTTGGAGGGAATTTTGACTCACCTGATTTTAGGATTCGTTCAGCGCTCTTCTTGCTTTCCCATTTTTGAATTAATTAACTTCTAGGTATTTCCCCCACCACCCAAGTATTACCACTGACAAACAAAACAACAAAGAACAGTACAGCACAGGAACAGGCCATTCAGCCCTCCAAGCCTGCACCAATCTTGATGCCTGCCTAAACTAAAACCTTCTGCACTTCTGGGGACCGTATCCCTCTATTCCCATCCTATTCATGTATTTGTCAAGATGCCTCTTAAACGTTGCTATCGTACCTGCTTCCACCACCTCCCCCGGCAGCAAGTTCCAGGCACTCACCACCCTCTGTGTAAAATACTTGCCTCGCACATCCCCTCTAAACTTTGCCACTCTCACCTTAAACCTATGTCCCCTAGTAACGGACTCTTCCACCCTGGGAAAAAGCTTCTGACTATCCACTCTGTCCATGCCCCTCTATCATGTCGCCCCTCCACCTCCGTCGTTCCAGTGAAAACAATCCGAGTTTATCCAACCTCTCCTCATAGCTAATGCCCTCCAGACCAGGCAACATCCTGGTAAACCTCTTCTGTACCCTCTCCAAAGCCTCCACGTCCTTCTGGTAGTGTGGCGACCAGAATTGCACGCAATATTCCAAGTGTGGCCTAACTAAGGTTCTATACAGCTGCAGCATGTGCCAACTGTGCAACAGCCCCAACAAACAAATTTCTCTGCAGCACCTGTGGAAGAGCCTGTCACTCCAGAATTGGCCTTTATAGCCACTCCAGGCGCTGCTTCACAAACCACTGACCACCTCCAGGCGCGTATCCATTGTCTCTCGAGATAAGGAGGCCCAAAAGATACAGCTGCAGCATGACTTACCAATTTCTATACTCTATGCCCCGACCGATGAAGGCAAGCATGCCGTATGCCATCTTGACTACCTTATCCACCTGCGTTGCCACTTTCAGTGACCTGCGGACCTGTACGCCCAGATCTCTCTGCCTGTCAATACTCCTAAGGGTTCTGCCATTTACTGTATACTTCCCACCTTAAATGTTCAAGTTCGATGAAGTTTTATACATCAACAAAGCTAATCCCAAAGGAAAGCAGCTACCCGCAGTTCCCACTGTAGATAAAACCGGCTCTAGTCCCACGCATGCACAGCCAGCGTTTGGTGTCGAACCGTCTGGAAGAAATTCTGACAGGGACGGCACTGCGTGTGCGTGGAAATCCGGGCACTCCCACTCGGAGGCGGGGTCTCTGTTGCACATGCGCACTAGCTCGGCGGGAAATCTTCAACTGGCTGCTCGCGCGAATTTCTCTTTAAAACTTTCGCCCGGTGGAGATGGTGACATTTTACTGATTTTTTTTTTAAAGTGGGGGAAGGAACAGGAAAAGACTTTAAATCAACGTTTCTGAAAACAATCTGAATAAGAGAAAGAAAAAAAACAATTTTTAATAAATGGGCTTCAGGTTGAAAAGTTCCAGCTCACTGTGTTGCGTGTGAAGTACCGAATATTCACCGGGCTTTAAGATGTCGGCCGGCCAATTGGCCGGTTATTCCCCCAGTTTTAAGAAGCCATCCGAGACCCTGAGGCTGAGGAGGAAACGGGCCCGCACCTCGGCGCGCCTCGGCCTCTCACATCCACCTACCCCGGCTGAGAAAGAGGAGCCGACGGGCCACGAACAGCGGCAGAGAAGGAGGAGGAACCCGTTCCTCAACATCAGCAACACTGAGCGGCTGTCAGCGGCGGACGGGGCAGGAGCAGGCTGGCCGACGGAGACCGGCAACCCGCTGCACCACTTACTCTCCGCCCAGGAGTGGAAACCCCCGGCCGCAACCGACAGCAAACCGAGAAGCAAATGCGGTGCTCAGGTGCAGCCTTTAAATGTTTTTTCTTATGTATATGTTAGTGTAAAAACCGCTGTGTGAATGCGTTAATAACCCCGCCGATCTCTGCAACATTTAACATGTTTCATAAAAACTGTGATGGATCGGCAATAGCTCAATATTTTTTCATTCTTGACAGCAAAAGAAATTACCGGATGGTAATTGCTGAATTTTTAAAAAGTTTTTTTGCTTAAGTTGTGTGAATGCGATGGGAGTGATTGAATCTATTTGACAACTTGATCGTTTCCGCAAAGGCGTTTAAATGCGCTTTGGAACAGTAGCTGAGTTTGCAGCAATCGGTTAAAATAAAAACAGAAAGTGCTGGAAATACTCAGCAGGTCTGGCAAGCATCTGTGGAGAGAGAAGCAGAGTTAATGTTTCAGGTCAGTAACCTTTCATCAGAACGGTTTGTAGTGATGAGGAGCCCCCAGAACAGTAGCTGATTCCGCCTATAAATATTCACTGATCTAACACCAGTCCTCCCATATAGCACGAAAAATAACCTACAAAAACTTTGCATTTCCAAGGGACGTCCCAAAACGCTTTATAGCCAATATAGGAAAAAGGAGAAATGCTGGCGGCATCTTTGGAGATGACCTTTCCTCAGTAATTTTACATTGTCAGCACTGTTACAATGTAGGAAAAGCAGAAACCGCTTTGCGCACAGCAAGGTCGCGCCAGCAGCAATAAGCAGATAATCTTTTTAGTGACACTGGTTGAAGGATAAATATCGGCAAGACGCCAGGTAGAATTTCCTTGCTTTTCCTTGGAGTACTTTTTTAGCCACCTGAGAGGGCAGACTGTTCACCGTCTCAATTGAAGGACAGTGCTTCTATGTACATCAGAAATAGGAGTAGGCCATTCGGCCCCTCAAACCTACCCCGCGATTCAATAAGGTCTATCCCAAACCCTCAACTCTTTGGTGCCAGCTCCTCATAGCCCTCAACTCCCCGATATTTCAAAAATCTATCTATCTGCTCTTTAAATACTTTCAGTGATGTAGCCTCCACAACTCTGGGATAGAGAATTCCAGACATTCACTACCCTCTGAGAGAAGAAATTCCTTTGCATCTCAGTTTTAAATGAGTGTCCCCTTATTCTGTAACTGTGTCCCCTAGTTCGAGATTCCCCCACTAGTAGAAACATCTGCCCTGTCAAGCCCCCTCAGAATCTTGTACGTTTCAATAAGAACACCCCTCATTCTTCTAAACTCTAATGAATAAAGGCCTAACCTTTATTATACCGTTCTTGATATGTCAACCCCTTCATCCCAGGAATCAGCCTAG
This sequence comes from Heterodontus francisci, assembly GCF_036365525.1. NCBI lineage: Eukaryota > Metazoa > Chordata > Chondrichthyes > Heterodontiformes > Heterodontidae > Heterodontus > Heterodontus francisci. The sequence goes on along the minus strand of NC_090380.1, from coordinate 95,647,513 downwards.
TGAATCTCTTTTGAACTGCCTCCAATGCCAGTATATCCTTTCTTAAATACAGGAACCAAAACAGTGCACTGTACTCCAGATGTGGCCTCACCAACACCCTGTACAGTTGTAACAAGACTTCCCAATTTTTAACTCCAACCCCCTAGCAATAAAGGCCAAAATTCTATTTGGCTTTTTAATTACTTGTTTGCTAACTTTTTGTGTTTCATCCACAAGAACACCCAGATCCCTCTGTGCTGCACATTTTTGGATTCTGTCCATTTAAATAATCTGCCTTTTGATTCTTCCTACCAAAGTGCATGACCTCACACTTTCCTACATTAAACTCCATCTGTCAAGTTTTTGCCCACTCACTCAACCTATCTATATCCCCTGCAGATTCCTTATGTCCTCATCACAACATGCCTCCCACCTATTTTTGTATCATCAGCAAATTTGGATATATTACACTCTGTCCCTTCCTCCAAGTCATTAAAATAGATAGTAAATAATTGAGGCCCTAGGACTGATCCTTGTGGCACTCCACTGGTTATGTCTTTCAAACCTGAAAAAGACCCATTAACCCCACCTCTCTGTCTTCTGTGAGTTAACCAATCCTCAATCCATACTAATACATTACCCCAATACCGTGAGCTATCTTGTGCAATACTCTTTTCTGTGGCATCTTATCGAATGCCTTCTGGAAATCCAAATACACTACATCTGTCAGTTCCCCTTTATCAACTGTGCCTGTTATATCCTCAGAGAACTGTAGCTTGTTTGTCAAACATGATTTCCCTTTCACAAAACCATGTTGACTCTATTTGATTGCATTAAGCTTTTCTAAATGTCCTGCTATTTCTTCCTTAATAATGGACTGTTAGCATTTTCCCAACGACTGATGTTAGACTGACTTATAGTTTCCTGCTTTTTGTCTCTTCCCCCCGCCCCCCCCCCCCCTTCTTGAACAGGGGCGTCACATCAGCGGTTTTCCAATCCGCTGGGACCCTCCCGGAATCCAGTGAGTTCTGGAATATTTCAACCAATGCCTCCACTATCTCTGCAGCCACTTCCTTTAAAACCCTTGGATGCAGATCATCAGGTCCTGGCGACTTGTCTGCCTTTAGTCCCATTAGCTTATCGAATGCTTTGTCCCTCGTAATAGAGACTGTTATAAGATCTTTCCTCCTACTAGCTCCTTGCTTATCTGATATCTGGGATGTTTATAGCGTCCTCCACCGTGAAGACCGATGCAAAATATTGGTTTAAATTATTTGCCATTTCCCTGTTCCCCATTATCAATTCTCCTTTCGCATCCCTGTGGGTCCCGCGCTCACTTTAGCTACTCTCTTTTTATATACCCGTAGAAGCTCTTGCTGTTTGTTTTTATATTTCTTGCCAATTTACTTTCATAATCAATTTTCTGCCTCTTTATTAGCTTTTTAGTCTCCGCTGCTGGATCCTAAAAAAAATTCCCAATCCTGTGACCTACACTAGTTTTTGCCACTTTGTATGCCTTAGTTTTTGATTGGATACTCTCCTTGACCACCTTTGTTAACCACGGGTGGTTCATCCTTCTCAGCCAGTCCTTTTTGACTGGGATAATTTTTTGCTGACGTTATGAAATATCTGCTTAAATGTCTGCCACTGCTCATTCATTGACCTTCCCCTTAGTCTATTTTCCCAGCCCACTTTAGACAACTGTTTCTTCATACCTCTGTAATTGCCCTTGTTTAAGCTGAGGACACTGGTTTGAGACCTGAGTTGCTCGCCCTCAAACTGAATTTGAAATTCTACCATGTTGTAATCACCAGCCCCAAAAGGACCTTTAACTGCGATATCTCTTATTAATCCTACCTCATTACACATTACTAGATCTAAAATAGCCTGTTCCCAGGTAGGTTCTGCAAGTATTGCTCTAAGTAATAATCCCTGATGCAAATTCATCTTCCATGTTATCTCTGCCAATCTGATTTGTCCAGTCAATATGCAGATTAAAATCATCCATGACAATTGTAGCAGCCTTCTTACACGCCTCTATTATTTCCCGATTTATACTTTGTCCTACAGTGAGACAACTCTTTGGGGGCCTATAGACGACTCCCACCCGTGACTTCTTCCCCTTTCTATTTCTTATTTCCACCAAAACTGATTCCACATCATGATCTATTGCACCTATATCACTACTCGCCACCGCACTGATACCTTCTTTTATTAACAAAGCTACCCCACCTCCTTTTTCCTTTTTAGCTATTTTTCCGGAACGTTGAATACCCTTAAATATTCAGTTTCCAGGCTTGGTCACCCGCAACCACGTCTCTGTAATAGCTATCAAGTCATATTCATTTATTTCTATTTGTGCCGTCAACTCATCTATCTTGTTACAAATGCTATGTGTGTTCAGATAAAGAGCCTTAAGCTTTGACTTTTTACCACTATTACTCATTCTGGTTCTAATGTCTGCTGCACTCTTCTGCTTATATTTTTTTTTCTATTTAGAGATACAGCACTGAAACAGGCCCTTCGGCCCTCCGAGTCTGTGCCGACTAACAACCACCCATTTATACTAACCCTGCAGTAATCTCATATTCCCTATCACTTACCTACACTAGGGGCAATTTACAATGGCCAATTTACCTATCAACCTGCAAGTCTTTGGCTGTGGGAGGAAACCGGAGCACCCGGCGAAAACTCACGCGGTCACAGGGAGAACTTGCAAACTCCGCACAGGCAGTACCCAGAATCGAACCCGGGTCCCTGGAGCTGTGAGGCTGCAGTGCTAACCACTGCCCCTTCCTGTCACACTTTGATTACTGTTCACCTCTTCACTACCCTGCACCTCTGCTCTGTCGTTTCTTTTTGATTTTTTTAAACATCCCTTCAATTGAACTCACCCCCCACTAATTAGTTTAAAGTCCTATCTACACCCCTAGTTATACGATTCGCCAGAATACTGGTCCCAGCATGGTTCAAATGAAGCCTGTCCCAACGGAACAGCTCTCTCCTTCCCTAGTATTGCTGCCAGTGACCCATGAATCAGAACCCTATTTGTCCCACATCAATCTTTGAGCCATGCGTTTACCTCTCTATTCTTATTTACCCTATGCCAATTTGCACATGGCTCACATAGTAATCCGGCGATATCCGTAATCGGTAGAATGTACTGCACTGGGTTGTCAGCCTAGATTAGTTGCTCAAGAAGCACAAATAACCTGTCAGATGTGATTTGACTATGCGTTACTGCTCTTAGAGGATGTTTCAGTTAAAAATTTACACCAGATTGGCTATGATTTTTTTTTTTACTTATCAAATACATTCCGAAATTATGATTTTAATAAAAATCCAAACTTTTCTCTAATCCAATAAACTGAAACAATCCTCCAGGGGTAGTATATGTAAAACCTCCCCACACTCCTTCCCATATATACACACTGGAAAAGCTGGATTATAAAGATGAAGTTCTGATTTTTGGCTAACAACTTGGCAATCACATCAGGAGCCATTGTCATAGCAAAATACTGAACTTACTAGAAGATTTACCCCAAAATCTTGGAGCTAGACTTCTGAGCAATTTCTTTGCATTTTAGCATCTGTGGAGAGAGAAACAGTTAATGTTTCAGGTCTGTCAAAGACCTGATACGTTAACACTGTTTTCTTTCTCCACAGATGCTGCCAGACTTGCTAGTATTTCCAGCACTCTTTTTATTTCAGATTTCCAGTATCTGAAGTATTTTGCTTTTCTTTATATTTTAAACAGCTGTGATGCAGCTGGTAATCATGTTGCATGTTATCTTGAATTTGAGTTAAGATTTTATTAGTGAAATACTGTGTATTTTCTCATTGGGATAAATAGGTGTCTTCTACAAAAGATGAAGATTCCCTGTGGGAAGGGGAAGAATTGATTTCTCAAGAACAGTCAGCTACTGTACTAATTAAGGTAAGACCATTCTAATGTGCTTTTAGTTTTAACTCCATTTATGGAAAGGAAGTGCTCCACCATATATGATTTCATCTATGAATATCTCAATAATGAGATGTCACTGGAAAAATAAATTGACTTAATGGTTTACTTAAGGCACTTTAGTGGATGATGAATACATGGAATGCCCAGGGAGGCAATGAAGGCTAATAATATGGAAATATTTCAGGAAAAATTGCATTGTATTTGAGGAATATTAGTTTTTATAATCAACCAGGTGGATTGCAGAATCTTTTCTGGTTCTGTACTTTTGTATAGTCTAGCTTTTGTTTCCTGGGGTTTCAGTGGGTAAGTATGCTGCTTTGGATTCCTGAAGTCTCAGTTGAAAAATGCACCATCTGAAAGGCCCAGGAAAGTGTGAAAATTGAGCAAGGACAGGATACAGTCTGGCTGTGAATTAAATAATTAAAGAGTCGTTCAGTGTCTAAGTTCATGGGTAAAAAATGACTAGTTGCTGTCTCAAAGAGATCAGAAATAGCTGGTGAAACATCCATCCCGTACACCATTGCTTGGCTGAGCAGCCAGGTTGGTGTTCTGATCCTATGCTTTTATGTTTGTTGCTTTATAACCAGCCACTAGAAATGTTAAAGAGTCACTTGGTGCCTGATCAGGTGACATGGCCAAGATACTTCTCATTTTATTCATGCAAAGTAAAATAGTGTCACTTGGTCCAAGTTTTTAAAAATGCAAGGTTAGATCTGACAGTGGTTTAAAATTAGTTCATTATAATCTTGCACATTTACTCCCATTTGGAAACAAACAAACTTATTAGCGAGAGACAGCATGGTTTTGTGAAGGGGAGGTAGTGTCTTACTAATTTGATTGAGTTTTTTGAGGAAGTGACGAAGATGATTGATGAAGGAAGGGCAGTGGATGTTATCTATATGGACTTTAGTAAAGCATTTGACAAGGTCCCGCATGGCAGACTGGTACAAAAGGTGAAGTCACACGGGATCAGAGGTGAGCTGGCAAGATGGATACAGAACTGGCTTGGTCATAGAAGACAGAGGGTATCAGTGGATGGGTGTTTTTCTGAATGGAGGGATGTGACTAGTGGTGTTTCGCAGGGATCAGTGCTGGGACCTTTGCTGTTTGTAGTATATATAAATGATTTGGGGGAAAATGTAGCTGGTCTGATTAGTAAGTTTGCGGACGACACAAAGGTTGGTGGAGTTGCGGATAATGATGAGGATTGTCAGAGGATACAGCAGGATATAGATCGGTTCGAGACTTGGGCGGAGAAATGGCAGATGGAGTTTAATCCGGACAAATGTGAGGTAATGCATTTTGGAAGGTCTAATGCAGGTGGGAGGTATACAGTAAATGGCAGAATCCTTAGGAGTATTGACCGGCAGAGAGATCTGGGCGTACAGGTCCACAGGTCACTGAAAGTGGCAACGCAGGTGGATAAGGTAGTCAAGAAGGCATACGGCATGCTCGCCTTCATCGGTCAGGACATAGAGTATAAAAATTGGCAAGTCATGTTGCAGCTGTACAGAACCTTAGTTAGGCCACACTTAGAATATTGCGTGCAATTCTGGTCGCCACACTACCAGAAGGACGTGGAGGCTTTGGAGAGGCTACAGAGGAGGTTTACCAGGATGTTGCCTGGTCTGGAGGGCATTAGCTATGAGGAGAGGTTGGAAAAGCTCGGATTGTTTTCACTGGAAGGACGGAGATGGAGGGGTGACATGATAGAGGTTTACAAAGTTATGAGCCGCATGGACAGAGTGGATAGTCAGAAGCTTTTTCCCAGGGTGGAAGAGTCAGTTACTAGGGGACATAGGTTTAAGGTGCGAGGGGCAAAGTTTAGAGGGGATATGCGAGGCAAGTTTTTTCCACAGAGGGTGGTGAGTGCCTGGAACTTACTGCCAGGGGAGGTGGTGGAAGCAGATACGATAGTGACGTTTAAGAGACATCTTGACAAATACATGAATAGGAAGGTAATAGAGGGATATGGGCCCCAGAAGTGCAGAAGGTGTTAGTTTAGGCAGGCATCAAGATCGGCGCAGGCTTGGAGGGCCGAATGGCCTGTTCCTGTGCTGTACTGTTCTTTGTTCTTTTGTTCTTATTTATATGGAATATGTTGTGTTTCAAAGCACTTCCTGCAATGAATTAATCTTTGAACTGTGGTGCCCATTATTTATACATGCATGGTTGCCAATTACAGAATATTTTTTGGAAGTCCTAATACATTCAAAATAGTCCTTTTCCTCCTGGAAATAAGGCCACTGGTGCAGTAGTATGGGCCTCAGACAACCTTGGCAACTACATCCTTATGGCAACCTGAACACCAGAGAGAGCACTAAGTCAAATATGACAATGAAATGTATCCCAACACACAAGCTTGATTTGTGCTCTAGATGCCCAGGTGGGATTGTAAACCTGTTCATGGAAATCATAAATGTAACCCCATTTCCTGTACATATTCTATTACTGCATAGTACTACCTGGCTACCCTGACAACATATATCTTTTACTCCATTACAAAAGCAAAATACTGCTGGAAATCTGAAATAAAAACAGTAAATGCTGGAAATACTCAGCGGGTCTGGCAGCATCTGTGGAGAGCAAAATCGAGTTAATATTTCAGGTCGATGACCTTTCAGCAGACCTAGGAAAAGTTAGAAATGTTATTAGTTTTGAGCAAGTGAAAGGGAGGAGGGTGTGAAAAAGAACAAAAAGAAGATCTGTGATGGGGCAGGAGGCAGGCAAAATTAAATAATGGTGCATGGCTAAAGGAGGTGCTAATGGGACAAATAACGAAACAAAAGATGTATCTTGAGGAGATGTGAATGGCAGAATCATGTACAGCTGCCATCTAAAAACAAAAAAATATAAATGAGAGAAAAACCAAAGTCAGCAAAGAAAAAGGTACAATACTCACTAAGGTGGTAAGCACAACTGCTGTTTTAAAAAAAGGAATAAACCCTGTGGTCAAATAAGAAGGGCCAGAGGGGAGCCCGAGACTCCCTCCCTCACCTGGCTGTAACATTGTTAACAATTAAGTCCCAGGGGAGCTGCTCAGATGGCTTAATGATGAAAGCATACAGACCAGAAGTCAGGTTTGTAGTTTGTGCTGAGTTAACTACGTCCTTATGGCAACCTCTGAGCACCAGACAGATCACTAAAGCAAATATGACAATGAAATGTATCATAACAGAGGATACGATCTGAAATTTTTGAACTCAACATAGAGTTCAGAAGGCTGTAACGTGCCTAATCAAAAGGTGATGTTCTGTTCCTTGAGCTTGCGTTGAGCTTCATTGGAAGCCAAGTACAGAGATGTCAGATTGGGAGCAAGGTGGAGAATGAAAATGACAGGCAATCAGAAGCTGACGGTCACGCTGCAAACTGAAAGGAGGTGTTTCACAAAGCAGTCACCCAATCTGTGTTTGGTCCCTTGAATGTAGAGGAGGTCGCATCGTAAGTAGCAACTGCAGTATACTAAATAGAAGTACAAGTAAATTCTGTTTCACCTGCAAGGAGTATTTGGACCCTTAGATGGTGACCACAGAGGATGCAAAAGAGTAGGCGTTGCATCTCCTTCGCTTGCATGGAAAGAGGCCTTGGGATGGGGAGGGGGTATTAGGGGTGACCGAGGAATGGACCAGGGTGTCATGGAGGGAGTGGTCCCTTCAAAATGCTGAAAGAGGAGGGGAAGATCTGTTTGGTGGTAGCATCATGCACCCTTTCACTTGGTTAAAACCTATTATATCTCCAACTTTTTCCAGTTCCAATAAAAGATCACCAACCTGAAACACTAACTCTGTTTCTCCTTTCACAGATGCTACCAGACCTATTGAGTATTCCCAGCATTTTCTGTTTTTTATACCTTTTGCTGTTCATGATGCAATAATACCAAACGTGCCTACGTTTTGTATGGTAGCATTGGTGGCATTGCATTGTTATAGAGTCCCCATGATGTAAATATGAAGTATATTGTGACTTGGATTTCTTCAAGTTTTCTTCACCATTTTTAGCAGGCAGTTATTGCAAGGGTGACAGCAGCCTACCTCTGCCATGTGGGCCGAAAACTTGAGCGTCAGCAGGCTTTTTCAAATGTAAACGTCAGCACAGCCAAGCAGACTCCTGCCCATGCATGCACTTTCCAGTGACAATATTGGCCGAGTTTTAATTTCATGGAGCCACCAAGTCTAATTGTGGCCTCTTGGCTGAGACCAATTAACTCAGCACAAACTTAAAAACCAAACTTGAGATCTTCTGGTCTGTATGCTTCTGTATGATGCTTTCTTCATTAAGCCATCTGAGCGGCTCCCCTGGGACTTAATTGTTAACAATGTTACAGCCAAGTGAGGGAGGGAGTCTCGGGCTCCCCTCTTGCCCTTCCTCTTATTTGACCACAGGGTTTATTCCTTTTTAAACAGCAGTTGTGCTTACCACCTTTAGTGAGTGTTTTACCCTTTCCCTTTAACGTGATCGTGAAAGAACCAATCGGACAGGTTTTCTTGAGTTTAAACAAGAAAGAGGTAAGTTTATTATACTTAACACTCTAACCCCAATTTAAAAATAATTAAAAATATGCTACACATTCACACGAGAATCACGCACATAAATAGGTTACAGAGGGAACAATAAATTTGGTGGTTGGATTAAAGTCCAGAATAAATGGAATTTAAGTACATAGTCTGTGAAGTGCATGATCCGGTAGCCTTCTGGCTGAAGCTGTATTCTTGAAGTCCTCGGCTGGTCAAAATGCACTTTATGGTTGGCGCATTTGGCTCAAGGCTTTCTTGGAGGTAGAAATGTAGTTGGCTCTCTTTCCCCTGGTCTCTGGCTATAGCACTCTGCAGGCTAATGTTGTCCCCTTGTTTAAGAAGGGTAGCAGGGATAATCCAGGTAATTATAGACCGGTGAGCCTGACGTCAGTGGTAGGGAAGCTGCTGGAGAAGATACTGAGGGATAGGATCTATTCCCATTTGGAAGAAAATGGGCTTATCAGTGATAGGCAACATGGTTTTGTGCAGGGAAGGTCATGTCTTACCAACTTAATAGAATTCTTTGAAGAAGTGACAAAGTTGATTGATGAGGGAAGGGCTGTAGATGTCATATACATGGACTTCAGTAAGGCGTTTGATAAGGTTCCCCATGGTAGGCTGATGGAGAAAGTGAAGTCGCATGGGGTCCAGGGTGTACTAGCTAGATGGATAAAGAACTGGCTGGGCAACAGGAGACAGAGAGTAGCAGTGGAAGGGAGTTTCTCAAAATGGAGACGTGTGACCAGTGGTGTTCCACAGGGATCCGTGCTGGGACCACTGTTGTTTGTGATATACATAAATGATTTGGAGGAAAGTATAGGTGGTCTGATTAGCAAGTTTGCAGACGACACTAAGATTGGTGGAGTAGCAGATAGTGAAGGGGACTGTCAGAGAATACAGCAGAATATAGATAGATTGGAGAGTTGGGCAGAGAAATGGCAGATGGAGTTCAATCAGGGCAAATGCGAGGTGATGCATTTTGGAAGATCCAATTCAAGAGTGAACTATACAGTAAATGGAAAAGTCCTGGGGAAAATTGATGTACAGAGAGGTTTGGGTGTTCAGGTCCATTGTTCCCTGAAGGTGGCAACGCAGGTCAATAGAGTGGTCAAGAAGGCATACGGCATGCTTTCCTTCATCGGACGGGGTATTGAGTACAAGGGTTGGCAGGTCATGTTACAGTTGTATAAGACTTTGGTTTGGCCACATTTGGAATACTGCGTGCAGTTCTGGTCGCCACATTACCAAAAGGATGTAGATGCTTTGGAGAGGGTGCAGAGGAGGTTCACCAGGATGTTGCCTGGTATGGAGGGCGCTAGCTATGAAGAGAGGTTGAGTAGATTAGGATTATTTTCATTGGAAAGACGGAGGTTGAGGGGGGACCTGAATGAGGTGTGCAAAATCATGAGAGGTAGAGACAGGGTGGATAGCAAGAAGCTTTTTCCCAGAGTGGGGGATTCAATTACTAGGGGTCACGAGTTCAAAGTGAGAGGGGAAATGTTTAGGGGGGATATGCTTGGAAAGTTCTTTACGCAGAGGGAGGTGGGTGCCTGGAACGCGTTGCCAGCGGAGGTGGTAGACGCGGGCACGATAGCGTCTTTTAAGATGTATCTAGACAGATACATGAATGGGCAGTAAGCAAAGGGATACAGACCCTTAGAAAATAGGGGACAGGTTTAGATAGAGGATCTGGATCGGCGCAGGCTTGGAGGGCCTGTTCCTGTGTTGTAATTTTCTTTGTTCTTTGCTTGGTGGATCCACAGTCGCAGACTGTTTTCAAACTTGATGTTTTCTGGCGAGAGAGCGAGAGAAAGGGAAGCACACAACTTTCTCTGCTGCTGGACAGTCAGTTATAGAGTCAGAGAGTTATACAGCACAGAAACAGGCCCTTCAGCCCAACCCGTCTGCAATGACCAAGTTACTGCTTGTATTCTGTCAATGTAACAAAACTCCCAGATTTCTTTTTAGAGATGGACAGACAGTCTTACAGTTCTCTCAATCCCCTTTGTTTTTAATTAGGTCCAAAGTCTAAAACTCAAAACCTCTCTTCAGTGGGGTTGTCAGTGTTATCCCCCTGGTGGGACGTCTCCACTAATAAATGCCTCAAGACTGTCCCACTAACGAGGATGATCTGCATAATCTATTCAGTTAGCCAAAACATTGTTCTGGCTGGACATCTTGTTAGACTTTTGTCTTCAGTTCAATCTCCTGGTATTTCAGATACAAATTGCAGTGGCAATCTTGGCTGCTACTTTTTAAAAAATTAACTCGGATTTTTTTCCGTTAAAAGTCTTCTGTAAGTTTCCAACCGGTGAAATTAGTATTTCTCATTTGGCATATGGGGTTTTCTTGACAACAAGATCAGTGTGATTTGTTGTTGGTAACCACTGCAGAATAGTCTCTAAGGAACAATTATGTTTTGCATAAGATTCAGTACTATAATTCCATGGGTTCTGCTATTGGCAGCCCAATTGCCGTCTGTCAGAAATGGATTAGACCACACTTGTTATAAGTAGTTTTACGACTGAGGTGGGAGGAGTGCACTGTTTTTCTAGTTCCACTGCTCCACAGGTCACAACATATATTTAAAAAATTTCCCAGTTACCGATACTGTCAATCATAGACTCTATTTTATCCCAGAATAAAATACAGCAACCAGGTTTCTTTCATAAACAACAAAATTATCAGTTTATTATAAAACAAGACCTAACCAGTCATGAAACAAAGCATTAACACACAGATTGAAAAATAAAAGTTCCCTTTTTACCTCAGCCCCTCTCACGCACACATACATACGCTGGTTAACCGAAAAAATAAAGAGATTTGCTCTTTCGAGCTCCATTGCTTAAAAAATACAGAAAAAGAATATTTTGGCCAAATACTTGCTAATTCTTGAAGAGCAAAGGGAAGTTATGGAAAGATGTCAGATGTCCTTTGTTTTGGTTTGGCGTCCCAAATACAAGTAGACGGCTGTCACTGGGATCTTCCTAGAACAGTTGTTGTCAGGCAACGTTGAAGATCAGTCTGGGCAGGCTTTCCAGGAAAAATGCAGCAACAGGTGTTAGGCAGTTTCTTACACTTGCTTCTCGGCGCCTCTTAAAAGAGATGGAAAAGTTGGCAGGTTTTTTTTGAGACGGAACAAGCTGCGTTGGGGTCTACAGCCTTGGCAAGTTTTCTCCAACTGTCTTTTCAACACTGTCCATATCACAAACTCACTGTCCAAAGCAAAACCAAAAACATCTCGGGAGTCAAGCCTCTTGACCCCTATAAATCTTGACCTGTCACTTCTCTGTAAACATTTTTCCCCAAGTCAAAAAAATCCCCTGCTGGTTATTTATCTGAAGACAGGTGCCTTCCAGTAGGGTTTGTTTTTAGCACTGCTCGATTCTTCCAGGAACTGTTGTTTACAAGCTCAGTCCAAAAAACTTTCTGATGATTTTTTTTTTACAAAACACAAAGTTCCAGCATCTATGGAATCTTTTTTCAGTTTTAACACAAATCGTCATAATGTAACAAAAAAATGGAAGCAGTCATAACAGTATCATGGGATGTCTATTCTTGTATAGTAGAATAAATTATTTTAATCTTCTCCAGAGTATAAAAGGATATTGTAAATGGAACTTAAGTTTTCTACACCAACTTTTTTATTCAGGATTTGACTGTGACATAACTAGGTCATCTTTCCTATTTTTTGTTTTCCCAGAGCTTACAAAATCCTGAAGCATTATCTAAATGCACATCTTTGCCCAAAGACTTTCCTGCAGACTGGAGTGTCAAGACATGGGTACTTTTCACATCTCCTCACCCTTTTACTTGGACAGGCCATCTCAAGGCATCAGAGGAAGCCAAGGGGTTAATACAACACTGTCGTTCCTCAGTAGTTGATTTCCCTCTGCGTATAGAGGTACCAAATGAATTGTCTAATAAAATTGTAGAAAAAGGTGTGATGTGAAGCTGTGAGAAAAGTAAATTTGAATTATTAAATGCGCTTAGCTCTTTTAATTTAGATTAGCTGATAAAATTTGACCCAATTCAGTTTCCAGTTCATAATGTTGATCTTTGTTTCCACATGTTCATTGGCTGGGCAGAGCATCCAGTCTCTTGCCCCACCCCCGCTTTACTTGCTTAAAACCTTTCACATTTCTAATATCTGCTAGTTCTGAAGAAGGGTCACTGACCTGAAACGTTAACTCTGCTTCTCTCTCCACAGATGCTGCCAGACCTGCTGAGTATTTCCAGCATTTCATGTTTATATTTCAGAGCATCCAATCTATCGGCAGGAGGCCAAATAGATTTTTGTGATTGAGTCTCATTTAAATACTAGAGGCAAGGTGCCAGCACTAGTGGCGGTGCAGTGGTTAGCACTGCAGCCTCACAGCTCCAGCGACCCGGGTTCGATTCTGGGTACTGCCTGTGTGGAGTTTGCAAGTTCTCCCTGTGACCGCGTGGGTTTTCGCCGGGTGCTCCGGTTTCCTCCCACAGCCAAAAACTTGCACGTTGATAGGTAAATTGGCCATTATAAATTGCCCCTAGTATAGGTCGGTGGTAGGGGAATTGAGGGAAGGTGGGGATGTGGTAGGAATATGGGATTAATGTAGGATTAGTATAAATGGGTGGTTGATGGTCGGCAGAGACTCGGTCGGCCGAAGGGCCTGTTTCAGTGCTCTATCTCTAAGTAAATAAATAGTCGCACCTCTTGTAGGTAGCTCATCATTTTGAAAGATGAAAAATCCAGTGGGGCAGATACTGAACATTAAAGGGAGAGCTGAAAAGATCGGAAAAGGGGGAATCAGTGGAGCAGCGCATTATTGTGACTGAGAAATTTAAAGAGCAGCGTTAAAATGAAGGAAACCTTTAAGGCTGAAATGTCCCCACAAAAGAAGTCGTTACCAGACCTGTTACTGGCTTTACACTACAGCAGCTAGTTATCCATTTTAATTAGAGCTGCAAATGGCCATCTTCTGACCTGTATTAAATTGTTTGTAAGTGCCTTGAAGCAGCTTTGACACCAAACCAAATTCATAGATCCTTCCTTGTAATATATTAATTATCCTTCACTGGTTTCAGGTGGGTGCACTTGCCGCATATATCAAAGCCCACCTGAAAATTCAAAGGGGCAGGCCTCCAGCTTTTGCTTTTTTGTGTTGCAATTTTCTTCCCCTTACTGCCTCATTACGTCAACAGATAAATGGGGAAATAGGGAGACAAAAATTGGTCCCATTGTGTCATAGTGAAGTAAATATGACCTCAGATTACTCATTCTGCCCCAACATAGTCAACTGTGCACAGATTTCTGAAGTCAGGTTGTCTACAATTAATCTGTTACTGAGTGAGTTGTAATTCCTTGGTGAGCACAGTTCAACTCACTCACTTTTACTTTTATCTAGGACCCAAGATCATGCACAGATTTACGGTGTGCCTTCCAGCAGAGTCTTGTATACTGGCTTCACCCCTCACTGCCATGGCTATCACTTTTCCCTCGAATAGGAGCAGAACGGAAAATGGCAGGAAAAAGCAATCCATGGTCACAAGATGAAGAACTTCAACAAGTGCTAATGAGTGAATGGTATATGGTTTTCTTTTCATTTCTGTTTTTTATAATCCTAAATTGTACAAGGATTAAAACCTGAAGGATGGAAAGTCTATTGGAATGGATTCATGTACATTACTAATTGGGCTGAGGCTTGTTAACACATTTCACACTTGAAAGAGAGGACTTTCATGCCAACAGTCTGGGCTTTGAACTTGAGGTGAAAGGACTGTTACTCAGTCTTGCACAAAAAAGCACAATTGACCGATTAGCCTCTGTTTTGTAAAATTCTGTGATTCTATCCCATTACTGGGATTACCTGCAGTACTAAAGATTTGCGGTATTTTTGTCTGATGTTTTTTAGGTGAGAATTTTTTTCCCAAAAATATACTTTTATTCATAAAAATCTGTTTAAAAAATACAGTTCAAAACAGCACCAAGTTGACATTTCAAAAAGTGCAAAGGTATTAAGTTTACTTCAATACTGGAGTGAGTTGCCTCACAACCCTTCCATTCCATTTTACATGCCATGTACATTTTACAGCAAACCCATATTTGGTGTATACAGCCCAAGGGGTTTCCCATGGGTCCAGCCCCTCAGTTCACTTTGGTGGGAGGACTTAACACAGTGGTCTTTCCCCATTGAGCCTTTGCAGCGGCTGCCCCAAGCTTAAGTGCATCCTTCAGCATGTAGTCCTGGACCTTGGAATGTGCCAGTCTGCAACACTCTGTCATGGACAACTCTTTGCGCTGGAAGACCAGCAAGTTTCGGGCAGGCCAAAGAGTGTCTTTCACCGAATTGATGGTCCTCCAGCAGCGGTTGATATTTATCTCTGTGTGCGTCCCTGGGAACAGCCCGTATAGCACAGACTCCTGTGTTACAGAGCTGCTTGGGATGAACCTAGACAAAAACCACTGCATCTGTTTGTACACCGGCTCTGCAAAGACACATTCCAGGAGGAGGTGGGCGACCGTCTCTTCCCCACCACAGCCACCGCGGGGGCATTGTGCGGAGGGGGCGAGACTTCAGGTGTGCATGAAGGATCTGACGGGGAGGGCCCTTCTCACCACCAGCCAAGCTACGTCTTGGTGCTTGTTTGAAAGTTCTGGTGATGAGGCATTCCGCCAAATGACTTTGGCGGTCTGCTCGGGGAACCATCCGACAGGATCCACTGTCTCCTTTTCCCGTAGGGCCTTGAGGACATTCCGTGCAGACCCCTGCCTGATGGGCCGGTGGTCAAAGGTGTTTTCCCGCAGAAACTGCTCCACGAAGGATAGGTGGTACGGCACGGCCCAACTGCATGGAGCGTTCCGCAGCAATGTGACCAGGCCCATCCTTCGCAACACCGGGGACAGAATGAACCTCAGCACGTAGTGACACTTGGAGTTTGTGTACTGGAGGTCTACACACCGCTTGATGCAGCCGCACACGAAGGTGGTCATCAGGATGAGGGCCACGTTGGGTACATTTTTCCCGCCCTTGTCCAGAGATTTGAACATCGTGTCCCTCCGGACCCGGTCCATTTTAGATCCCCAGATGAAGCGGAAAATGGCTCGGGTGACTGCCACAGCGCAGGAGTGGGGTATGGGCCAGTCCTGCGCCACGTACAGCAACAACGTGAGCGCCTCGCACCTGATGACCAGGTTCTTGCGCACAATGGAGAGAGATCACTGCCCCCACATGCTCAACTTTTGTTGTACCTTGGCTACTCGCTCCTCCCAGGTTTTGGTTCACGCCCCGGCCCTAACTGAGGCCTTGTCTGCCTGCTTAGGTAGATATAAAAGATCCCATGGCTCCAAGAACGCAGGGAAGTTCTCCTGTCCTAGTCAATGTTCCCTGACCATTCCACCAAAACAGTTTATCTGTTCCTTTGTTAATTTGATGCATGTAAGATTTTATGCAAACTGACTGTATTTTGCTGCATTGCAGTACTACAAATGCATTGGAAAAACACTTTGTGTTCTGCAGGTGTGAAATTCACTAAATAAGTGCAAATTCTATCTTTCCTCACTGCTGACCCAACCACGACTACGAAGTGCCTGTGTACAAACTGAATGGCATCAACTGTCTAAGCTTGCACTTGAATGGTCTCTTGCGAAAGATAGTGTAGGAATTAAATTCCTTGGAAAATTAAAATGCAGCTTTAGCCAGTGTCTTCAGAAGAGACAAAGAGAAGATTGTGAGGAGAGGAAAAAGACAATGCTTTTAATTAGTTTTAAGTTATCATCTTTTTATTCACTTTCTCCAGGTCACTCAGCTTTAGTTCGTTGTATAATTTACTACGAGCCAAACTTTGCCCCTATTTCTACTTCTGCACATATCAATTCACTGTGCTGTTCCGGGCATCTGGAGTAGCAGGAAGTGGTGTGCTTACAGCTGTTATTTCCCCTACAACAAGGGGTCTTAGAGAAGCTATGAAAAATGAAGGTGAGCCCTTATGTGTGCAAAAGTACTGTTTTGGGGCAAATACATTTGAAAACTTTATATACCCATGGTTAACACCTGAGGTTGATTCATGATATGCTTCATTCTATTGGTATAGATCTGAGCTACTTTTGTAAAGTATGTTTTTGAATATTTCTACATATGCTCATACCTGAGGTTATTTTGACTTAATATATTCCATTATGTAATGTTGCTTCTCTTTTTCTGCCCTTTCATTCAAATGGATTTATGATCCAGTTGAAACTTGCTGATTTTCCAGTCATGTTATGATACAGAGCATGATCATTCAGTAAAAACAACAGTAGTAGTACCTGTTCTGGATACCCTGTTGCACATGATTATAAGAGGGTACTTATTTGCTGATAACATTGTCATCTATACATAGGGATCACCTTTTCCTTGCCCTTACTGGAAGATGGTAGAAATGGAAAGAAAAAAACAAGTGGAACTGCAGATTTGGAAAGAGACACTGCAGGTCTTGAAACACAAGAGGAAAGCTTAGACCTTCACCAGTAAGTGTACCTTATGGCTATGTTTGATGCAGAAACATACTATGAGTATATGTCAGAAAAGTTGGTTTTGTGACACCAGTAGATCTTCCTGCTCCTGTTCAACTGATGCCATGGGATCTTTAATGTTCACTTGAACAGAAAGCTATGGCCTAGCGAAAGGTGTCACTCGCTACATTAGGAGAAAATTGTGGTACCAAGAAACATTCGTTTATCCAGATTACACATCTATGGAGTTTAATGTATTTTAATTTGACTGCCTCAAAAAAGTCTGATTTTAAAATCATATTTTCTAAGACCAAATTACTGTCTTTTCATGAATTAGGCATACTAGCAGAGACCAGCAAAACATTTGCAGTGACATTAGTATCATTATTGCAACAGTACTTCTTTAAATACAGGATTTCTGGTTATTCTTTCAACAAAGACCTTAACAGAATCAAAACTTCTCAATCTGGAAAAAGCTACATAAAGCTGCCTACGTGTAAAAACAGGCCGAGGAATATAAACACAAATTTTGTCAAAAGTCTGGCCTTGTGACTTGTTTATAGACATAGAACATGAGAGTCTCATTGGGAACTGTTTTCTCCCCTCCCATCCTATTCCTCCATCCGCCCCCCCCCCCCCCCCCACCACCACCAAACCCTCCATTCAGGGTCACTTTGGGCTCTAGTATTTTGAAAATTGTATTGTGCACTTATGGCTACAATACACACAGACCACAACAGAGGGAGTTGGGCAAATAAATCTTAACAATAAAGGAATCCATGTTTTTAACAGCATGTAGCTGTTCTGTGTCTCTCCGTAACTCTGGCTGAATCTTAGTCCCAAGAACATCACAATTGGTGAAAAAAATAAGAAACTTTTGCTTTCCAGTACAAAAATTTTTGGAAGGTGTTTCTCTACTTTCTGCTCAACAGCATTTTAAGTAGGCGAAGTAGAGAACACAGGAGGCTTGCACAGTGTGTACATACGCACTGACCTCCAAAATAACCATACAATCAACAAAAAAAACTCGCATCGTTACAGAGAAGTTTTTCTCTGAAAGGAACACAGTGCTTGATCAAGGATCCTGGATCATCACTGTTGCTGATCAATATGGCGCTGTCTATGCCCAGCCTACCACCTTTTGATGTGCGTTCGGAGCCATCATCTGTATTCCCACGTTGGCAAAAGTGGCTGCGATGTTTCAAAGGCACAATGGCAGGTTTTGCAATCGCAGATGACAAAAGAAAAATGGCCTTCCTTCTCCACTATGGATGTGAAGAATTGGAGGATATCTTTGAGACACTTGCGCCTTAGCACAATGACTACAACTCATCAAAAAATACGCCAATTTTTACACCCAAGAAAAATATGAAACAGTCATCTTTCAACGCACTAAGCAAGAAGCAAAGGAGACAATTGACCAATGTTGCATGCGATAGAGGCAACTAGGAACCAAATGTGACGTCAGTGATTTTGAACATGTCGAACAGGAAATCAAAACACAAATAATCGAAGATTGTCTCTCTAGTCAGCAATGCCGAAAAGCACTCAAGAAAGACAAAGCTGTTGGAGTGAGCAAGATCACTATTGCCGAGTACAGAGCTACTGAAGTTGATGCTACTAACAGTAACTACCATATTCCAAGTTCAACTCCTGTGAACACTGGTCGTCGCTCATTTTCCAGGAAACCACCTGCAAAGCAACAACAGCAATCTCGCAAACAGATTTGCGAATGTTTCCACTGTGGCAGTACTTACCAAACCAGACAGTGTCCTGCTACTGGTAAACAGTGTAAAGCTTGTGGAAAACCCAACCACTTTACCCATTTGCCACCTATCAGCAAAATCGACCAATATCAACAGAAGGGCGCCACATATGCGTACCACAGCAAAAGGGAGAATATGGCCAATGTAGAGGCAGGTGACCCCGATATACTTTTGTGCTCTGTCTCTGTCTGACAGGGCGAACAGTCACCTATGACAGTGACCATTGGCAGCTCAGACGTGGATATGACAATACAAATTAGGAGCAGGAGTAGGCCACTCAGCTCTTCAAGCTTGCTCCACCATTCAACAAGATTGTGGCTGATCTGATTGTAAGCTCACCTACCCCTTTCACCCCCTTGCTTACCAAGAATCTATCTACTTCTGCCTTAAAAATATTTGAAGACCCTGCTTTCACTGCCTTTTGAGGAAGAGAGTTCCAAAGACACACAACGCTCAGAAAAAATTTTTCCTTACCTCTGTCTTAAATGGGCGACCCCTTATTTTAAAATAGTGACCCCTCGTTCCAGATTCTCACACAGGGGGAAACATTCTTTCCATATTCACCCTGTTAAGACCCATCAGGATCTTGTATGTTCCAATCAAATCACCTCTTATTCTTCTAAACCCCAGCGGATACAAGTCTAGCCTGTCCGACCTTTGCTCATAAGATAAGCTGCCCATTCCAGGTATTAGTCTAGTAAACCTTCTCTGAACTTTTTTATTATTCATTCATGGGATGTGGGCGTTGCTGGCTAGGACAGCATTAATTGCCTATTCCTGATTGCCCATGAAAAGGTGAGTGGTGAACTGCTGCAGTCCATGTGGGGTAGGTACACCCACAGTGCTATTAGGAAGGGAATTCCAGGATTTTGACCCAGTGACATTGAAGGAATGGCGATATAGTTCCAAGTCAGGATGGTGTGTGATTTGGAGGAGAACTTGCAGGTGGTGGTGTTCCCATGCATCAGCTGCCCTTGTCCTTTTAGAGGTAGAGGTCGTGAGTTTGGAAAGTGCTGTCTAAGGAGCCTTGGTGCATTACTGCAGTGCATCTTGTAGATGGTACACATTGCGGCACTGTGCATCAGTGGTGGAGAGAGTGAATGTTTGTGAATGGAGTGCCAATCATGCTGGCTGCTTTGTCCTGGATGGTGCCAAGCTTCTTGAGTGTTGTTGGAACTGCACCCATCCAGGCAAGTGGGGAGTATTCTATTACACTCCTGATTTGTACCTTGCAGATGGTGGACATGCATTGGGGAGTCAGGAGGTGAGTTACTCGCTGCAGTTTCTTAGCCTCTGACCTGCTCTTGTAGCCACGGTATTTATATGGCTACTCCAGTTCAGTGTCTGGTCAATGGTAAGCTCCCAGAATGTTGATTAGTGGGGGATTCAGCGATCATAATGCCATTGAATGTCATGGGGAGATGGTTAGATACTCTCGTTGGAGATGCTCATCCCGGCACTTGTGTGGCATAAATGTGGCACGAATGGCCACAGCAGCCCAAGCCTGGATATTGTCCAGGTCTTGCTGCATTTCTACACGAACTGTTCAGTATCTGAGGAGTCACGAATGGTACTGAACATTGCGCAATCATCAACAAACATCCCCACTTCTGACCTTATGATTGAAGGAAGGTCATTGATGAAGTAGCTGAAGGTGGTTGGGCCTAGGACACTACCCTGAGGAACTCCTGCAGTGATGTCCTGGAGCTGAGATGATTGACCTCCAACAACCACAACCATCTTCCTTTATGGTAGGTATGACTCCAACCATTGGACAGTTTTTCCCCAATTCCCATTGACTCCAGTTTTTCTAGGGCTCCTGCTTCCAACGCAGTTACACCCTTCCTTAAATAAGGAGACCAATACTGTACACAGTACTCCAGATGTGCTCTCACCAATGCCCTGTATAACTGAAACATAGCCTCCCTCCTTTTGTATTCAATTCCCCTCGCAATAAACGATAATATTCTATTTGCTTTCCTAATTACTTGCTGAATCTGCATACTAACCTTTGGCAATTCAGGCATGCGGACACGCAGATCCTTCTGCATCTCAGTTCTGCAATCTCTCACCATTTAGATAATATGCTTTTTTATTCTTCCTGGCAAAATAGACAATTACATATTTTCCCACATTATATTCCATTTGCCAGGTCTTTGCCCACTCACTTAACCTATCTATGTCTCTTTGTGGCCTCCTTATGACCTCTTCACAACTTACTTTCCTAGCTATCTTTGTGTCATCAGAAAATTTAGCAACCATACCTTCAGTCCCTTCATCCAAGTCATTCATATGAATTGTAAAAAGTTGAGGCCCCAGCACTCATCCCTGCACACCACTCGTTACATCTTGCCAACCAGAAAATGACCCATTTATGCCTTCTCTCGCTCTCTCTCTCTCGCGCTCTCTCTCTCCATGCCAATATGTTACCCCTTACAACATGAGCTTTTATTTTCCGCAGTAACTTTTGTGGCACCTTTATCAAATGCCTTGGATGCGCTCATAGATATGGGAGCAGCTGTCATTGCCATGGGAGACAAAACCTTCAACAAACTTCAGGATTGCCCCATTCTCTGTAAACCAGGAAATACGAAAATTTCCCTTACAGCAGTAACAAACTGCTGAAAATTTCTCAGGACTTTTGAAACGCCAGTCTCATTCAAAGACAGTAAAAAGTATCTGGAGACTGGGACACGTTTATCGGTTTCCACACAGCAACAGATCTACACGTTTGCAGTCACATCTGCGATTTCTGTGCATAACAACAACAACAACATTCTTTTAACTGCTGACTAGTATCTGTAAACTGAATGGTGTTACATGCCTGCTGCATTGAGATCCTAATGTGACCCCAATCACACATACGCGATGAATACCATTTCACGTCAGAAAGCAGACAGAGAAGGAATTTCAGTGCCTACTTGATCTTAACATTATTGAGAAAGTTGGGGATGAACCTACCCCTTGGGTCTCGCCCATACAAGTCATCAAGAAACCCAAGAGTGAGAATCAAATTAGGATCTGCAATCACCAAACCAAGCCATACAACGAAAGACAGTTGATGATATAGAGAAAGTGAATGGGTGCTAAACTTGACCTCAATGCAGGCTACCATCAAATTGTGCTTACAGAAGAATCGAGATATTTTGCTGTTTTCTCTACTTGCATAGGACTTTTTCGATTACAGGAGGCTCCGCTTTGGAGTCAACTCAGCAGCTGAGGTATTTCAGCACTTGATTCAGTCTGCACTTCAAGGACTTGAAGGCATGTTGAACATCAGTCGTGATGTTCTCATCGACAGTCGTGCTGAAAGGGAACTGGAGACAGACCTACATGCATGCCTACAATATCTTAAAAGAATGTAACCTCACCTTGAACAAAGTGCTTGTTCAATGAAAGCAGAATTGTATTCTTCGGTCATGTGTTCAGCCATGGAAAGTTGAAACCATTGCAAACACTGAGGATCCTACAAACGTGCAAGAAATCCAGAGTCTGCCAGGAGTCATCACGTACTTCACGTACCTTGCTATGCTATCTGACCCCCTACGTGATCTAACAAAAGAGACCACCAAGTGGGAATGGACTAAATCTCACAAACAGCAGATCAAACGACAGTTGTCAACAAATTTCACGAATGCCTATTTCAACCCTGAGAAAATCACCCAGCTAGTTGTGGATGCAAGCCCAGTTGGCTTGGGTGCAGTTCTCGTGCAGAAAGACAAGACGGGTAACCCATCAATCGTTGCAATGGCAAGCAGATTGCTAATGCCCATAGAACAACGTTATTTGCAAACCAAGAGGGAAACACTCTGAATTACATGGGGAAATCTTGCACTTTCATCCCTTCTTTACTTAATATGGAAGTGAGTTTGAAGTAATAACTGCTGCCAGGATAACCCTATTTGCCAAATGGGACATATTAATTTCATCGGTTGGAAACTTATATTCGACTTTTAATGGAAAAATCCTACAAGTTAAACTTTAAAAAAAACTTAGCCAAGATGGCCACTGCAATTTACATATGAAATATTAGGAGATTGGACTGGAGACTAGAAGGCTTAACACAAGCACAGCCAGGACAATGGCTTGCTCCAAGTGATTGAATTATCTAGAATGGCTTTCTTAGTATGGCCATTCCCGCCCATTGACTTTGAAAGAGCCAACCCCCTCCCAAGTGTGAAAGGACATACTGGGGCATGTAGCACTTTGAATCTCATTAGAAGATTTCAGAAAAAACCTCCTCAGAAACAAAGGGGATTGATCGAGCCATGTGACTATCTGCGCATCTCTGAAGAAACTAACGTTTTGTGACACACAGGCTGTAACCGAGGGTACAGCAACAAAGACGGCAGCCCTTTTCCCTCTCTCTCTTTTTTTTCCCCCTCCCCCACCATAAATTATCAAGAAAAGAACTGTCTGCAACTGGGGCACCCCCTCCAAGCCTACAGATCACTACAGCCAACAATCAGGAGAAGAGAATTCTTCCTTCAGGAGCTCTGAGCAAAGCAAGCCAACCACCGTGCACTTGGACCAGTGAGGATTTCAAGACTGCAGATTCAGCCAAGAATTACTAGATTTACAGACTGTATTTAAGTTCCATTTATTTTGGACTTTACTCCAACCACCAAATCTGTCTCCCTCTGTAATCTGTTTTTGTGTGTGTGACTCGCATGAATGGGTAGCAGTTTTTAGTACTTTTTAAATCGGGTTAGAGTGCTAAGTATAATAAACCTACTTCTTTCTTGGTTAAACTCAAGAAAACCTGTCCGATTGCGAAAGACCACCCCCCCCCCCCTCCCCCCCCTCCTCACCTGGCTGTAACACTGATCATAGACCACCATTAAGCTTGTTCAACAATCAACATAGCAAACCACGCACTCGGACAGAGCATTGGATTCAAACTACAAGAGTACGAGTTCCATATTGAGTATCAGCCAGGCAAGCTCAACCCAGCAAGCTATCATTTGCAACATCTGTTGCTGACAGTCTTGCTAGTCGTGAGGAAAAAGTTGACAAAACAACATCTTAACTACGTAAGCCTAAATGCAGTGCCATGGTCGCTAAAACTAGTTGACATCAAAGTGGCAGCAAAACAAAATGAGGTGTGGCAACTATATAACTGCTGCGGAATCACAAAACTGGAAAGACCTGATCGAAAGAGCGTCTACAAACGCAATCACTCACGCTACAAGATCTTCACAATGTGTGAAATGAGCTAATGGTTACAACCACACCTGATCTTGTATTACACAACGACTGTATTGTCAAAAAAATTGCAGCTAGCAGGCAGATTTGTCTTGCATCTCATCCCGCTAAAAAAAAAAATTCATTTCCACTAGTAATCTAGACAGCGAAGATGGAAATTATTGAGCTTCTTTTCCTGGTAGCTGTAAGTCACCCATTTATGGGTATATCCTGGCAGGACAAAATCACAAATGCATCAGTCCTCCAAGGCAGAGCTCCGAAGTGTGTTGGCACTAATCAAGCAGAGGTGGCTTCCGTGGATCGGACATATCCATAGGATGGAAGACAGTAGTATAGCCAAGGATGTTTGTCTGGTGAGGTAGCTGGGGCCAGATGACCAGTGGGGCGCCCAAAGCTCCGCTTCAAGGATGCTTGCAAGCGCGACATGAATGCCCTAAATGTTGACTATCGCACTTGGGAGCCACTAACTGGCGAAAGAGGGAAATGGCGACACAACCTGTGGACTGGTGTGCACTACCACGACGACCAGTTGCTACAGCAACTTGGCAACAGGTGCCAATGTCAAAAACAACAACTCTGTGTCACTTGGCAGCTTCACATGCAGCACTTGTGGCAGAACCTGCCTCTCAAGGATTGGCCTTCACAGCCATCAAGAAAGGTGCACCTACAAAAGACACGCCACACTTAGTGGATTGTTTGTTGTATGTCCATCATCTTTCATAGATGGAAGGATGGAAACCTAGTAATCTGGAGGGCTGGACTAATGCTCAGGCGACATGAGTTCAAATCCTGCACGACAGCTGGAGGAATTTAAATTAAATTAGTAAATCTGGAATAAAAAGCTAGTATCAGTAATGGTGAACATGAAATTACCAGATTGTTGTAGAAACCTATCTGATTCACCAATTTCCCTTGGGAGGAAATCTGCCATCCTTATCCAGTCTGGCCTACATGTGACTGACCCACACCAATGTGATTGACTCCGACTCTTACCTTCCCTCTGAAATGGCTTAGCAAGCCACATGTAGCTCACCACCACCTGCTCAAGGGCAATTGGGGATGGGCAATAAATGCTGGCCTTGCCAGCAATGCTCACATCCGAAGAGTGAATAAAAACAAACCTCTGTCCCAGTTGACAATGGCATTGAAAACTAAATGTGCCCCATGTGCCTCTGCCTGCACCTCTCCAAATTCATCTGCCTTTTTCTTTTATTCAGATTTTCTGCATAAGACCATTGTATCTGCACCTAATTTAAATATATTTCATCAATAGTGAATAGAAGCTTCCCAATGGTAAAAGCATATCGAAGGGTAGTGGTGTATTTTTTGCTGTGTGCTGAGTGCGATGATCTCTGGTTACAATTCGCTCTAGCAGAAAGTGACTGTGTTTGGGCCTCGGGTGGAGTTAGGATCAGGCTGGGCTGTGATATCCTGATGGTTGAATAGCTTGTGGACAATTGCTGCTCGCATACACGCGAGAGGAAAAGGCAAATCGGTGAACTGCTTGAAAGGTTGGCACTGTATTCTGGAAAGCAAGAGAGTCAGCACCTCACCTAATCATACCCTAGGGCAAGGTAAAAATTTCATTTACGCTGCTTGCTTCCATCCCAGGCGAAAATGGCACTAGAAACTAAATCCAGGCACCACCCACCAAATAAAGTCATCCAAAAGATGCACCCCTTATTATAACCTTGTATTGTAAAGTTAAGATACTGAATGTAACAATTTTTGATTCATTTGATAGAAGCCACCTGGAATAAAGGGGGAAGGTCCTAAACCAACACGCACACCTCTTAAATTTACCAATAAAAACAGTTCGGACAACGAAAACAATGTATTATTATTAATTGCTCAGTGATGTGTATTTTTAAGTAGAAAACCTATTGAATTAACTAGAATTGAGGAAACAAACATGCAAGTAAAGTTATGTTTTGTTCACAGGAAATCTGAACAGTCACCGCAAATAGGAAGTCCAGACATAACTGCAACCATTTGTTGGAAAGAAATTTGTGTTCCATTAACATGCCGATATTTATTTATATTTAATGTTTTAATATACCAACACTGAATTGATGCAAGGAAGCTTATTCATAATTTTGATAAATCATATTTGAAGCAGTTATGAGGCAATAAAAGGGCTATTACTCAGTTTTGACAAATATGCATCTGCAGACATGAGGGGTTAATGGGCACTGAAATAATATTTTTTCACTTTAATGTAGAGAACCAGCTGGTAGTAGCGATGATGATGATGATGGAGGATTTTCCTGGCTCAAAGAGATGGGAGTACAGGACAAAATTAAGAAGCCTGATTCCATGTCCATTAAACTGTATCCTTTTAAACCCAGACTTTGTGGTTGATGAAGAGGTGAAACAGGCTTTTAGTGAGGAGATTGGCACAGAATCCTAGTTTTAATTTTTGTGGATTTCTTGTGTGTTCTGTTTGGCAAAAGCATTCATTGTATGTGACCAAAGCAGACTGGCAGCAATAACATCTTGTACTTAAAATGAGCTTCATGATTTTTTTTTATTTATACATTCATGGGATATGGGCATCACTGGCAACGTCAGCATTTATTGCCCTTGAGAAAGTTGTGGACAGCTGCCTTCTTGAATCACTGCAGTCCATCTGTTTAGGGCCCTTCCACAGTGCTGATAGGTAGGGAGTTCCAGGATTTTGATTCAGAGATAATGAAGGAACGGCAATATATTTCCAAGTTAGGGTGGTGTGTGACTTGGATGCAAACTGAATGTTGTCCAGATTTTGCTGCATGTGGGCACAGACTGCCATTTCTGAGTCGCAAATGGAACTGCACCCTGCAATCATCAGCGAACACCCCGGTTCCCCCCCATTTTAACCTTTATGGAGGAAAAGTCATTGAAGCAGCTAATAGTGGTTGGACCTAGGACACTGCCATGAATGCCTCTTGCAGTGATGTCCTGTGTCTGAGATGATTGGCCTACAACCACAATCTTCCTTTGTGCCAAGTATGACTCCAGCCAGTGGAGAATCTTCCCTCTAATTCCCATTGACTTCAATTTTGCTTGTCACACTTGGTCAAAGGCTGTCTTGTTGTCAAGGGAAGTCCGTCTCACCTCACCTCTAATTCAGCTCTTTTTCTTTCCATATTTGGACCAAGGCTAATGTGGTCTGGAGCCAAGTGGTCCTAAGCTGAGCATTGATGAACCGGTTATTGGTGAGTCGCTTGATCATGTGCTGCTTGATAGCACTGTCAGCTATCCCTTCCATCAATTTGCTGCTGATTGAGAATAGACTGATGGGACAGTAATTGGCTGGATTGGATTTGTCCTTTTTGTGGACAGGATATACCTGGACAATTTTCCACTTACGAAGAAACAAAGAATATCCTATGACTTGTATGTTAATTTTGTATGTATGATACTTATAGGGGAAAAGTAGTGTTAGTTGTTACAAAACTGATTTGGAATAATGTTGCAAGCCACTTATTATTTTGCTACTTTCGCGTCAGTGATTTTTGAGACATCTTTGACCAGTGACTTTCTGAGTTTATGAATGAAATCCATTCTGGAGGAAAAAATGGTTCTGAATTGTCAGCAACCAGATTGAAGCCTACAGTAAGTTTAAAGTTAGACTTGTAGTCTAAGTATTGTAAAACATAATTAATTCACCAATAGTTACCCTCAGAACGCCCTTTGTACATCTACACAAAGTATTGAATCCCTTGATGAATACGAGAAACAATAAGTTGAAGTTTCATTAAACTGTCTTTCACTGGCTGATTAGATTGTGAAGCAGCCAATAATTCTTTTATGGTCTGTTGAGTTTACAGCTTTTAAAAGATTAGATTGTTGGCCATGCAGTCCATTGGCATATAATACTTCACTAAATTCCTGCTGTCTCAGCTCTGGTGTATGTGTGGAGGGGACAGCATTTGTTTGGCCTGTAGGAAAGTGGCATTGGCAAATATCTGGAAATCTCATACAATGCATGGCCTGGTGAGACCTGTGGAGCTGAGGAAGAATTTAACACATGAGGAAACAGGATAAAACTTTGATTCATATCTAGGTTAACACAAAATACCATAGAGATTTGGCATCAACTGCTATATCTTGTGCATATCCACCTACCCCAAAAACAAAACTGGATAGACCCAGATAATCATAGACTTTGGAAAGGTCATTTACCAACGCTTCCTGGATCCTTTGAAAGGAATTTGAAATTCTTAGCTAATTTTCTATTACGTTTTCAGGTTGGCAAACTGTAACAAGTGGAGTGCCACAGGGATCAATGCTGGGGTCTCAACTATTTACAATCTATATTAATGACTTGAAAAAGGGGAAGCGTGTATTGTAGCCAAATTTGTTTTTGATACAAAGATTGGTGAGAAAGCAAGTTGTGAAGAGGACACAGAGTTTGCAACGGGATATAGATAGGTTAAGTGAGTGGGCAAAAATTTGGCATATGGAGTACAATGTGGGGTTGTCCACTTTGGTAGGAAGAATAGAAAAGGAGAATATTATTTAAATGGAGAGAGAGACTACGGAATCCTGCAGCACAGAGGGATCTGGGTGTCCTACATTGATCACAAAAGGTTAGCATGCAGGTACAAGTAATTCGGAAGGCAAATGGAATGTTGGCCTTTATTACAAGGGGGATGGAGTATAAAAGTAGGGGGAGGTCTTGCTACAACTGTTTAGGATGTTGGTGAGACCACACCTAGAGTACAGCTTACAGTTTTGGTCTCATTATTTAAGGAGGGGTATGCTTGCATTGGAGGCAATTCAGAGAAGATTCACTAGGCTGGTTCCTGGGATTAAGGGATTGTCTTATAAGGAAAGGTTGAGCAGGTTGGGCCTATACTCAGTGGAATTTAGAAGAATAAGAAGTGATGTTATTGAAACATATAAGATTCTGAGAGAACGGTAGGATAGATACAGAAAGGATGTTTCCCTTCATGGGTGAATCTGAATACAAACATACAAATATAGAAATTAGGAGCAGGAGTAGGCCATTCGGCCCCTCAAGCCTGCTCCTCCATTCAATAAGATCATGGGTGATCTGATTGTAACCTCGACTCCACATTCCCGCCTACCCCTGATAACCTTTCACCCCCTTGCTCATCGTGAATCTACCTACCTCTGCCTTAAAAATATTTAAAGACACTGCTTCCACTGCCTTTTTGAGGAAGAGTTCCAAAGACTCACAACCCTCAGAAAAAATTTCATCTTATCTATGTCTTAAGTGAGCAATCCCTTTTTTTAAATAGTGACCCCTAGTTCTAGATTCTTCCACAAGGGAAAACATCCTTTCCGCCCTCTCAAGACTCCTCAGAATCTTATATGGAACCTTCCTGGAATCAAGTCGCACCTTATTCTGCAGTGGATACAAGCCTAGCCTGTCCAACCTTTCCTCACAAGACAACCTGCCCATTCCAGATATTAGTCTAGTAAACCTTCCCTGAGCTGCTTCCAACACATTTACATCCTTCCTTAAATAAGGAGACGAACACTCTACACAGTACTCTAGATGTGGTCTCACCAATAACTGAAGCATAACCTCCCTACTTTTGTATTCAATTCCCCTTGCAATAAAGGGTAACATTCTATTAGCTTTCCAAATTACTTGCTGAACCTTCATACTAACCTTTTGCGATTCATGCACTAGGACACCGCAATCCCTCTGCATCTTGGAGTTCTGCAATCTCTCACCATTTAGATATTATGCTTTTTTATTCTTCCTGGCAAAATGGACAATTACACCTTTTCCCACATTATACTCCATTTGCCAGATCTTTGCTAACTCATTTAAATTATCTATATACTTTTGTAGCCTCCTTATGTCCTCTTCACAACTTACTTTCCTATCTTTGTGTCATCAGCAAATTTATCAACCATAGCTTTGGTCCCTTCATCCAAATCATTTTCATATAGATTGTAAAAAGTTGAGGCCCTAGCACTGATCCCTGCGGCACACCACTCGTTACATCTTGCCAACCAGAAAATTACCTATTTATGCCTTGTCTGTTTCCTGTTAGCTAGCCAATCTTCTATCCATGCCAATATGTTAACCCCTACACCATGACTTTTATTTTCCGCAATAACCTTTGATTTGGCACCTTATCAAATGCCTTCTGGAAATCTAAATACAGTACATCCATTGGTTCCATTTTATCCACAGCACTTTTCTTGTTCAAAGAACTCCAATAAATTGGTTAAACATGATTTCCTTTTCACAAAACCATGTTCATTCTGCCTGATTACCGTGAAGTTTTCTAAGTGCCCTGCTATAATGTCTTTAATAATAGCTTCTAGCATTTTCCCTAAGACAGCTGTTAAGCTAACTGGCATGTAGTTTTCTGTCTCCCTTTTTGAATAAAGGAGTTACACTCGCTATTTTCCGATCTAATGGAACCTTCCTGGAATCTAGGGAATTTTGGAAAATTAAAACCATTACATAAACTATCTCACTAGCCAGAATCTAGAATTTAGAGGCACAGTTTCAGAATAAGGGGTCTTCCATTTAAGACAGAGATAAGGAATTTCTTCTCTGACAGTAGTTAATCTTTGGAATTCTCTATTCTAGAGAACAGTGGAGGCTGGGTCATTGAATATATTCAAGACTGAGTTGGACAGATTTTTGATTGACAAGGGAGTAAAGGATTAGGGGGGCAGGCAGGAAAGTGGAGTTGAGTCTGCGATCAGATCAGCCATGATCTTATTGAATGGTGGAGTTGGCTCAAGGAGTCGAATGGCCTACTCCTGCTCATATTTCTTATGTTCTTAATATAGGCCCAGTTTACTCAGCCTGTCATCCCAGGAACTAATCTAGTGAGCCTTTGCTGTACTGTCTCCAAGGCAAGTATAACCTTCCTTAGATATGGAGACCGAAACTGTGCAGAGTATTCTAGCTGTGGTCTCACCAATATTCAGTACGGTTATGTATAAAATCCCATATACCATTAGTCTTATGGCCTTTTCTATCTGCGCTTTCACCTTTTAAAGATCTATGTATATGCACTCCTAAATTTCTCTCTCCTTCCAATATTAGGAGTCTTGCCGTTTGGGGTATACATTCTCGTACTTTTTGCCAAAATATGCTACATCATACCCCTTTACATTGAACTACATCTGCCACCTATCTACCTACTCAGCTCACCTGTCTGTGCTCTTCTGCAGTTTCCTATTCCCCCTGACTTGAATATTGTCAGCAAACTTCAATACTATCCTTTTGTATCTATGTCCAAACCATTTATCCCTGAAGCATGCCACCACCTACATCCTGCCAATTCAAAAAAAATCAATTTACTGTTATCCTTTGCTTTCTATTCTTTAGCTATCCCTGTACCCATGCAGCTAGATTCCCTTCACTTAATTTTTGTGTGACGCCTTTACTAAAACCCTTCTGAAAATTCGGATATAAAACGTCCATTGCCTTCCCTTTATCATCTTGTGATTTTCTGAAAAAATCCAATTAAATTAGTCCAGCACAACTTGCCTTTACAAATCTATGTTGACAGTTCCTGATTAACCCACACCCTTCTAAGTGTTTACTAATTCATCCTGTATTTTCATTCCTGGAATTTTACCCAGACCCACAGTAACAAATATTAGTCTGTTTTCTTTTTCTTAAACGGGGGTGTATGTAGCATTTCCTATATTTCAATCCTTTGGCACAATTCTCATTCTCAAAAGTTTTTAGTGAAAATTATGATTAGTGCCTCTGCAATGTCCACCCCAGTCTTCCTCGGTATTATGGGAGAAATTCTAACCTGGCCTGGTAATATTTTGATTTTTAGTGCAGTTAACTTCTTAATGCAGTATTCTTTTGTATGCTTCACTAGTAATGATTGCCCGCAGCCTACAGTTCTACTTTCACCACCTTCTGTAAAAAAACAAAAAATTATGCAAAATACTTAAACATCGCTACTATTTTCTCCCAAACATGAAATGAAACCTCCATCTCTAATTGGTCCCTTGCCCCTTTTTTGACTATAAATTTATTTATTTTGTGCTTATAAAGCCTTTTTAGGTTTATCACTTCTTTCGTACCCCCATCTTAGCCTTCCTATCTCGCTTTAAACCTTTTTATAATTCTCATATTTTCTTTACTATTTTCCCTTCCTATATTTGCCTCGCTTTTTAAATCTCATTTTTGGTGTATCCTACTTAATTATAGAACCCTGCCTTTGTTGCACCCTCTATTTTTTGTTTGGGACGTAAGTACCTTGTACAGTCTGTTAACTATAATGAACATCTGTAAATTATAGTTGAGAATCTTTTCGTTTTCTTAATATCAGCATGACTTACAATCTCATCACATGTAAGGTAGGTTATTGTCTTAATTTCAAAGCAGAATACTGCGGATGCTAGAAATCTGGAAAAAGAAATTGTTGGAAATACTTAGCATGTCAAAGCAGCATTTGTGGAGAGAGAAACAGAATTAACATTTCAGGTTGTTGATCTTTCATCAGAACTGGGAAAAGTTAGAGATGCAACAAGTTTTAAGCAAATGAAAGGGGCGTGGGGGAAACTGGGGAAAAGGAACAAAAGGAAAGATCTGATAGAGAAGAAGGCTGGAGGGATTAAATGACAAAAGGGTTGATGGTTCAAGGCCAAAGGGGGTGCAAATGCGACAAGTAAAGAAACAAAAGACGTGTGTTGAGGAAGTGTGAATGGCAAGATCCTGAACAGCTACTGTCCAAAAGCCAAAAAGAGAGAAACGAGAAAAAATAACTAGCAAAGACAAAGGAAACAAAATGGGGGCAGAGGTTACGACCAAAAATTGCTGAACTCAGATGTTGAGACGGAAGGCTGTAAAGTGCCCAGACGGAAGATGAGTTGCAGTTTCTTGAGTTAGATTTGAGCTTCATTAAAACATTGCAGGAGGCCAAGAACAGAAAGGTCAGATTGAGAGCAAGGTGGGGAATTAAAATGACTAGGGACCAGAAACTGAGGATCATTCTTGTGGACTGAATGGAGGTGTTCTGTGAAATGTTCGCACAATCTGCGTTTGGTCTCCCCAATGAGGAGGAGATCACATTGTGATCAACGAATACAGTATACTAAATTGAAAGTACAAGCAAATCACTGTTTCACCTGGAGTTTTTGGGGCCTTCAACCTGAAATGTTATCTCTGTTGCTCTCTACAGATGCTGCCAAACCTACTGAGTATTTCCAGCATTTTCAGTTTTTATTACCTTCATATTTCACTTGGGGAGAAGCAGAGATCCTGCCGTTTGAGTAACCTCTTAGAAAAGCATACTTTAGTTTGCGTAGGAATTTCTTTTTAGTGAAATTTACATTGTTACAAATTCCCACTAAAATTAATTGTAACATTGTTTAAAAATCTCGCTATAGAGGAGTTGTGATGGGTTTTCCTTTATGCTAAAATCCAGTCGTAAGGAGCACAATGTTGTGCGAATGGACCATAAACCTGAATCAGCTGTACTGGTGAAAGGCCTTCACACATTCACTTTGCTGAACTTCCTGATAAACAATAAGAGTATAGTGGCTGGAGCTGGACCACAGGCAGGACTCCCACCAACTCTCTTAGCACCTGTTGCATTCAGAGGAGCTACTATGCATACATTAAAGGTAAGACTAGGTGTATGAAATAAAGCCTGGCTCCGGTATAAAATTAAAATCCAATCCGGGCCTGGCCCGACCACAGCCAACCCAAGCCTGAATCCTTTAATTTTTTTTCACACCCGACGCGACACGAATATCCTTCATCCGTTCATCCTGGCAGCAGGCTATTCCTGCAGATGGAGTTGTGGAGAATCTTGGGTAAGCCTGATCCCGTAACTTCCCGGAAGCAGCACTGTCCAGCTCAACCCGACCCAAGCCCAAATGCTGGACTCAGAATATAGAATGTAGCCAGGCTTTAGTATGAAAATGTTTTTTTTAAATTAAGGGAGATGTGTCTGTAGTGGAATATCATGGAGTAAATCTTACTGTTCCATTTAATCTTTTTAACTTGTGTATTTATCCCACTTCATGCCCTTTGTGCAGTCCGTTCTCTCCCAATTTATACAACAATTTACATGTATTCTTGGCTATCTTCCATACTATCCTCTCATATCTATGTCCAAACTATTTGTCAAACTAGTCCCATGCCACTGCAATATCCTGCCAATTTATACATGTATATGTTATTTTGTAACTTACATGATTTCTTTTTAAACTCTTGGAGCAGTTACTACTTTGTCAGTATATTTTGTTGGGAAACTCAGATAAAATGGTTGGTGACAGGGTTCTTTGGTGTCAGGCTGGAGCAGTGCCTGAAATCTGGCAGAGGGGAGATGTTAGCTGGAAGATGGGGTTCTGTCCATTCTGAGGTCCAGCTAGAATATCCTTTTGGGTGGAGGGGCTTTGAGTGCATGAAGGGAGTGGGAATTTTCAAACATTTGCTTTCCATTAAAGCAACAGGATATTACCTTAAAATTTATTGATTCTGTGCTTTAGTGGTGAAAGTCCAGCCTCCATAGCTCCCTTTCTTTGGTGTTTTTAGAGTCAATCATGTTCCTGTGATTGGCATAGGCTGTCTGTCTCATCTGATGTTATGGAGGACAAAATTGAGCAGAAGCAGGAGATCTGCCTGTTAGAGAAACCGTTCCAAAGGGATGGTTTGCACTGGACTTTAGGTGGCACGGCTGGATCCTAAAGTAGGTATCTGATTGGGGCATCTCAGTCTGCATGGAATCTATCACTCAATTGTTAGAAGAATGTGATTTGGCCTTCATGAGATAGCTTGTCTGTTTTGATGCAGTCTGTTCAAACTTCTGAGATCAAATCATCTCTCTCATCTTGGTTGTAAGTAATCTGGGTGGCACAGTGGCGCAGTGGTTAGCACCGCAGCCTCACAGCTCCAGCTACCCGGGTTCAGTTCTGGGTACTGCCTGTGCGGAGTTTGCAAGTTCTCCCTGCGTCTGCGTAGGTTTCCGCCGGGTGCTCCAGTTTCCTCCCACAGCCAAAGACTTGCAGGTTGATAGGTAAATTGGCTATTGTAAATTGTCCCTGGTGTAGATAGGGGGAAAGTGGGGATGTGGTAGGGAATATGGGATTAATGTAGGATGGCCGAAGGGCCTGTTTCAGTGCTGTATCTCTCTATGACTCTAAGATGAAGAGACATTGGGGCTCAATTGGATTGCCTCCAAAAACAGGCAGGGGGATTGCAATGTGCAATTAACCCACACCCATTGATTGCAATGACATGCAGCCCCTGCAAAACGATATGTGGGCAGTCATTTGAATCCTGCACCATGAAGATGCCTGCAATGCTACCAAAGCAGTACGCTCGTTTCATCTGCTTCTCTGGGAAGAGAGAATGAACAGTAGTTAACTCTCATTGAATGGAGAGCCTTAGTGACCTCGCTTGCGCAACAGTGGACAGTAAACTGCGAGATGTTGCAACAAGCTTCAGCCTGCAAGGAGCTACACGGATAAAAGTTCATCCTCACAATCATCGGCAGTGCTATCCTTGCCATGCTCTGAGGCTGCAGCAGGTAGTGCATTTCAATGAGAACATCCTTACTGAAGCCAGCACCTCTGTGTTCCTCACTGAGGTTCAGGTAGGAGAATTGATCCCATAACACCCTGGGTGAGAATGGCCTTCTGCTGAGAACCCTCCTCTTCCTCACCAACCCTCTTCCAGCAGCTTGTTCTGCTCTGCATGCCCTCTGTTCATAAGTCATGCTGTACTCCAAGGGGAATGTCTGCTAATGCACCCAAGTCTGCTAGCAAGTGGTTTGTACAGAAGCCTTGAAGTCAACAAAAAGTCCTGCCTCAGCATTCCCTGTACAATTCTGAAACTTGAAATAGCTCTAGAAAGCACCAAACACTTATAGAATTGTAGCAACAGCCAGTAGAAATCAAACAGCAACTAACCTGGAAGTAATTGATCCATTTTATGTAGCACTGTTTGGGGGTTGGGTATGGTGGTGCAGGTTCCTTCCTGCTGCTGAACACGGCTGTGTGAGGTTGAGAGGGTGTTGGCTAGAGTGTTGAGCTGGTATCAAATCAGCTTTGATTTGTGTTGATTGATGTCATGATCTGCTTGCTCTACATACTTCGGATGAACGCTCACTGGCAGCCTGTGAGATTCGCCTTGTGGATGCCATTTTGGAGCTCTAAGGGTACTAGCAGCGGCCAAAACAGGGTTGCTAATGAGACCAATTTCTTGCCCTGTGTTTTGCCCTTGGAGAAATCTGCTGTCCAACTTGCATTTTTAATTCCTGGGTGGGAGAAGCCAATGATATTTTTGTACACATAATTTTGCATAATGTTTTTCAGGCCCGAAGCATTAATGTTAGGACACAGAATCACTCTGGGATGAAGGAGTCCCACAGCCTTGAGATCACTGGTCCCATCATGCCTCACTCTCTGCACTCTCTAACACTGATGCTGAAGTCGGCACAGAAAGGAACATTCACAGCCAGCCTTCACACACACGAACCAACTTCTGTGTTTAATGTAGCCCTCAAAATGGAGCAACATGAAAACAAGGTAAGGAACAACAGTTTTCATCTTTAAAAAGCCTATAGCTTTTGAAAGATTAAGTATTTTCCTTTTTCTGAAGCTCTTGAGGCAGACAGCATCTCAAAGGGGGAAAAAAATGGTTATTATAACACCTGGGCTGCACTATACACTGTGATAACAATGACCTGTTGGTCATGGCACAGCACTCAAGCTTATGAGTCAGAAGGTTGTGGAACCCGCTCCAGACATTTGAACAAAATCTGGGCTAACACTCATGCAATACTTAGAGTGCCGCTTTGTTGAAAATGATGCCTTTCAGGTGAGACGTTAAACCATCATTTGTCCTTTCTACTGCACGTAAAAGATCTCAGGACACTATTTAGAGGAAGTGCAGTGGAGTTTTCCCCTGTGTTCTGGTCAATATCTATCCCTCAAATGACCTCACTAAAACAGATTATCTGGTCGTTATCATATTGCTGTTTGTGGGATCTTAAATTGGTTGCTGCATTTCCTATGTTGTACTTCAAAAGTATTTAATTGGTTGGGACTTCTTGAGATCATGAAAGGTACTATATAAATGCAAGTTTTATCCTTTTATTCTGATGCAAAAAGGAAACAAAAAAAGAAAGAAGAATGATTGGGCAAGTTGTTATAAATATACAAAAACAATCGGGTAACTTTTTTTGTTTTGGGAGAGAAACCAATACTGTAAGACAGCATTGATCTTTGCACTCATGGGAGCACTTTGGCCCAGCCTCATGGGATTTTCTGAGGTCAGTGTAACCATATATGCAGGGCAAGCTCCCTACATGAATTGGGCATATGGGAGCTCACCATCAGTGTGCAGCAGGAAGTCTTGCACAGTGGTTGTGAAAAGCACTGTGTACTTGCAAGTTTGTTCATTCTTGTGTGACTGAAAAAGTGGTGCTACTGATGTAGTTGTAAATTAAATGGTGTTAAAATTCAGTGGCTTTAATTTCTTTTCAGCTTTTGTGCAGTAATTGGGATGATACATGTCCTTAGTTGAAACTGTCATAGTGAGATACAGCACCGAAACAGGCCCAACGAGTCCACGCCGACCATCAACCACCCATTTATACTAATCCTACATTAATCCCATTTTTCCCTCTCACATCCCCACCTTCCCTCAGTTCTCTTTCCACCTACCTACACTACGGACAATTTTTTTTTACCTATCAACCCGCAAGTCTTTGGCATGTGGGAGGAAACCGGAGCACCCAGAGGAAACCCACATGGTCACTGGGAGAATTTGCAAACTCCGCACAGGCGGTACCCAGAACCGAACCCGGGTCGCTGGAGTGAGAGGCTGCGGTGCTAGCCACTGTGCCGCCCTATAATACATCATAGTCTGTTAAAATACGATCACCTTTTAAACTGCTGGATTTCCTGTCACATTGGAAACGAGGAATCAAAACTAGGTGCATTCTTCAAATCATGGAGGATTTGTGTAGAAAACAATTGGAACATAGTTGAGGTCAGAAAGTGAAGATAAGGGGTGAGAATATGCAGGGGAGTGGTAGAGTGGGGTAAAGTAGGGTAAGTGCTGGTGGAGAAAGAAGAGGCTAAAGCAGGATTAGATGGAGGGGAAGGATGTATTGAAGCCAGAGAAGAACAATTGGAGAACTCGAGGAGTGGGGGAAGGAGAAAGAATTGAACGTCTTGGGACAATGTCAGAGAAGGGTTAGGGTCCAAAGGAAAGGTTGCGCTATTGGAACCAGTAACACCAATACTTGAGGAGGAATGGAATTGGGAGTGTGCAGAGGGAGTGGGGCATGAGGAGAGAACAGGGAAGGAAATCATGGAGGGAGACAGACTGAGAGGATGGGGTTGGAGATAAAAGGACCGAGAAGTTGAAAATGAAAATAATGGAACTGAGAAATTCATTCAGTGAAGATGGGTGATCTATGAATTTAGAGCAGCCTTACACAGAATTGGCAAAGGTGAGGATAAATGGACTTACTAAATTGGGGAGCAAGTTGACAAAATTAACTAAAATTCTACTTTAATAAATCAGAACAGCCTCTTAAAAATTTGCAATATTGATGAAGTCCCAGGCTTCAATCAACAAAATTAAAAATCGAAGCTTCATTTAGATAAATTAATTGACATATTTATATAGCATCGACAATGTAGGAAATCCATCTCAAGGCACTTCACAGTAGCATATCACAGGGTCACACACTGGAACTCCAGCAAGACTGGTACAAAATGCTGCATGGAGTAGGAGGCTGTAGGCTTGGTCATATACCGATATCATGGCAATAGGGCACAAGCATCAGTTATAAGCAGGTGCGTGGGTGGAGGAAGAATAAAACCAGCAACAGCAGCAGGTAGAATGACCTAGTGTCCTAACCAAAACAAGAAATGCTGGATTCACTCAGCAGGTCTGGCAGCATCTGTGGAAAGAGAAGCAGAGTTAACGTTTCGGGTCAGTGACCCTTCTTCGGAACTGAAGAAGGGTCACTGACCCGAAACGTTAACTCTGCTTCTCTTTCCACAGATGCTGCCAGACCTGCTGAGTGAATCCAACATTTCTTGTTTTTGTTTCAGATTTCCAGCATCCGCAGTATTTTGCTTTTATTTTAGTGTCCTAACCAGCTGTTTAGTAAATGCTGAGGCAAAACAACCACAGTACTGCTGCTAATCAGAAGGAGCCAGTAAGTGGAGTGAGGGAAACAGGAAAACATGATTTTTATGGGCCCAACAATTAGTACAAGAATGTTTTCACTTATTATTTAGGAAGATGTCTGCCATTCTCTGGAAATGCATACATACAGTGAATGTGTATTGCAATTATAATTACAATAAGGGGCTTCTGTTCTGTTGATTAACAGATAGGTGGCATACATATACTCAACACCTAAAGGTGCAAAAGACCATTTACTGTGTTTAAGAGACCGGAGATCACACCAGATTAGTATTTCCAATTCTTGCTCTTCATGTGCTGTAATAGAACCGTTTAGGATGTTCTGATCCCTTTTCATTTTAACAGGACCTATCTTCAGATGAGCTGTCTAATAGTGGTCTGCACCCAGAAACTCTGAATCAACTGATGCAGCAGCCAACATTTGGAAAATCCTCTATGAAGCATCTAGAAATGAATGACTACAAATATACCTGGAAATTGTGAACTCTACCAGCATTTTTAGTGATTTCTGTGATTTCCTTTAAAATGAAGTCGTTCTGTCACTCCTCGCCTTTGTTTTACATGTTGAATAGTATGCAGTTGTGAAGCTGGAGAAAACTACTAGTGGATTTTATCTGTGAAAGCTGGCTAAAACAATGAGGGACCAACAAACATTAGGTATTCAGTGACCACATTCCTGTCCTGTCATTAATGTAGTACTGTACATTAGTATTAGTTATATTATCTGAAATTAGATTTATTTTTAATGCATGTAACAAATGCATTTCATATTTTTAATATTGTGGAACTTAGAAGTTGGGTTGTCATGGGCTCTGCTTTTCAAAAAGTCCTCTTTGATTTTCATTACAAGGGCTACTAGTGAGATTTCCCATGACCTCTTATAGGTCATGCTAGCGTCAGATTCTACTCCAGCAAACTTAGTGCTATTTTTTCTCTTTGGAAATGGTGTGCCATTAATAGGTAGGATAAGGAAAACTACTTTGTCTTTACAGAAGGCAGAGTGGTTGTATGACAAAAAAGGAATTTTATTTGACTTTTGTTTTAAAGAGAGTAAATCTGTATTATCACTATCAAACAACTTGTGTCCAGAATATCTAAATTTCCTTAACTTTCTACAACTTAATAGATAAAACAAACAGCAATGCAAATAGCCTTTAAGTTTACTGGTGTTAAATGTTCAGCTGTTCATTAAATTCATCAAATTATCTCCAAGTTGATTGATTATGGATATATGATCTAAGTATAATTGTTTCATACCCATGTCTAGCTTCATAAAATGACAGTTTGCATGAGGTCCTCCAGAGGGCTGTTTTATTCAACTTTCTGGCTGTCTAGAAATATAATTTCCAACTGTTGGGTGTGCTTTTAAAAAAAAAAGTCTAGTCAAATAATAGACACTAGGAAGAAATGCAATTTCTAGATCAATCACTCCATTGTTTACTGGGATGTTTGCCTGCTCAGATTCAATGTGTTAAAGACCATGTTCAGAGGGTGCTTTGCTTATACAGTAATGGATCTAATGTACAAGCCTTGTAGCCACCCTTAAGTTTTCTATTATCCATGCCGCAGCACTGGCCTAGAATGGAGGGAACTCCGCAGGAAACTTCTGCATGTTTCATTAGAGCCTATCTGCCTTTCTGACAGTTTCCTGAGAGAAGCTGCAAGAACCACCTGTTTTCTTTTTTAAACCATTGAACTGCTTTTTAAATAGTATAAATATGATATTGTATGGCATTTTGCTTATATTTGTTTTATCTGTAAATAAACCTGTAGTTTTAGCACGATAGAAAATATTGTGTTTGCAGCTGTCTTGAGGTGACAGGAGAATGTGGTCGGCATACTTTCTAGTAAGCACTTTAACTGTGATAAGGGTTAGGTTAAAAACTTAACCCTTCTGTTAAACAAATTATGGCACAAGATAAAAACACACATCATTTTGTAGAATAACTCAATCTGCTTATGGATTCAGTCATCAAGCCATTTACATAAAAATGTCTGTGAAGGATGAAAAGTAACTCTTTAGTTTCATTTTTTATTTATTTGGCTGTCTACAGCCAAGAGTGAAAGACTGACTTAATATTTCAAGAAGCTCTAATTCAGGAAGAGCAAGTAGGTTTTAATTGAGAACCAGATATTTACTTCAATTAAGAGACTTTGTTAAATGCACTTTTTGGAGAGAATATCTTTATAATTTTAAAGTACCTGATTGTTTATAAAGTATTAAATTTACTATTGAAATTTTGTTATAGTTTTTTTTTTGAAATGGTACAAGCTCGAGGTATTTTCTCAAACTTGCTTTAGCCTGCCGTGCAAATAACTGTGCTAATTATTGGGTTAATTGATGTTTTAAATTTCACTTTTTTTGCAAAATGTCCAACTCCCATTGCTTCGCAAGTGACCAATCTGCTGAGCCAAAGAGTTGGTGGACATTTCTGGAGGGTTATGCTTGCCATCTCCTGAGGTCTTCCCCAGACCTAGTGAGTCGACAGTAGCAATATAAGTCCATAATTTAAGCTTACCAGTTACATTTTCAAAATTAGATTGCTATCTACACCCATCTTAGATTGTGATTATAGGTGAAGATTAATCTAGATGAAATTCCAGCCCAATCATTCAGTGGCAGTAATTTCATAAATTTAGGGCCAGTGGAACAAATACCCTGTCACTTGTTCAGTATATGTACCTAGTTGCCAAGCAAGTACTCCAGTTAGATGAAATATAACCTACTGAACACAGGCTGCTGATTTCAGGATACCAGCTCTTCTAGCACTTCCTTTTGAGGAACATCTTGGATCTTGTGCATGTGACTGCTAATAAACCCTGTTAATGTGGGCTGGATCAAAAGCAGCATACTCCAAAAACCTATAACCATACCAAGGAAACTGTAAAGTGATTAAAGGTGATGAATTTCCACAAGGTTTCTCCCCATTGTCTGTTGTAACTTTAGCAACAGTGCCATAGAAACTCTACAGAAAGGATAGTTGAAATCTGGAACTCTGCTCCCAAAGGGCTGTGGAGGCCAGGTCAATTGAAAATTTCAAAATTAAGATTGATAAATTTTTGTTAGGTAAGGATTATGTAACTAAGGCAGGTATGGTGGAACAGGCTCAAAGGGCTGAACGGCCTACTCATTCCTGTGTTCTAGAAAATGGTGTAAATGCCATCTTCCCCACAGGTTTTGTGGTTTTATAACAGATTAGCAGAAGAATCCCTGTGAAAATGCACCTCAAGGATTACCCAAATATTCAAGCTCTTGGCAAGCAGAGAATTCAAAGTATTGCCATCCATATTACATAAAATGGGTGTATTACTGAAAGAATCACAAGTTGCTTTATTGAAGATATATATTTACAAAGGCATAATGTGATCATCACCTAAGCTCTACATAATATCCATGTTCAGCAAGGGCCACAAGCTAGACATTATTTACAAAGTTGCTTAACAATTCATGAAAATAACAAATCAAAATTCCACAGCCAATAGCTAATTTAAAACATCTTTATTTACAGAATCACTAAACAATTCAATGGCAAATACCGAAATGTAATTTACATAGCATCATCTGAGACACTCTTAAAACTTGTGGCTGAAGCACCACCATCCTTTGGAACAAGTCCCATGGCCTGCAGGGCAACAGTAGCAGCTGAGGCCTTAGCATGCTTCTTGTTAGGACTGGCGAGGCTGGGTTTGTACTCTGTGCCATTGATCATCACCTATCACAGAAATGTGTATACTTAAATGAGATGCGCAGTCTTAACACTGCAGACATCAGTTGCAAATTTATCACAGTTCATTTTATTAA
The DNA here is from genome assembly GCF_036365525.1 of Heterodontus francisci. Taxonomy (NCBI): domain Eukaryota; kingdom Metazoa; phylum Chordata; class Chondrichthyes; order Heterodontiformes; family Heterodontidae; genus Heterodontus; species Heterodontus francisci. Next base: position 95,604,683 of record NC_090380.1, on the reverse strand, counting down.
TGATCAAAGTCTATCAGGTGTTTGAGACACAGCATTTTATACATAATAAGTTTGCAATAATGTAATTGTCTGCACTTGGTCAAATAAATCTAGGCCACTATTTCCCCACTAATCCCTCAGTGATGAGGCAGCGCAGGGGTTAGCACCGCAGCCTCAGCTCCAGGGACCCAGGTTCAATTCTAGGTACTGCCTGTGCGGAGTTTGCAAGTTCTCCCTGTGACCGTGTGGGTTTTCGCCGGGTGCTCCGGTTTCCTCCCGCCGCCAAAGACTGGCAAGTGATAGGTAAATTGGCTATTGTAAATTGCCCCTAGTGTAGGTAGGTGGTAGGGAATATGGGATTACTGTAGGGTTAGTATAATTGGGTGGTTCTTGGTCGGCACAGACTCGGTGGGCCGAAGGGCCTGTTTCAGTGCATACACATAAAAGTGTGTATTCTGTGAGTGAGAAGTCACTACCAATGCATCAAGTACAGCAGAGCAGCGTCAAGTTTCTGGCCATAAGACTGTTAATGGAAATGGCAACACATTTTTCAGAAGGGCAATTCTGAATCTCATTTCCCCTGTTCATTATACAAATTTACTTTATAAATAATTCAAAGCTTTGCTTACAACTGTTCATTGCTCCCTCAGTTATCATGTCTAGTTTTATGTTGCTTCATTCTTGCAAAGCACAAGGTGTTAGCAAGAAAATCTTAATTTTATTTCTATTCTACACGGTCACATATTTAGGAAATTAATGACCTCTCTTTACCAAGAGTTACATTTTAACTCTTGCAATTTTTTTCCCCAAGATTTATAGGTAGGCATCCTCTACATAAGATACAGCGACATTATAGAGAGAATCACAGAAGCAATACCTCCTTTCAATGTTTCTGGACACTCAATTACCATCTCAGAATTTCACCAGTGCAGCTTTGGTATTGAAGTCATCATGTTCAATTTTACTTAGTTTTTCCTGAACATTGCTATGTCAAATGTTGTACCTTACATTCTGATTGTTGCTCAACTTCTCTGGTTATACTCGCCATTCCCACAAGATGCAAGAGTTCTGAAGTTTAAAGACACACTGATTCCAAGATCCCTATATTAGTAACCTGGACTTATTCTAATTGTGTGTGACAGATATTTGAAATATGCTTTTTTAAAGCATCTATTTGCATCTCAAAGTATTGCTTGGTTAAGAATTTTAACACTAGTAAGAGAAAAATAGTGAGCTTAAAATTTAAATATGAATTTTAGCATCCAATTTGCTCACCTTAAACAGAAAATGTTTGCAATGATCAGGGCCACTGTCATGTACCATCAAAAAATCAGGTGGTGGCCATTTTCTCTTGTTACAAATTTCCATCAATGCAGAAACAGGATGCTTTCCTAAAGTTTGTACAAATGGAAAAGAATGGCATTTAATCATCCCAAAACAGACCAATCAAATGTAATAATTTCAAATTAAAGCAGCAAGTTATTTAAATTCAAAAGGCTGGGGAGCTAAATTAAATAGATCCCAAAAGTGGGCACAGAAATCATGACTTGAGATTAACCCATGTCTGCTTATTGAAATACAGGCAGAACGTCAACTTCGTGTTGCCTGGTCTTTAGAATGATTGCTGCTTGCAGTCAGTGCTAACTGCACTGTTCATTAGCTGCACACTACAGCAATAAACCCAAAATTGTAACTTCCAAACAGTTCTTAAAGGTAGCCTACACCTCTTAATGGGGAGTACACTCTGGCTGGAGCAGGTGCTGGCAGTCAATCGGGAAGTACATCTGACCTGGGAAACCGTGCAGAAGGCACAATGTGAGAGAGAGCTGGTTCCTAGGTTTTCAGATTCTGCGCTGGAGGCATTTATGAAGGAGATGGAAAGTAAGAGAGATGTCCTGTATCTGCAAGAGACCTTCCAGACACCTGCTCAAAAGGCAGTGGGAGGAGATAGTCAATGGCAGGAGTAGTCCCAAGGATGCAGTGCCACAATAAGTTCAATGACCTCATATAAGTGGTTAATTCACCACACCCCCATCACTCATCTACCAACAGGCTCTGTCACTCATGACTCCTATCTAAAATTCATATGCTTCACCACACCCTCACACTTAGCACTGCTGCAAGCCTCACACCCACATTTCACAGATTGCATACACTGCTAGCTAGTCAACTATGACAGCCACATCACCCAAACAGACTGCAGGACACGATGGCGCACAACCAGAGGGATACAGGGACATGGAGGAGATGGTGTTGGCCATTATTGGAACAGCAACTGCTGAGCCCATGATGAAGGGTTACAGACCTGAAACATTAACACTGCTTCTCTCTCCAGAGATGCTCCCAGACGTGCTGAGTATTTCCAGCATTTTCTGTTTTTATTTCAAATTTCCAGCATCTGCTGTATTTTGCCTTTATATCAGCAAAATATCAAGATTTAATGGATTATACTGCACATATGAATTTATACCTGATAGATCCTTCATAATGGGGAGGTTTCCAGATTTCTTCTGTGTTTTCTCACCTTCTGCTACAAGACCTAAAATGACACAAATGTTGACTGTTAATTTGTGCAGGAAATGAACTACATTTATCTGGGTATAACCCTGACTCTCAAGACAATACTAATTTTGAAACAGTAACCAAATATTGGAATAGTAAGCTGATTTTAATATCCTTTTCACAGGTTGGATGGTGGAAAACATTTTAATACCAGCAAATCAATGTGGCATTGCTCACAGTGAGTTGTAGGTTACACTATCAGCCATAGTGGAGATGGGGGTGCATTTGCATTGAAAGAATTGGGAAAGAAGTTTGTAAGAGATATCTTCATAGTGCAATTATTTTTGTTTAGTTCCTGGAAAAAAGTGTTTTCCTTCCCTTGTCGCTGAAGAGGAACAGCAAGTGGCACTGAGTGTTTCCAGTTGGGGATCTCAGTAGGTGGCTTAAGAAGACAGTACAGAGAGGTAGAGAAGGAATGAATAGCAGGTAGAAAGTGGAGGAGAACCAAGATTATATCAGTGAACCAGTGGATAGAGGTCATGCACATGTAAAAATGGGCAGTAAAGCACAACTGGATTTGTGCTCCAGAATTAGCCGTGCCCCTAGCTAAGCTGTCTCCGTACAGCCACAACACTGACATCTACCCAGCAATGTTGAAAATTGCCCAGTTATGTCCTGTGCACAAAAAGGACAAATCCAACCAGGCCAATTACAGCCCTATCAGTCTACTCCCAATAATCAGCAAAGTGATGTAAGGGGTCGTCGACAGTGCTATCAAGCAGCACTTGCGCAGCAATAACCTGCTCACTGATGTTCAGTTTGGGTTCCACAAGGGATACTCAGCTCCTGAACTCATTACAGCCTTTGCCCAAAAGAGCTGAACTCCAGAGGTGAGGTGAGAATGACTGCCCTTGACATCAAGGCAACATTTGACTGAGTATGGCATCAAGAAGCCCGAGCAAAACAGGAGTCAATGGGAATCAGAGGGAAAACTCCCTGCTGGTTGGAGTCATACCTAGCACAAAGGAAGATGGCTGTGGTTGTTGGAGGTCAATCATCTCATTCCCAGGACATCACTACAGGAGTTCCTCGGGGTAGTGTCCCAGGCCCAACCATCTTCAGCTGCTTGATCAATGACTTTCCCTCCGTCATAAGGTCAAAAGTAGGGATGTTCGCTGATGATTGCACAATGTTCAGCACCATTCGCGACTCCTCAGATACTGAAGCAGCCTATGTTCATATGCAGCAAGACCCAGACAACATCCAGGCTTGGGTTGATAAGTGGCAAGTAACATTCGCACCACACAAGTGCCAGGCAATGACCATCTCAAACAGGAGAGAATCTAACCATCTCCCCTTGGCATTAAATGGCATTACCATCGCTGAATCCCCCACTATCAACATCCTGAGGGTTACCATTGACCAGAAACTAAACTGGAGTGGCCGCATAAATACTGTGGCTACAAGAGCAGATCAGAGGCTGGGAATTCTGTAGTGGGTAACTCACCTCCTGTCTCCCCAATGCCTGTCCACCACCTACAAGGATGGGTGCAGCTCCAACAACATTCAAGAAGCTCGCTTGATCAGCACCCCAACCACCACCTTCAACATTCACTCCCTCCACCGACGTACAGTGGCAGCAGTGTGTACCATATACGAGATGCACTGCAGCAACTCACCAAGGCTCCTTCAACAGCACCTTCCAAACCTGTGACCTCTACCACCTCGAAAGACAAAGGTGGCAGATGCATGGGAACATCACCACCTGCAAATTCACCTCCAAGCTATGCACCATACTGACTTGGAACTATATCGCCGTTCCTTCACTGTTGCTGGGTCAAAATCCTGGAACTCCCTTCCTAACAGTGTACACAGTTGGTGTACCTACACCCCAAGGACTGCAGTGCTTCAAGAAGGCAGCTCACCAACACCTTCTCAAGGGCAATTAGGGATGAGCAATAAATGCTGGCCTAGCCAGAAACGCCCATATCCCACAAACGAATTTAAAAAAATACTAGAATTGCAGGTGATTAGTAGAACTTAAAGCCTATTGCTGACCAAAGAGTAAAGAAAATGTTTTTGAGTGACCGATATGATCATATAGGTAACTATATTTTATTCAGACTTTTATGGGTTTCTTACTAATGAATGTTACTGTTATATGTAAATTCTATAGTGGTAATTTAAACGGTTCCGAAAAGCAACTTGAGAAATCTTTTGAACAATTTGATTATTTTACTCTCTTTTGTTTTACTGGAGGATTTCCCTGCTGCTCAACCTTAGAGCTGAATTTTCTGAGTGATGGTCAAGTCCCACTGCTGGGAGCAAAAGCGCGAGGCAGCCCCGCTTCAGGGGAGTAGTGGGACCCTGAGGCGGCATATTGCTGCCACCGACATCCAACTGAGGACAGCAGCCCGCTCGCAAAAGTTGCCAGCCCAATCAGAGGGCTGGCAACTCAGCAGTGGCATCTGTGGTCATTGCTGAGGCTGCATCACCAGAAAGAGGGCCCTTCAATGACAGGGTGCCCTCAGAGAGGTGAGTTACATTGGGGAAGCTGGAGCCAGGCAGGCAGACCCCAACAATCATGGGGGGAGGTTATGATGCACCAGCAGGGCCAATGCTGCGGGGGAAACCATTGGCACTGGAGGGTTGGGGGGGGGCCTCCATGGGCAGTGAAGTGCCCATCGAGGACCCCAGGACCCGCTGGGAGGCCACAGGGTTTACCTAGCGGTCTCCCCCACATGGAAGCTGGCCCTCCTGATGAGGGCAAAATGCCCGCGGGGCGGGAAGTGGCCCTTAACGGCCACTTAAGTGGCTCAATTGGCTGTCAAGCTGGCGGCCGCACCGCTAAGGTTCCCACTGCTAACAGTATGCCATGGTGGCAAGAAGACGTTGGGCTCCCTTCCTGACGTCTTCCCCAATATTGCCACATTGCCAGCCCTCCCACCTCCCAGCCCATTTCCAGTGGGCAGGGAAAATTCAGCCCTCGATTTGCCTCAGAGATTTCCTAATTATTAAGTTGTAATTTGTTGCTACTTCATATAAATATGAAATGTGAGACAGTCAAAAAGTCTGAAGGCAAAGTGTGATATGATATAAATTGTGCCTTGTCACATCATTTTTGCATTACTAGTGAATCTCCTGTGATCTGTATTTAGGTGGTGTTTGTTGCAACAGGCTGAGAAGTTACAGTGCCACCTCTGGAGCAAGCATGAATAACTAGCATTCTTGTACATTGTGGTTTCTTACCCTAGGTAACAGAATAATTCTGCAGATAAAGTAATATTAGCAGATTGTCTATGACCCTATTGAAATTAATGTTATGTGTTGCACAGCAGGGACTAGAGCTTGACCAATTGTTACAAAAACTTAAGGACTATAATATAGATAGAGTTACAATCCTGAGTCCATCAGACTGCAACATTATGAAAGAAAATTGTTTCAATTTTGGCCACTGGAATAAATTTGTCAGAAGGCAGTTATGAATATTCTGTAGATTAGTGTCAATCATTATTAAGCTCTTTTTGCCCCTACAGAGGCTTGAGTGAATATAGAAGAATAGATTAAGCAATAGGTTCTATTCAATGCTAAGCCAAGCTGATTGCAATAGGTGATCCCAAGAGCCTAATCACATGGAAAACTTAGTATGCTTTTCTTTTAAGATTATTATTCATCTTCTGTCTACTTAAGGCTCTGAGAAGTCTACATACTTTTCATACTACTTGCTGTGCACAGGAATTCAACCCACAGAAATTTCCTGTCCAAAAGAATGGTTAGACCTTAGGGGAGGGGCGATTGCAAATGCTACTCTCTCCCAACTGCTCCCCCCACGACCATGCACATGCTCCCCACCATCACAAAGGTTCCACACCACCCCCCCACAAACATTGGAGTAAATTTTCATCTTTAGTGTTCCCAGTGCAAAGCTCTGTGCTCCAGGAGTACATATTGAAAAATAAAATGTATGCTGCCCATAAATTTTATGTCCATTCATCTTAATAAATGAAAAATTGGGGGTAGCGCACACCTGATTTTCTGATATGTGCACAGAGCTCTGTGCTGGCAGCACTAAAGACAAAAGCACATACTCCTGTATCATTTTTGCTTATAGAACCTGATCTAATTGGGCTACTTAAATTATATTTCTGACTTTGACCTTTGAGTCTGGATGAAAAACTGACACTGTTACACTAACTATCTCTGTGAGACCACCACTTTAATTTTGCTGCTATGGTCAAGCAATTCTACTCACCCCTGTATTAATAAGCTAAAGACAAAAGAGCACCATCACCTTTACGATCAGTCTTGAAGTCAACAACTATAGGTTCTACTGGTCCATTTTTGTTTTTTCCCAGTCCTTCCCCTTCCCTCCATCCCATTTTCTGCATCAATTGTGCTCCCATTCCTCCAGTTAAAGGTGCGGCCTTCAGGAACTGATCCTGTTTATAAGTAGATAGGTATAATAAAAACAAATCTTACAAGAGGTCAAAGTAACCTTTTGCAGTCAGACTGATTAACACAATCTGAAAATTCAGGAATGCGTAAGTACACAGAACATTTAAAAATATAAATCAAACATTCCAAAACACAAATATGAATAATTATGGCAGTTTAAAAAAACTTTGAAGAGCTTTAGGGGAAAAAACATGCACAAAAAACCTTTGTAAAGTCGGCTGTGCAAATATTTAAAATGCAGATTAAAGATATGTATTTGAAAACTCCTTTAAAAATTTACATACCTAGACCTTTGCTGCCGGTGTGTAGTGAAAAGTAGGGTTGAGACTGACCGTGGCAACAAGACGGCTACAAGGATTTGACCCTGCACCAAGTTTCTGTACATAGAAGTGAAAGTTCACAGGTCAGTCTGTGAACTATCACCTCTCTTTGTCCTTTCCATCTCCCAACCATGCATTTCAACAGATCACCAGGCACTGCTGGATACCAACATTTCAACAAAATTTCAGACATTTTCATGTTAGTAACAATTAATAATTGAAGGGGAACACAATACAGCAGTCAAATGTTATTATTCCTAAGACATTAATCGTCAATGGTACTCTACTGGTGTGAATTAGAGTCATTAAAATTTGGTAATAAAGCAATAACAGTGTAACAGGCAATACAAACTTTGTTACATTCAATTGTTTTTAAAAAAATAACTGTGTGGTAAATCTCCCAACTGATTTGAATATCAAGGCAGACACTTCAGACACTACAACTACAAAGCACAATATGTGCACTCAAGAAAAATGTTAGGGTTACCAGGAAAGTTATCTATATTTAATATTTTACTACATATTTATCTGCCCAACACTGGATGAATAAAATTTTGTACTAAATCACAATAGCTCAAGTAACAAATAGCAGCAGTAAAAAACAGTGAGATCTATCTTGACTTTTGGTTGGCCGCCCTTACTAGCAGTGATGAGGCCCCTATGATTTCAAGACCCCTGCATCATTTAAATCTGACCAACCAGCTGTGAGGCTAAAAACAGGCCTCAAAATTGGGCGTTGGTGGCCACCAGCAAAGTAATTTGCGGTTTGGTGGGGTTCAAGGGGGTGGCGATTGCAGAGGGTGGGGTGTCCCAGGGCGTCAGCAACCCAGATTATTTTTGTGTGCCCCAGAGGAGCACTCTGCGCAGTATCCAATCAGTTCCAATCTAAAATAGCAATCAGGAATCTGTTCACATCATAGGATCTCAATTTCCCTGTCAAAAGGTGTCTATTGCATGAAACAAGTGGCAGTCAGGACACACGGCAGTAGGCCCCTTTCAAAATGGAGCCCTGCCGTACCACACGTGTTAACGGGGGGGTAAGGCTACCAATCCCATTTTGAGGCCGTCACTGCCCACTAGTGCCAGATGAAGCCAGTCAAAAATTGACCCCAGAATGTGGGAACCTTCTTACCTATGCCCATAGTTGCTTTCTGGAGAAATAATTAGAAGAACGTGAGCATGCGAACATTCAAATTAGGAGCAGGAGTAGGCCACTCCTTGAGCCTGCTCCACGATTCAATAAGATCATGGCTGATCCAATTGAAACCTCGATTCCATATTCTCGCCTATCCCCAATAACCTTTCACCCCCTTGCTTATCAAGAAACTATCTACTTCTGCCTTAAAAATATTTAAAGACTCTGCTTCCACTGCCTTTTGAGGAAAATAGTTCCAAAGACTCATGACCCTCTGAGAAAAACTTTCTCTTCATCTCTGTCTTAAATGGGTGACCCCAGTTCTAGATTCTCCTACAAGGGGAAACATCCTTTCCACATTCATCCTGTCAAGACCCCTAAGGATCTTAAATGTTTCAATCAAGTAGCTTCTTACCCTTCTAAACTCCAGCAGATACAAGCCTAGCCTGTCCAACCTTTCCTCAAAAGACAACCCACCCATTCCAGGTATTAGTCTAGTAAACCTTCTCTGAACTGCTTCCAACACATTTACATCCTTCCTTAAATAAGGAGACCAATACTGTACACAGTACTCCAGATGTGGTCTCACCAATGCCCTGTATAACTGAAGCATAACCTCCTTGCGTTTGTATTCAATTCCCCTTGCAATAAACATTCTATTAGCTTTCCTAATTATTTGCTGTACCTGCATTCTAACCTTTTGCGATTCATGTACTAGGACACCCCGATCCCTCTGCCTCTCAGAGCTCTGCAATCTCTCACCATTTAGATAATATGCTTCTTTATTATTCTTCCTGGCAAAATGGACAATTTCACATTTTCCCACATTATACTCCAGTGCCAGATCTTTGCCCATTCTATCTATTTCATTTTGCAGCCTCCTTAAGTCCTCTTCACAACTTACTTTCCTACCTATCTTTGTGTCATCAGCAAATTTAGCAAACATACCTTCGGTCCCCTCATCCAAGTCATTTATATAAATTATAAAAATTGAGGCCCCAGCTCTGATCCCTGTGGCACAGCACTCGTTACATCTTGCCAATCAGAAAATGACCCATTTATGCCTACTCTGTTTCCTGTTAGCTAGCCAATTTTCTATCCATGCCAATATGCCTCTACACCATGACTTTTATTTTCCGCAATAACCTTTGATGTGGCGCCTTATCAAATGCCTTCTGGAAATCTAAGTACAGTACATCCACTGGTTCCCCTTTCCCCATCCACAGCATGTTACATCTTCAAAGAATTCCAATAAATTGGTTAAACATGATTTCCCTTTCACAAAACCATGTTGACTCTGCCTGATTACCTTGAATTTTTCTAAGTGCCCTGCTATAATGTCTTTAATAATAATTTCTAACATTTTCCCTCAGACAGATGTTAAGCTAACTGGCCTGTAGTTTCCTGCTTTCTGTCTCCTTCCCTTCTTGAATAAAGGAGTTTCATTCGCTATTTTCCAATCTAACGGAACCTTCCCCGAATCTAAGGAGTTTTGGAAAATTAAAACTAACGCATCAACTATTTCACTGGACACTTCTTCTAGGACCCTAGGATGAAGTCCATCAGGAGCATGACCTAATGCAGTACAGAATTAAGATAGGTGTGGATACAGAATGCACAGTTTTATTCTGGTGACAAATTAATAAATAAGCATAGGTTAATAGTGAATAACAACGGTAACAATTTTCAAGTTTAATGTCCAAAATTACAAACAGGAGTATCTGGGTTTATATTAAAAAGCTCCAATGAGATCATTACAGAAGGTTCATCTAGATTATAGGCTTACAAACTCGAGTTCCCAACAGGTCCAAAAAGGAATCCCAGAGGGTCCCTGACATTATCAGATTTATACTGAGTGTTGCTGGAGAGCACAGAGTGTGAAGAAGGGAGTTTGATAGGTGAGGAAGTTCAGGGAGGGGGGTGGGGGGGGAAGAGAAACTATAAATTGACAGAAAATAAATTTGTCTGCACTGACAGCTGCTTTGAGTGAACAGAGTGTAAAGTGGGAGTTGGTGCATGAGGGAATTCAGTGAGGGAGGGACTCCTTTCTTTTTCTACCTTTTTTCAGTCTCCAGTAGCTGCCTCTTTCTTCGGTACAGTGGAAGAAGCTGATTGGTAACCGATAAGTTATTCTACTTCTAATTGTAATAAATAGTTTTTCAAGTTATGGTATGGCAGATCAGCTCGGCCAAGCGGAATGTACATCCTGCAGTATGTGGGAAGTCAAGGACACACCACGTGTCCTAGACAAACACATGTGCAGGAAGTGTCACTGGCTGCAGAAGCTTGAGCTCCGGGTTTGGAACTTGAGCAGTGGCTGGAATCACTGTTGTGCATCCGCGCGGCCGAGGACTACGTGGACAGCACGTTTAGGGAGGTGGTCGCACCACAGGCTAGGAGCATGCAGGCAGAAAGGGAATGGGTGACTGCCAGGCAGTCTAGGAGAATCAGGTCGGCAGTGCAGGAGTCCCCTGAGTCTATTTTGCTTACTAATCGGTTTTCCATTTTGGATACTGGTGAGAGCGATGGTTCATCGGGGGAGTGCAGCCACAGCAAAGTCCGTGGCACCACTGGTAGCTCAGCTGGACAGGAGGGAGGAAGAAGAGTGGAAGAGCAATAGCGATGCAGGATTCGATTGTCAGGGGATCAGACAGGCGTTTCTGTGGCAGTAAATGTGACTCTAGGATGGTATGTTGCCTCCCTGGTGCAAGGGTCAAGGATGTCACGGAGCAGTCGCAGGACATCCTTCTGGGCGAGGGTGAACAGCCAGAGGTCATGGTCCACATTGGTACCAATGACATAGGTAGGGAGGGATGAGGTTCTGAAAGCAGATTTTAGGGAGTTAGGAAGGAAATTAAAAAGCAGAACCTCAAGAGCAGTAATCTCAGGCTTACTTCCAGTGCCACGTGCTAGTGAGCATCGGACTAGGAGGATTAATCGATTGAATATGTGACTGGAGAATTGGTGTAGGAGGAAGGGCATCAGATTTCTGAGGCATTGGAACCAGTTCTGGGGCAGGCTATACCTTAACAGGACCGAAACTAATATCCTCGCAGGGAGATCTGCTAGTGCTGTTGGGGAGGGTTTAAACTAGCTTGTCAGAGGGATGGGACCTGAGGCATAGCTCAAATTGGAAGGAAGTAAAGCTGGTAACAGGAGGTAGAAAAGTAGCAAGTGACATTAGATGGCAGGCGAAACAAAGGCGAGCATCGACTAGGTTTAGAATGCAGAATAATGTCAAGAAGACAAGGTTAAGGGCACTCTACCTGAATGCATGCAGCAGTCACAACAAGGTAGATGATTTAAAGGTACAAAATGGCCAAATGGGTATGATCAAATTGCCATTACGGAAACGTGGCTACAGGGGTGACCAAGACTGGGAACTGAATATTCAAGGATATTCGACATTTAGGAAGGACAGGGAAAAAGAAGGAGATGGTGTTGCACTGATAATAAGGGACGGGATTAGTACATTAGAAAGGGAGGATCTCAGATTGGAAGAACAAAATGTGGAATCTGTTTTGGTGGAGCTAAGAAACAGCAAGGGGCAGCAAACATTGGTAGGAGTTGTTTAGAGGCGACCAAACAGTAGTGGTAGTATGGGACATGGTATTAATCAGGAGATTAGAGAAGCATGTAGCATGGGTAATACTGTAATCATGGGTGTCTTCAATCTGCACATAGACTGAGTAAACCTAATGAGCACTAATGCTGTGGAGGACGAGTTTCTGGAGTGTGTTAAGTATATTGAGGAACTGACTAGAAAACAGGCTATTTTAGATCTGGTATTATGTAATGAGAAAGGGCTAATTAACAATCTTGTTGCAAAAGAATCTTTAGGGATGAGTGACCATAATATGATGGAATTTTACATTATGTTTGAAAGTAAGGTAGTTCAATCTGAAGCCAGGGTATTAAATTTGAACAAAGGAAATTATGAAGGTATGAGGGGCAAATTGGCTGAGGTGGATTGGGAAAATACATTAAAAGGTATGACAGTGCATAGACAATGGGTAGTCTTCAACAAATTATTACATAGTTTACAGCAACTATGCATTCCTTCAAGGCACAAAAGCCCCAAAAGTAAAGGCAATCAAGCATGGCTACAAAGGAAGTTAAGAATTGTATAAGCTGAAAAGAAAAGGCTTATAAAGTTGCCAGAAATAGTAGCAAACCTGGGGATTGGGAGGATTTTAGAATACAGCAAAAGAGGACCAAGAAACTAGTAAAGGGAGAATAGAATATGAATGTAAACTAGCAAAAAACATAAAAATGGACTGTAAAAGCTTCTATAGGCAGGTAAAAAGGAAACGTTTGGTAAGACAAATGTGGGTCCATTACAGGCAGAGTCAGGAGAATTTATAATGGGGAATAGAGAAATGGCAGAGAAGTGAAATGATTATTTTGCGTCTGTTTTTACAGAGTAAGATACAAGAAACCTCCCAGAATCAGAGCTCCAAGGGACTAGGCAGAATGAGGAATTGAAGGAAATTAGTATTAATAAGAAGGTTATATTGGAGAAATTAATGGGGCTGAAGGCTGATAAGTCCCCAGGACCTGATATTCTACATCCAAGAGTGTTGAAAAAGGTCGCTACGAAGATAGTGGACGCATTGGTGATCATCTTCCAAAATTCTATAGATTCTGGAATGGTTCTTGCAGATTGGAAGGTAGAAAATGTCACCCCACCATTTAAGGGAGGGAGGGAGAGAGAAAACAGGGAACTACAGATCTGTTAACCTTACATCAGTCATTGGGAAAATGCTAGAATCTATTCTAAAGAATGTGACAAATGGACAATTGGATAATAATGATCTGATTGGGCACAGTCAACATGCATTTATGAATGGGAAATCATGTTTGATGAACTTGTTGGGTGGTTTTTTGAGGATTTTACTAACAGAATTGAGAAAGGGGAGTCAGTGGACGTAATGTACTTGGATTTTCAGAAGGCTTTTGATAAAGTCCCCCACAGGAGATTGGTTAGCAAACTTAAAGCACATGGGATAGGAGGTAACATATTGGCATGGATTAAGGATTGGTTAACAGGCAGAAAATAGAGAGTAGGAATAAACAGGTCATTCTCACATTGATAGGCTGTGACTAGTGGGGTACCACAAGGATCAGTACGTGGGGCCCAGCTGTTCACAATATATATCAATCATTTGGATGTGGGGACCAAATGTAATAGTTCTAAGTTCGCGGATAACACAAAACTAGATGTGAATGTGTGTTGTGAGGAAGATGCAAAGCGGCTTCAAGGGGATTTGGAAAGACTTAGTGAGTGGGTAAGAACATGGCAGATGGAATATAATGTGGAAAAATGTGAGGTTATCCATTTTGGTAGGAGGAATAGATGCGCAGAGTATTTTACAAATAATAGAAGATTAGAAAGTGTCGATGGACAAAGTGTAGGTGTCCTTGTCAATAAGTCACTGAAAGCTAACATGCAGGTGCAGCGAGCAATTAGGAAGGCTACTGGCATGTTAGCCTTTATCACAAGAGGATTTGAGTACAGGAGTAGCGAAGTCTTGCTTCAATTGTACAGAACCTTGGTTAGACCGCATCTGGAGTACTGTGTGCAGTTTTGGTCCCCTTACCTTAGGCAGGATATTATTGCCATAGACAGGGAGTGCAACAAAGGTTCACCAGACTTGTTCGCAGGATGGCGGGACTGTCCTATGAAGAGAGATTGGGGAAACTGGGCCTGTATTCTCTAGAGTTTTGAAAAATGAGAGGTGATCTCATTGAAACCTACAAAATACTTAAAGTGATAGACAGGGTAGAAGCAGGTAAGATGTTTCCTCGGGTTGGGGAGTCTAGAACCAGGAGACACAATTTCAAAATAAGGGGGAAGCTATTTAGGACAGAGATGAGGAGAAATTTCATTACTCAGAGGGTTGTGAATCTTTGGAATTCTCTACCCCAGAGGGCTGTGGAAGCTCAGTCATTGAGTATGTTTAAAGCAGAGATTGACAGATTTCTAAATACCAATGACATAAGGGATATGGAGAAAGTGTGGAAAAAAGGCATTGAAGTGGATAATCAATCATGATCGTACTGAATGGCGGAGCAGGCCCGAAGGGCTGAATGGGCCTACTTCTGTTCCTATGTTCTTATATCCATACACCAACAGTATTTGTCTACATTTATTGACTTACTAGCGTATGATTTCTGTTGCAGAATACTAATAAAAACATTTTCCACAATGATAGCCCTGCGTTGGCTGTTTTTTGGAAATTCGTAGTGTGCATCAATAATTGTCAAGGATCAACCACACAGAAAAGTTTGAGAAACTGAAGTAGGTCAATCAAAGTTCCAGTGAAAACTGAGAGGTGAACAAATGCAATATGCATTCTATTACAAGATTAGTTGAATTACTATTCACATTTCATCTGGTAAATTTTATGGTTATATTTTAGCTATCATGTGTGGATCACATTTAGAAAATTGAGGCTTGTTTTAGACAATAAGACGCCTGCCCAATTTTGTAGCTATCAGACCAATATAACAATTGAGATTTAAGACAATGAATCACACCATGGTAAAGACATTGACAGTGAGGCTTTTGAATAATTTTCAACCCAGGAAATAGCAAAACCTCAAAATCGTATTAAAATGCTAAACTATGCAAGTATTAATTTGTTACTCCAATATTGTTTTAGTAGGGCTATTAGTTTTAAATTTAAAAGGACTTCTGTATCAGTTTCAAATGTGTGTTAAATGGTGAATCTGAAGAGCCAGATTTATAAAGATTGAGAAAATTATAGTTAAAATATGTAATTGAAAGCAGTTTAGTACTTGATTTAATTCACCTTTTAACTGTTTTGATACAGCTGTGACTTTAATTGTTCTTTAAAATGCACTCAAGCATTTTGAGAAACTTTATTACAACAGAAACGTCTTTGAAACTTAAACTGTTTCTTTAATAAAATATTGAAATGCATGCAAAAACTGTCTAAACAGCTAAATATAGTTCTTCAAATCAACCAAGGATCTGGAATACCAGCTGCCTCATCCTAAAAACCTTGATTGGTTTTTACTTACTTCCATTTCCTTCTTCCCCTGTTTTTCCAGGAACCTCACAAAAGAAAGAGGCAACCATGCAGAGAATGATACAAACCCCAGCCAAAGTCGCCCAGGGTTCCGTCCTGCTTTTGTACCTGCTTTGTAATGATAGAATTTTTTATCATCAACATCTGTTTCAGTATCTCCAATGTGTATTCAGTTCACAAATCCAATTCAGATACTTTATTAACTGTATACAATTTACACAGGAGACACACATTAAGCAAATAATTCATTATAAGGTATTCACTTTCCATATTTTCATTTTCCAGACAATGGTCTGGAATGCATTTAATCCGTTATATAATTACTAATACACTGTGTGACACAAAAAAATCTATTTCATGCTTTTATTCTCAATCACACCATAAGTATTGAAAAAAGAAAGTTTTGTGGAATAAAGAAGAACTCAAATACTCAAACTGCTGTCTTTGGAGAAAACAATCCCGCACCCCCCCACTCCCCAAAAAAGACACTCTTAACTTACAGCATTAAGCTAAATACCCAAGATATACAACTAAGATACATCAAATGCCGCACAATTTAATTTGTGCTCATATAAAATGGCAATTGTAAATAAAAAAAGTCAAAGCTTTTTCAAGATAAGGGAAAATTACCAGTTCATTTGTTCTTAAAAATGTCATAGTTTTAAGAAGTTTTTTTTAACTGCAGAAAAATATATACAAGGGATTTAATTGTAAAAGTGTGAGGACAGCAGACAGCCTAGTTATTTTGGCTTTAAAACACTGGTATGCCCAACCAGAGGTCATGATTGTATCTCAGTCTTGACCAACAGGAAAGTCAGTTGTACTCATTCAGCAAGTTCTCCCAGCTCTCAGCTATGTTGCTAGATGAAGCACACTAGGGCAAAAAGCAGTCCAGCTCTGACTCTAGGGTTGGAGAGGGAGAGTGAAGATACACTCAAAAGAGCCTTACTGGAGATCGCCTGAATGATGGCCAACTGTAAAAACAGTACAGAAAACAGCTGGGAAAAAACTTGCCATTTCATCCCCACCCTTACAGCTGCTGAAAGTGGAAGCATAGACATGCGAAAACGGGAAACCCATAAAGGAAATTAAATAATGTGAAGAGATGAAAAAAGTTGCAGGCAAGACAGATCAGCAAGTGTCATTCCTAGGGTGCACAAATTTCCAGGAGTCATTCCATGAAAATTGGAACAATGGAATTTGTTAAAAGCAGGAGAGAAGTAAAATATCTGAGAACTTCCAATGAACGTCCAGTGTATTAAACATTCATGCAGAACTGCATAAGTTTGAAGGACAAAAACTTTTTGTGCATTCATGATGTACATAGAATAAAGATATATGAAACAACTGTTTCATACCAAGTTTGTTTCGGGCTCCAGTTAGATTCTCTTTGTATAACTGCATCTCTTGTTTATGAACTGGATACACCACTGAACATAAACTGAAACAGACATTAGTTTTTATTTTCTAGTGTATTGACTATATAGGTGAAACACCAACCATGTGTCAGTCAACATTTTGTCAAAATATACAAAAATATACTTTCCCTTTTACCATTTGCTTTTTGTTTACACTGAAAGCATATTACATTGCCAATTGAAAATGATGCATTGTTACTTTTCATGTAATAACACTAGGTTGGGCAAAAGAGTTTTAAAACATCAATTCAATTTTCTGACAGGTCTAAGATAACAGATCTAAATATCACAAAAAATCCTTTTACCGTTTTAACAGTAAATGACTACATATAGTAAAACTGCACACCTACATGGTTCTGATTAATATCAGTTTTCTAACCATTAATTAATATGAAACACAAAAGATCCTTTGAAGTTTCATACTTTTTCCCTCCTTAAACTTCTTACCCAAACCTTTGGAGATATTGGCTCTTCAAATGGGGCATTTCAGCCATGACATACTTACATCTGTACTGTATGTTGCCACCTAAATTTCCACCCATTTCTGCATATAACCTATCATCAATCAGTGGCATTTGTCTTGCATAACATCCTTAAAATACATGAAAAGCCTCAAATGTGATGCCACCGAACACTTCAAATGTTACTGGAAAGCTCTAAAGAATATTTATTGTAGTTTCCAAAGTTTGGCCTAAGTCTAATTAACCCATCACAATCCAGCCTAAGAACTCTCAGACAGAGGCAGATTGCGAGAAGACAGTTGCCTTCCACTTATAACACTTTAATTGAAGGCAGATATCTTCTCTTCTAGTTCCGTCAAATTTTGTAACAAAGTCACTCTTTTTGCCAGATAAACTTTTAGCAACATCGGTTGAAGTCAATAAAAATTAGAAAAAAACCTCTTCCTTAGCTCTGTCTGCTCATATTCTATGAAGGGTGTGCAGAAAAGATGGCAACCTCTTAATGCAGGTAGATCTGTTTTTCAAGTGTTTAAGGTTTCTGATTATCGAACAATTACAAAACAGTAATCAAGCCAGAGAAGTATGACTATGTCGCAATGCAAGACAGATATTGTAATTAGGGAGTCTTCCAAACCTCACCTTCACTGATTCATAACACACTCTAAACTGTAACGTAGTTTTTCATTCACTGCCTCTGTTTAACTACTGGAGGTGTGACTCTAAACACAATCAATTCCCTTACATGGTTATTTTAATTTCAATGCTAGCAATAGAATTTAGTCCACAAATGTATTCATTACCTTCCTGATCCAGGCTTGAGGACCACTATTTGTTAACTCCTCATAGGTCAAGACTTGAGCTCCAGTACTGCCTGTGAATTGACCAGGCAGAGAGTTTGACTGAGCCCACACATCAATCTGACGGAAAGAAAAAAAAATTAAACCATATTGAAAATAAGCACTATTAAATATTTGCTTCAAATCTGATTAAACCTAAATAACTTGAAGGCATAAACATCCAAAACTGGTCATGAACTACCATTTCAAATAATCAAAATTAACAGGAATAGACAGCTGTTTAATTCTTCCAGTATTCCTAACCATTTTACACTCATATCAACAACAAACCGATGGCAGCATTTTCTTTTGCCTTTTTTCCATCACTTTTCTCCTCTCCTGAAGACACTGACTTGTTGCTGGAGATGGAAGTGGAGAGGGAATAAAGGGGCGATGCACAGCTGAGCCCAATTCTGTTTACACCGAGGGTCTATCCATATGGACTAAAAGCAAAAGACACTAGATCATGAGTAGAGACAGTGGCCAGTTTATCTCTCACACTGAGGGTTCCCTAATGGTACTTTGGCTGAGAACAGCTAACACATAACTTAGCAGAGATAAAATAAAAGCAAAATACTGCAGATGCTGGAAATCTGAAATAAAAACAAGAAATACTCAGCAGGTCTGGCAGCATCTGTGGAGAGAGAAGCAGAGTTAACGTTTCAGGTCAGTGACCCTTCTTCAGAACTGACAAATATTAGAAATGTGAAAGATTTTAAGCAACTGAAGTGGGGAGTGGGGCAAGAGATAACAAAAGAGGTGTTGATAGGACAAGGTCATGGAGCAAATGCAAATGGTATGTTAATGGTGTGGTGAAAGACAAAGCGTTAGTACAGAGAGGTGTGAATAGACTGTAAAGCACAAAGCACTCCAAGCACAAACATTAAAAAAGTTTTAAAAAACAGAAACAATTAGTAGGCACAGTAGAAACAAACTAAACACACTAAAAAACCTAAACTAAAATAACCAAATAAAAAAGAAAAAAAGAAAAAATAACTAAACATAAACAGGGGGGGCCCGTCATGCTGTGAAATTATTGAATTCAATGTTCAGTCCAGCAGGCTGTAGCGTGCCTAATCGGTAAATGAGATGCTGTTCCTCAAGCTTGCATTGATGTTCACTGGAACACTGCAGCAATCCCAGGACAGAGATGTGAGCATGAGAGAGGGGGGGTTGAGGGGTGTTGAAATAGCCAGCAACCGGAAGCTCGGGGTCATGCTTATGGACTGAGCAGAGGTGTTCCGCAAAGCAGTCACCCAATCTGCATTTGGTCTCCCCAATGTAGAGGAGACCACATTGTGAGCAGCAAATACAGTATACTAAATTGAAAGAAGTACAAGTAAATTGCTGCTTCACCTGAAAGGAGTGTTTGGGGCCTTGGATAGTGAGGAGACAGGAGGTAAATGGGCAGGTATTACACCTCCTGCGATTGCAGGGGAAGGTGCCATGGGAAGGGGACAAGGTGGTGGGGGTAATGGAGGAGAGGACGAGGGTATCACGGAGGGAACGATCCTTTCGGAATGCTGACAGGGGAAGGGAGGGGAAGATGCCTTTGCTCCATGACCTTCTGGTCAGTTATTCTCTGTGACCTTGTCCTATCAACACCTTCTCCTTTGTTATCTCTTGCCCCACCCCTGCTTAAAAATTGCTTAAAATCTTTTACATTTCTAATATTTGTCAGTTCTGAAGAAGGGTCACTGACCTGAAACATGAACTCTGCTTCTCTCTCCACAGATGCTGCCAGACCTGCTGATTATTTCCAGCATTTCTTGTTTTTATTTTATATTAGAGCAGAGATAAAACCAGGGATGCTGCTCTATATGGCTACCCAGTCATTAATTTAATGTACTAAGCTCCCAGGGAAACCTTGGATTTAATTCTTATGAAAGTTGCCTGCAGTTTATATATTTTTTTATTCGTTCATGGGATACGGGCGTCGCTGGCTAGGCCAGCATTTATTGCTCCTAGACCTCCCATTCTCTCTGTCAGTTGCTTTGAGTGCATGAGTGTCAATTCTCTACTCCCGCAATAGTTACTTGTTCCTTGATTTTTATATCAAAATTATTAATATGACCTCATACAAGTACATATGAAACTTTCTATATAGCTTTATTTTGTCCATTTTGAAACATGTGGCAAAATCAATTTTTAAATCATTTTTGGGATGCGAGCTTGGCTGGCATATTTATTACCCATCCCTAATTGCCCTCGAGAAGATGGTGGTGAGCCACCTTCTTGAACCGCTGCAGTCCATGAGGTGTAGTTACACTCACAGTGCTTTTTTTCCTGTAGCAGTTTGATTTGCTTTCTATGTCATTTCAGAGGCTAGATAAGAGTCAACCACATTGCTATGGATCTGGAGTCATGTGTAGACCAGACCAGGTAAGAATGGTAGATTTCCTCCCCTCAAGGACATTCATGAACCATATGGGCTTTTTTACAACAGTCCAGTAGCTTCATGATCATTATTATTTCAGATTTATTAACTGTATTTAAATTCCCCCAGTTGCCACGGTGGGATCTGAACTCATGTCTCCACAGCATTAGTCCAAACCTCTGGATTACTAGCCCAGTAACATTATCACTATGTTACCATACCCATATGCAGTGAATAGCACAAAATGCCACAACAGTATGCTTTAATGCAACTAGAGGCCATAAATCCAAGGTAATCACCAAACAAAATCAAATAGGGAAATCAGAAGAACATGCTTTACCCAGGGAGTGGTGAAAATGTTGAATTTGCAACCACAGGAAGTGGTTGAGACAAACAGTATAGATGCATTTAAGGGGAAGCAAGATAAGCATGAGAGAGAAGGTAATAGACGGTTATGCTAATAGAGTCCGATGAGGAACAGTGGGAGAAGGCTTGAGTGGAGCATAAATGCTGGCAAGAACTGGTTGGGCCAAATGATGCTATACATTCTATGTAGTTCTACGTACACTACTTCTCAAAAAACCTGTAGGAATTGATATCTCAATCACTGATTTTTCATTGATGAAGATATCGTGAATCAAGGATATTTAGTCCCTTGACAGTCAGCACTTACACTGATAGCCAATGAGCTATCTAATACCCGTGGATATCATAAAAATCAACAGTGTATTATATTCTATTATATTATATAACACTATGATATTATGTAATGGCACTGCTTTAATATACTTTGCATCCAATTGATTCACACAGAATTCACCTTCAAGATTCCATAACACAGCAAGCTCTCAAGCTTGGCCTTGACATGAGGGAAGGGATGAAAATCAGGAAAGGAAACTCTACATCACATTACCCTGGGGCTCTCCTCATACATCTGCTCATAGCGGGTTACCGAACAGCCTTGGCAGAGGTCCAGTATAAGTCACCTTGTCAGCCGCTGTGTGTTTCGTGGTCAGATGCAGTACTTCCAGACACAAGCAAGTTCTTTTGCTTTGCAAATTGACTCAACAACAATCTGGTTAATCACAACTTCAGAGAAACAGCTCTTCCTGGACACACCTTTCCCCTGCTCACAGCAGACAGCCTGTGGCCTCTCGGAGTCAAGATGTGAACATGTTTAATTATGAGCATTTTTACAGAGGTACTTACTACCAACAAGGTTGAGATTGCCTAAATACTTTTACATAAGAACCTAACAGATACAAAAAGAGAGGAAACTCTCTCCCTATTGGCTGGAATGGGGCACAAAACCCAGATGTGACCAAACATTTCCAATTTTTCTTAATAAATAATTTTTCCTT
This sequence comes from Heterodontus francisci, assembly GCF_036365525.1. Taxonomy (NCBI): domain Eukaryota; kingdom Metazoa; phylum Chordata; class Chondrichthyes; order Heterodontiformes; family Heterodontidae; genus Heterodontus; species Heterodontus francisci. Next base: position 95,582,784 of record NC_090380.1, on the reverse strand, counting down.
CAATTCTTCTCCCTTGCTGCTTCTCCTGAAATTTGTGACTCTTGCTAAAGTCCAGTTCTATGGATGATGAAAGCCCCCTGCCCAAGTGGGCATTCTGATGTGAGCCAAGAGAACAAGTGTCAGCATTCAACTATGGAGAGGAAGACAACAGGAAGAGTGAGGCATCAGAGCCAAGTGGGATCCCAGCCTTTAGAAATGAGAACACTGGTTAATATCTCCCCCATTCCCTTACTCAGCTCAACTGCAATGCTCTATTGTTGCCCCGGCTGAGTCTGGTAACGCAGAATGTTCCAAAGAGCAAATCTAACAACTGATTTGTTGTTTATTCGTTTGTGGGACTTGGCCAGCATTTATTGCTCTTCCCTAATTGCCTTTGAACTGAGTGGCTTGCTAGGCCATTTCAGAGGGCATTTAAGAGTCAACCACATTGCTATGGTTCTGGAGTCACATATAGGCAGACCAGGTAAGGACAGCAGATTTCCTTCGCTAAAGGACATTAGTGAACCAGTTGGGATTTTACAAGAATCAACAATGGTTTCATGGTCACCATTAGCCTAGCTTAATTAGATTAATTTACATGGTTTATTACCACAACATGGGAGCCAGTAGACTTATTTTTTAAAAACTAGGCACTTAATTTTCACAAGATATCTGTTGCCATTTCTTTTTCAGACTGCCTGACACATATAAAACACATCTCCATGTTTAAGAGTTCCCAATTAAAGGCTGCTGAGAAATCTACACCCATCTGTGCATTTTGTTGTCCAATATGGAACGCACAAGCTCTCCCAGTAAGACACTCTCCATGTACCCAAGTCCAGAGAGCTTAGGTACAGGTTGGCAAAGCAAAACTTAAGGACCCCAATGAGTGTAGTACTGCTGGATTTAACAAGTTAAAGACCCACAGCTTATCATAGCAAGACACTTAGAAGCTTCTCACTATCAGTCCAGCTATTACCATCCTACTCATTTGGCTCGCAGGGTTAACAGTAACAGATATACCCCTCCATATTTAATTCATGAGAAAGACTGGCTGTTCAATCAACAATAATGCCCTTGCAAACAGAAGCATGGGTTTTCAGCACTTGCGAGATAGACTTTCTGCAATCATCGTAGAAATACATAGTAGTTACAAGACATAAACAGTCAATTTGGCATCCACCTTGTTCCCATATTCCTTCAATCCCTTTTCCTTCATTCACCTATCCAAACTAATTTTGAATGTTAACATAGCTTCTGCCTAGGTCACTAACCCGAGAAGAAAATTCCACAGCCTCACCCGCTGTGTAAAGAGTTTCTCCTGCCCTCTGTTCTAAATCTTGTATCTACAGCTCTTCTTTCTTAACCCCTCATCACTTAAAGTTCATCAGCTATACCACAAATATCTGCCTTCAGAATGTTGAAAGGGCCTACACAGGGCAGCCTGCCTTATTCCAATCACCTTAATATTCTAAACATTCAAGCCCAATGTCACATACTAGGCCACCGCAACATCTGCTGCTTAACTAAGGTCCTCATGTCAGTGTCTTTGGCAAAGAGCTGTGTCAGTTCTGAGGCTGACTCCCATTCCAAGGTCCCAGATGAAGGTCTTCCTTCCTAAATGAGCACTTTGCTTCGGACTTCACCCTTGAAGATGATGCTCTACTGTTCAAATTCAATTATTTTAATAGCAAAACTAATAATATTAACACAGATGAACATGTATCTTCTGATAGAATTAAGAATCTGAAAATAGATAGAGTAGCCAGCCAGATGACGTCCCACCTCTCTGAAGATCCTCAGGTGGCTGTGTTATGTGAGCCCCTAGCCCATATTTTTAATAACTCACTGCACTTTAGGATAAATAAATCCCACCATTTCTAGAAAATTTTAACAATTAAAATGATCATTTTTCATATATAAAGTGCTCATGATAGATCTTCAACTTCAATCACCTGAAGTTTTGATGACTAAGATAATCAGAGGATCAGCCCTTCTTCTTAAGAAATGAATAAATATTGTGTCTCCAGGAAGTCTTGTATTATTTCTTGCTGCAAGCTTATCTATACTCTACCAAGAAGGCTACCTTACAATGATCATAAATCACACAGTGATTCCCTGTAGCAGCAGTTGTGAGGTAAGGGAGTGCCTTTAGCATCCACTTGATCAATACAAATATACAAAAAATGCTCATTTTCATGGTTATGTAACCTCAGAGAATCTCCTATTCACCCAGTCACTTAACATAGGATTGCAGTCCATTGCAGAATCCTTACAATATAAAACAGCAACCAGAAAATAACAAAAAGATTACAAAAATGTTAAATTTATGGTTCATGTTAGCTACTTACAGCACAAGAAGAAAACTGCTCAGGTCAAAAACAAAGTTGCATTCACATTTACATGATGAAGAAAGGCTTTTCCCTTCAAATCTGACACAAGCACTTTTGAGCAGTTGGAATCAAAGAAGAAATATTGATAAAGTGAGCCAATAAGAACTGTTGTCCAATGAACATCTGGCTGAAATGACATGTGTGAACATTAGAGTCGCCTGTGATCGTAGCCATGATCAAATCATTTGCCACATGTGAAATGGTTTTTTGGGCAAGGTGCCAGATGGTGACGAGCACCCATGGGGCCTTACCTCAAAAGCAGTCAGCACCAGAAGAGAGATGGGGAATTTAAGGGACAAAAAAAATATTAAAATGTGAAATGGGGGTTGCAGCAGTGGTAGGGGCAGGGAAGGTGGCACTGCTTAAAAGATAAAGCTTATGTAAGAAAGTACTTATGTTAATATTTTATGATAATGCAAAATCTAAGATGTAAGGATTTGCATTTCTTTGCACCTTATCTTTCAGAAATGCCTCAAATCACTTTACATATAATGAACTACTTTGAACTGCAGTGACCTAGCAGCAAGATCCACAATGTGATGAATGAGCAGGTATCTGTTGCTGTTGGATCAGGGAGGAATGTTGGTACGGACATTAGAAGAATTCCTTCTCTTCTTTGAATAGTGTAATGGACAGCATCTCTGACAATGTAGTACTCCCTTAGCATTGCACCGCAGTGTCAGTCTGGATCAAAGTCCTGCACTGGGACTTGAACTTAAACATCCTTGGGCATTCCCAAGCTTTCATTTCAGAAAAAAGTCATAATCCTGAATCTATTTTTCTTGTTAAACATCATTCAATAACCCAGGTCTAACTGAAGATTGTTTCCCAGACATACCTGTTCCTGTGCCCTAAGGATCATTGATATAGCCTCTACATCATATGGATTTTCTACAAGACGTTTCTGAGCTGTTGCTCTCTCACTCATTGTTGTAGAGATATCCACTGCCTAGAATACAAAATATTAATGTTACTACATTGAGTGACTGAATTGCTGCCCTTTTTCACTTTCTTTTGACAATTTTCGTCCTCTTTTCCTGAATGTCGACTCTTTGTCGGAGACAGCTCAGACTCCAGTACGTTGCCCAAGTAGCCAGTATTGAGGCATGAGCCTTGATAATGAGTGGGAGCACGCTAATCAATCCTGTCACCCAATGCCATCACACAGACACCCAAAAGGAGTTGCTAGACACAGACTAAGAGCAATAACCCTGGCCAATTATCTCAACCTTGACCAAAGACCACGAAAGCCAATTGTAGCAGTTCTTGCACTGCTCTGACTGAGATCAGCTAACTCAGCACAGATTGCTTGTTGAGCTTGGAACCTTGCTGGCTTTGTGGCTTGGCTACACACTGGATAAATTAGGTGAGCCACTGTCATGGGTAGAATTGCTGTTTAAGATGAAAAGCAGCCCTCCCATTTCAATTTTTTTCTTCAGACAGTGGTTAATGAAGCAAAATACAATATCAGTTAATTTTATCAGCAAATTAACAGATTTGTTACAAGATGTGCCTGAAAACTTAAAATTATAATAGATTTTAAATTTAAATTTCTACCAATATATGTAAATCTTTAAAAATATACATTTCTACATACAAATTATGCCAGATCTTTTGCACATTGTCCCAAAGTCCCTCAAGATCCATTTAAAAAATAACGAGCCCATCCCATATGTAGAATACAGTTACACCCAGCCTATAATTGTTAACGGCACAACTCTCACCTGAGTACAGACATCTGTAAAGACATCATCAGTAGTTTCTTCACTGTCTTTTTCCACAGGAACCCACTCACCATAAACATTTAGCACCTCTTTCTTCCTGTGCTGTGTGCCAGAGGAGACTGGGAACTCCTTAGTTAAAGCCACCTGGGTTTTTGCTGCTGGTTTCACTGTGGCATTCTGGTGATAAAGGAAGAATCAACATTTATTTAAAACATCATATAAAACTTTCCTCTTCTAAAAAGAGATGCATTGATGTTGATCATGTTATTACCTCTACCTCAGCATGGTCTACTAGAGAATCAGATCGTGGTCACAAAGTTCGTACTTTGCTGTCCTCCAAGGAGGAGGAAATGCTGCAATCGGTGAATTCACTATAATATTAAAAAATTACAAGGCAGGACTTCACATTTAATACAATATAATTATAAAAGAGTTCAGGTTTTCTAAATTAGAATAATCACATGATCATAAAATCATAAGAAATAAGAGTAGGCCATTCAGCCCCTCGAGCCTGCTCCGCCATTCAATAAGATCACGGCTGATCTGATTGTCGCCTTAAATCCACTTTTCTGCCTGCCCCAACATGATGGTGAATGTCCAATAACAGAATAATTTAAGTTGTCAAACTCTGGTTTTATAGTCATAAAACTGAAATCTTTAAGGGTGGAATGTACCTTTTTGAATAAAATTTATTAGCATATTATTCCATTTCTATTCCTCAACATATCAATCAAAAATGCCAGATGTTGAATGAATGAATGTCTGTTTGACAGAACTAAAAAAAATCCCCAAAATATAACAAAGAAAGCACAAAATGTGAGTTCTATTCTATATTTACAGAAGATATTTAGTTTACAAATGAAAATTAGTGTCCAGTGTGCATAGAGCATGAGTGTTTAAACTTTTAGTTTTTGTAGGCAACTTAGTTGCAAATTTTACAGTTCTGTCAGCCACGGATAAAGAATTATAAAACACCAATTTCAAAGAATACACAAAAATGCACTACTCCAAGAAAATGACAGATTTATTTTGTCACAAACACATAAAAGCATTCTCTCTCCCATAAATTGGCCAGAATTTGCTATATAAGTAACAGTGAGGCTAAAGGCACTCACCAATATTTATGTGCAACTTCAGGTAAGTATAGATGCCCAGTTAAACACAAAAATCCAGAAGTTGGTGTCCCAGATTTGCCGCTCCTCCGTAAACAGTGTGAAAGCAGCATCTTGCCATCTGGATCCTCATTCAAATGTATTGAATGGCAAGAAGTTCCTGTACTTGCGTTGTAGATATGGACTAAACTCAACACAGAAAGTTAGGACTCACCTATTTCAGTCTAAGCCTTTTTAATGATGTGTGCTAAATCTTAATTACTGCCAAAAACTCACTGGCATTGAAAATTTACTTTTACAAATGTGGAGTCTCATTAACTTCATCTTTTAATTGTTATAGCTTTTTCAAAATGTAATTTACTTTTTTCTACTTTTTCTTTTTCTCTCTCAATTCAGTCTTTCTTTCCCTCTCTTTATTTTGCTTTCTGTACCTGATTTGACATTGAATTCATTATTCCAACTATTCTAACTCTCTGATTCTATCTTACACTTCCCGGTTTAAACTCTGCGCTGCTCATTAATAATTAGTAAGTTTGCTTGGTTAAGGAGATACATAGCTGCTTGCCCTGTTTACAAAAATTCCCAGATGCCCTGTAGAGATTATGGTGCCAATTCCGTCTCCCACTAACAAAACCTTGCCATGCAAAAACTCTGAGAAATTATACAGCCAAGGGTGAGTCTAACAAATGGCAGGCACCTACGGTAAATTCTGGTCCATTGTTTGAAAAAACATGAGCAAGTTGAAAAAACATTCATGTATGAAACTTTCATAAAAACATCAGAAATAGGAGCAGGAGTAGGCCATATAGCCCCTTGAGCCTGCTCTGCCATTCAACAATCTTCTACCTTTCCAATCCTACTCAAAACACAAAATATTCCATATATGCTATGTTCTTTGCGGAGTTTTGATCTTCTAATTTATGTGATTAAAAGGGGAATGCTAAGGGTTGGTTTCATCACTGACATAATGCCTATTCAGTTTCCTCCTCTGAGTCCTCTGCATTATATTCATTTCAGTATCCATTGATTATGATTGGATGAAGTCAAATTAATTCCCCCTTCGGCGCCCTCTAAAATTATTAACCAAAACTTGGGTTAGAATAATCTAAACCAAGGGAAGAAATGTATTACAGGACTTATTCTTTCCTTTACAATGGGTAACTGAACAGAAGCAATGCTGGAAGCTGTTATTTATATTTGCTATGAATTCTCATCATTCTGGGTTTTATTAGGCAACAAGTGCTGGCCTTGCCAGCAGATCCCACATCCCTTCAAAGAATAAAACAAAGGCAAGACTATCTTTGGGAACCAAAATGATTGAAGTGTGGGTGTTAATATAGTATTTAACAGCTGGTTTACATTGCTGGGTTTGTTGAAGTTTGTGAAATTAATGTTCATTTTCTGTATCTCATTCAAGTTGAATTGTACTTACAACCAGACACATCTGTTTTAATACATAACTTTAGTTTATCAATATAAATAATAAATCCTTTAAAAAATTATACAGGCATCATGTATTCCATTCTTAAAGGAAGTTAATCAGAGCTGTATGAAAGACAACCTTTCCTATCCCATTACGGCGATAATATGGGGGTTTTGCAAAGTCGGTCCCACACTTTGCCTCTTCCCAACTCCAAGGTATTGAGTGTTGGCTGTACGTCTTTCCCGGGGGAGGTGTATGGGGTAGGAGGGGTGTAGAGTAATGGGAATGTACGATCAAGGAAACCATAAATGATACATCTCCAGCAGGTAACTTTTGCACAGCTTCTGGTGGCCAAGAACTTGCATTTGTATATCACCTTTAATATAGTAAAATGTCACAAAATGCTTCACAGGTGCATTATCAAAGAATATGTGACACCAAACCACATAAGATATTAAGGCAGGTAATCAAAAGCTTGGTCAAAGAGGTAGGTTTTAGTCATCTTAAAGAAACAGGTAGAAAGGTGGGAGCAGTTTAAGGAGAGATTTCCAGCACTTATAGCCGAAACAGCTGAAAGCCAATGATGGAGCGATAAAAACTGGGGGTGTGGAAGAAGCCAGGATTGGCCAGGAGTAGAGATCTAGGAGGGTTGTAGGGCTGGAGGAGGTTACAGAGATAGGGAGGGCCGTGTTCATGGGCGAATTTGAAAACAAGGATGAGAATTTTTAAATCAAGCTATGCTGGACCAGGAGCCAATGTAAGGGTGATGTGTGAACGGGACTTGGTGTGAGTTAGGATATGGCAGCAGAGGTTTGGATGAGCTCAAGTTTACAGAAGGTGAAAGGTGGAAGGTTAGCCAGGAGAGCAGTGGAATAGTTAAGTCTAAATAAGGGTTTCAGCAGCAAATCAGCTAAGGCAGTGGCAGAGATATAGGTGGAAGTAGGTGGTTCTGGTGATGGAGAGGATTATGGCCAGCCAAGAAAGAAAGCATTAGCATTTATACGATGCCTTTCCTGGCCTTATGACATCTCATAAGTGCTCCATACGTTTGAGTGTTTTCTTAAGTAAAAGCAGCAGCCAATTTGTACACAAGTATTGCAAGGTCCAACACACAGTAAACAACAACTTGTATTTATACAGCACCTTTAATGCAAGTCCCAAGGCACTTCACAGAGGTATTATAAAACAAAACAGGACACCAACCCACATAATACAAATATTAGGTCAGATGGTCAAAAGCTTAGCCAAAGAGGTAGGTTTTAAAGGAGGAAAGCAAGGTAGAGAGGCGGAGAGGTTTAGGGAAGGAATTCAAGAGCTTAGGGCCAAGGCAGCTGAAGGCATGGCTACCACTGGTGCAGTGATTAAAATCAGGGATGCTGAAGTGACCAGAATTGGAGGAGCATGGATATCGCAGTAGATTACAAAAGTTGGGAGGGGTCAGGCTATAGAGGTATTTGAAAACAAGGATGAGATTTTTAAAATTGATGCATTGCTTAACCTGGAGCCAGTGTAGGTCTGTGAGCACAAGGGTGATGGAGTCGAGAGAAGTGGTGGTGAGATAAAGCTGGGTTTCGTCAGCATACATGCGGAAACTGACACTGTGTTTTTGGACAATGTTGCCGAGGGGCAGCATGTAGATGAGAAATAGGAGGGAGCCAAGGATAAATCCTCAGGGGACAACAGAAGTAACGATGCGGGAGGGGAAGAGAAGCCATTGATGGCGATTCTATAAATTACGTAAGTCTAATTAATCGGTTTGATTGTATTCACTGAGGGATGAATGATGGCCGGGAAACAGGAGTTTTCCCCTGCTCTTCTTCATAGTATCATGGGATCTTTTCCATTCACCTGAACATACTGGATCTCAATTTAATGTCTCATTCAAAAAGGAAACATCCAACAATAAAGGATTCTCAGCAGCCGTCACTTAGCACTTGATGCACTAAATTTAACCTGCCATTTTTCTACTAATATACATATTTTACTCAACTCATCCTGTAATTTCTGGGTTGACTTCTTTAATTTCATTTCCCCCGCTAGTGTGGAATCATTTGCAAATATGAATAAAAAGCATTATTTCTGAATCAAAATCATTGAAATAAATTAGTTACGAAGATAGCCTCCCAGTTCAATTCTCAGTCCAAGCTGAGTTAGTTGAGCTCAACATGGAGACAGTTTTGTTGTGTGTCTAGTAGTGCTTACAGTCACATTTTTCACTTAACAATTGACAGTGTGGTTACCAGATTTTATTGCAATAGTTATCAGTCAAATAATGAACCCATTTTACATATAATTTTCAGCAATATTGACTTGTACTAAATAAAAACATGCAACTAGAAGCTTTCAGTGAAAAAAAGTGGTCAAACACAGAATGACTGAAAGTTTGTTCTGGATCTATGCACACAAATATCTGCTAAATTATTACAACCAATGTTCTAACCGGTGACTAAATACATCCATAGGGCTCCGTAGCCATATAACTGAGGTAGGTCTTAGGTTCAATCCGTGGTTTGTACTGAAATAATCTCAGACAGGGCAGGAGTTGAAGGACTACATTTCATTTTAGCATCTTGAGGCAAGAAAGAAGTATTTATTTTAACAAAGGTTCCTAACCTGATCCTGATTCAGCGAGTCCCTCCCGAATAATGTACTTGTATGAATGTTAGGTGAAATTGGGATCAAGTTTTCCACAGATGCCCTCCAAAAACAAAGCACTAGTTTCAAAATTGTTTCTGTGTGTTGGTACAAATTACATTCATGATCAGATGACAGTATGTGATTATAGTAAACAGTATTAAAATCTTTTTAATAGGAAACAGAAGTTGCAAAGTGCACTTGGTTGACCACAATGTATTTCAGTTGCTGTGCCTCGAAATGTTTTAGAACCAAAAACTGCATCTTGCTTGGTTCAGTATCAGGAGTGTAGCTTATCAACAGACCAATAATTAAACTTGAAAACTATGATTCATTTAAAGTCATTAATACTTTGCTATTTTTTGTACTGTTCTCCCCTTCACCCTGAAGAGATTGATACCTGCTGATGTATGGTTCCATGGATGCTAAGCATCGTCCAGTTCATAACCCAAGTGCCCATTTACCAAGTGAGATGTCAGGTGAACTTCTGCTAAAATTCAAATTAGACAGTCTTTAGTGATTTATATAGCTTAAACTGTAACCAACCCACCACCCCTCCCCCCACCCGGCCAAAAAAATCTTACTGCTGCTTTTGCCAAATGCACAAGGCAAGACAAAATGCAAGAACTTCTCAAGTGGGAGATTAATTTTTAAAATTGATTGTACGAAACACTCTGTATAAAGTAGGGTCTGGTTCCAAAACACAAAGTGAGAGGCAAAACTATATAATTTGTGTCCAAACATTTGGATGAGATTCTTCCAGCAATAATAATGAAGACTCTTCCTAAGAGCTTAAATTTGTGGCAAATAGTCTTTAATGACTGACAGTGAAGACGTATACAAAATTTGACTATATCCTTCAGGTTGCATAACAAAATAACCCAGGCTCTGATGATTCAGTTGGTAAGAACATTACCTGATGTGGCATTCAGTCACATAGAGCAAGATGTCCCAGGTTCAATCTCTAGTTGCTACAGTTATTTAATCTCAGCCAGAATTGCAGAAGGGGTGTAATAATTGGCATCGATGCCTTGTCCCCACCTAAGTTGGGGCCCACTACTGATCATTATCCAATACACCTGCCACAAATCACTCTGTGAACAGCATCAGACTTCTGTTTGCCTCTTCCCCCAAATCAAATAGCCTGACAATGTCTCATCTCATATATGAAGAATGTGTAGCCATGCCCCAATAGGAGTTAGTGTTTTGAGGTGAGGACAGGAGGGGAGAGAAGAAACAGCAATTTTTAAAAAACTTAGAATAATGAAAAATACTGGGACAAGTGTTCTGTAGGGATTTCTATGGCGCTGGAAACCATTTTTCAAAGGAACTCAATCTCACTTATAGAACGTACACAATGAAAGTGTGTCAGCATAGCCACTTTTCAAAATGAATGATCAAAAGCAACATCAATGATTGAACTGTAGCAGCATAAAAAAAATCAATAGTACACTTAAAAAAGAAAACAGGGAACAAAACATATTTGAAAATTCTGTCTTCACTCTAAACCATTTCAAGAAGTGGAATTATAGCAGGTAAAGGAAATGAGAAGAAAAAGTGGTTTAAAAACATCTTCATGCTCTCTGATAGCTGAGTGTATAAATACACTACATAGTGTGATATTAAAAGCCATACAGACCAAGGTAGTCCCAAGTTAATATAGAATAGAATCATAGAGTGATACAGCACAGGAGGCGGTCATCCGGCCTATCATGCCTGTGCCGGAACTTTGGTAGAGGTAGTCAATTAATCCCACTCGCACTGTACTGAACTCAGCAAACAATTAGCATCAATTTTCTTGTGTTAGGGAAAGAGAGCAGGAAAAAAATCTGTGTTCCCATTCTTGATTGCCACATCTGTTGGAAGTGTGCGTGCATGGACATAAAAAGGCAGGAATTGAGCTTATCTGTTGATGTTTCTCATATTCAAGATGGCCACCAATATTCAGACATATGAAGGTTCTTGCATAGGCTAGCAGTAAGAATTGAACCCCACTACAGGCCACCATCTTTCGGAGAGGTGTAAAGAGAGAGAATGAAAAGAAAATAAGTAACTCCAAACCAATAAGATTTTGTTAACTTTCAGTGAAGGCAAATAAATTGCAAAAGCAGTAAAAGTGGTGAGGTTAAAAAATGAGGGAATGTCATTAAAAAGTTAATGGTTTAGTCTGGGCAAAAATAAAACAATATCCATCACTTATTCCAGATGATTCAATGGATAAATATACTATACAGTGTGGTATTTGGTCATATAGACATGGTTTACTATCATTATCAGGTTTGATCTGTGCTCTAAGCTGCAGCAAAATTGGCATTAGCATCCCTAGGTTAGGTAGGAGAGAAAAATCCAGCCAGGTTACTAAGCAGTGATCCACACTGGAACGTGAGGATTTGCCTCAGTTGTGATGTTCTCCAATAGTATAGTTTAAATCTTTTCATGGCCTTGCCCCATTTTCTCTGTAATCTCCTCCCACAACTATCCCTGAACTCTCTGCTTATTTGGCTTGCTGCCTGTGCATCTATCCTCCACCCACACACTAACCCCTCCTTCAGACTACCATTGGCAACCGTGTCTTCAGTTACCGAAGCCCAAGCTCTGGATTTCCTTCCCTAAACCTCTCTGCCTTTTAGCTCTTTGTCTTCCTCTTCTCCTTTAAGACTCTCCTCTAAATGTATCTCTTTGGCTAAGCTTTTAGCCACCCCTCCCAATATCTTTGTTGTTTCGGCATCCATTTTTTGATTATGCCTCTGGGACATTATGTGCCTGGGAACATTTTTCTACATTAAAAGTACTATATTAATGCAAATCATTGTTGTACTTCACCAACAATCAATAGCTAGATTCACATATAAAGTACAACTGCTATTTGCAAACTGTTGGTAAATTCAAGAAGCTGAATAGTTATTTGACATGTGTGAGATAGAGTGGTGGATACCTTCCGAACTTTAGGACTGGCCTGTTGGATGAGAATGGTCTTTTCCAGCCTCATAAATTCTTATGTACCTATGATTGCTGGCTTGTGGAACCTTGCACCAGCCTGGAACAGCACCTTCGTAGAGGTGGAGTCAGGGGGAGTAAGAAAATTAAAAGAACTATAATCACAAAATATTAGTGTAATAATTTTATTACAGAGATGACAGCTCAAATGACAAGTTCTGAAATGAAAGACGCACACAAAATTAAAACTAGCAGTGTCAAACAATAGATAAAAATGTATTACATACTGATGAATATCCTAAAATGAAATCTTTTCCTCCAGCAGCAAGATAAAAAGCCAGACACATATCGAGAAGCTACAAACCAGATCATGTACTGTTCCTGGCTGAAGTAGCACACAAGTCTTTTTCAGGATCATGAAATTGCCTCTTCTGACGTTAGCTGAATTGCAATGCCAAAGTCTGCATCAACATTAGTGGACAAAACAGTCTGTGACAAATAAGGAGGAATCTGCACCTATCCATCTTGGGAAGCTTGGGGCAACTTCCAACTGCTGTGATGTTTGGAATAAGCTACTTCTACTTATCCCAGTCTAATGGGAAGTGACGAATAAGCAACTGTAGAAGGGCTCAGTTTTAGACGTTTATTCAACCTTGAGGAAAACATGCCTGAAGTAGTCGATCCACTGCTTCATCAAAACAGAGTGAGTACTTTCAGAAAAGGAAAGAAGTAAATAATGGGCATCTGGTGCTTCAAGTAGAATTCTCTGAAACTATACAACCCAGTACCAAATGAATTTCAATGTGCTCACTGGAACCAAGCTTGGACCACAATCTTCAATGCTGTAGACAGAGCACCTGCAAAAGGTTTCTACTGTGGGTAGCTGGATAATGGTTTAAATACTGGATTCTGGGGGGATGGCAGAAAAACATATTAAGAAACAATTTTGATTCAAGATTACACGTTTTTATCCCCCCCTCCAATATTCTCCCTATCTCTCCTGAAGATACAAACTTAGAGAGGTACAGTTCCAAAGGTACTTTCAGCCCCAATATACCAGTCTGAAGTGACCATTCTACCCATGTAGCCAGGACAAGGAATGACGGCAGGTTTTTCCAACAATACAACCTGTCCTAAACAATATTCAAGCAGGACCAACCTTCCAGGAGTCACTGGACAGTGATCAAGAAGAAGAACTGACCCTTTTTTTTCCTTCCCTGTTCCATTGGCTCCAAAGCTTAACATATTGCAGCTACTGCCATTCCAGCTGAGATCAGCTAGTTTACCATGGACTGGAAAACAGCCTGGCTCTTCCTGGTCCGTATGGCTCATTAATAGATCCTTCAATTAACCGCTTTTCTAATCCTAAAAAGATCTGTCAATAAATATTTGAGTTATTTTTTAAAGTCTCCCATTAATCAGTCAATCAGAGGGATAAAAGTAAAACACTACATGGTATTAGTATAAATCAGGGTTGTCCAACCTTTTCGCGTTGGGGACCACATTACAATTTTTGTCTTATATGGGGAGGCAGGTGAGACAATTTCGGAAAGATTTTAATTTATTTATTGATACAGCACTGAAACAGGCCCTTCGGCCCACCGAGTCTGTGCCGACCATCAACCACCCATTTATACTAATCCTACATTAATCCCATATTCCTACCACATCCCCGCCTCTTACTCAATTCCCCTACCACCTACCTATACTAGGAGCAATTTATAACGGCCAATTTACCTATCAGCCTCCAAGTCTTTGGCTGTGGGAGGGAAACCGGAGCACCCCGGCGAAAACCCACGCGGTCACAGGAGAACTTGCAAACTCCGCACAGGCAGTACCCAGAATTGAATCCGGGTCGCTGGAGCTGTGAGGCTGCGGTGCTAACCACTGCGTCACTGTGCCGCAGGTATTAAAAAGTTATCTTACTATTAATCAAAATAATAACAAATGTGCATTTTTGTGAAGAAGCTAAATGAGAAGAATAATTTATTGACTTACTTTCTCATCACTATGTTGGACACTGATTTAGTGCGATACCTGGCATTGTTTCCCTTGCACAAGTAGCCAATGTCTGCCCCACACACTTCTTGTAGCAATGTGGAGTATTCCAGATAGTTATCCATCTGTCAGGAGTGATCTTGATCTCTCTCTCTCCCTGTGTCCACCCCCTCTCTCTACCCCGCTCTCTTTTGTCCCCCCTTTCTCTCTCGTGCCACACCCTCTCTCTTCTACCCCCCTCTGTCCACACCCCACTCTCTCTCCTCACTGTCCACTCCCCTCTCTCTCCGCCCCCTCTCGCTCTCCCTCTCCGTCCGCACCCTCTCTCTCCCACTTTTTGTCCGCCCCTCCCCCCCCCTCTCTGTCCACCACTCCCTCTCTCTCCTTCCTCTGTCCACCCCCTCTCTCTCTCTGTCCGCGCACACCCCCCACCCCCCGTCCACCCGCCCCCTCTCTGTCTGCCCATCTCTCTCTGTCTCTTGTCTCTCTGTCTGCCCCTTCTCTCTCTGTTCCCCCCTCCCTCCCTTGCTGCTCCCCCCCTCTCGCTCTTTGTTTTCCCTCTCTTGCTCTTTGTTTCCCCTCGCTTGATTTTTTCCCCCCTTCTCTCTCTTGGTTTCCCCCCCTCTCTCTCTCTCTCTCTCTCTCTGGTTCCCCCCCTCTCTCTCTCTCTGGTTCCCCCCTCTCACTCTCTCTCTGGTCTCCCCCCCACTCCTCTCTCTCTCTCTGGTTCCCCCCCACTCCCTCTCTCTCTCTGGTTTCCCCCCCCCCCCTCTCTCTGGTCCCCCTCTCTCTCTCTCTCTGGTTCCCCCCCCCCTCTCTCTCTCTCTGGTTCCCCCCCCCTCTCTCTCTCTCTCTGGTTTCCCCCCCCCTCTCTCTCTCTCTCTGGTTTCCCCCCCTCTCTCTCTCTGGTTTCCCCCCCCCTCTCTCTCTCTCTATGGTTTCCCCCCCCCCTCTCTCTCTCTCTATGGTTCCCCCCCCCCTCTCTCTCTCTCTCTCACTGGTTCCCCCCCCCTCTCTCTCTCTCTCTCACTGGTTCCCCCCCCCCCCCGCCCCTCTCTCTCTGGTTCCCCCCCCTCTCTCTCTCTCGGTTTCCCTCCCCCCTCTCTCTCTCTGGTTTCCCCCCCTCTCTCTCTCTGGTTTCCCCCCCTCTCTCTCTCTCTCTGGTTTCCCCCCCCCCCCTCTCTCTCTCTCTGGTTTCCCCCCCCCCCTCTCTCTCTCTCTGGTTTCCCCCCCCCCCTCTCTCTCTCTGGTTCCCCCCCCCCCTCTCTCTCTCTGGTTTCCCCCCCCCCCTCTCTCTCTCTGGTTTCCCCCCCCCCCTCTCTCTCTCTGGTTCCCCCCCCCCATCTCTCTCTCTGGTTTCCCCCCCCCTCTCTCTCTCTCTGGTTTCCCCCCCCTCTCTCTCTCTGGTTTCCCCTCCCTCTCTCTCTCTGGTTTCCCCCCCCTCTCCTCTCTCTCTCTGGTTCCCCCCCCTCTCTCCTCTCTCTCTCTCTGGTTCCCCCCCCTCTCTCCTCTCTCTCTCTGGTTCCCCCCCTCTCTCTCTCTCTCTCTGGTTCCCCCCCTCTCTCTCTCTCTCTCTGGTTCCCCCCACCCCCTTCTCTCTCTCTGGTTCCCCCCCCCCCCCCCCCTCTCTCTCTCTCTCTCTCTGGTTTCCCCCCCTCTCGCTCTCTGGTTTCCCCCCCCTCTCTCTCTTTGATTTTGCGCACCCCCCCCCCCCTCCCCCGGTTCCCCCTTCTCTCTCTCTGTTTCTCCCTTCTCTCTCTCTGTTTCCCCTCCTCTCTCTCTCTCTGTTCCTCCCCTCTCTCTCTCTCTCTCTGTTCCTCCCCTCTTTGTTTCCTCCCTCCTCTCTGTCTCCCCTTCTCTGACAGTTGCAGGGAGCAGGAACATTCAGCACAGCAGCTTTGTAGTTGGGCAGTTTGTTTAAAAACATCACGCTGATTTTCACAGCCGACAGCTGCTGAAGCAGGGATGAGCTTCCCAACTTCAGACAGATTTGGGGTTTTCCACCTATTTTTTAAAAGCCCACCGGAAAACCCCGAATCTGTACGAAGTTGGGAAGCACATTACTGCTTCAGCAGCTGCGAAACTGACAGCACGATGTTTTTAGAAAGGCCGGTCTGCAAGAAGAAGGCAATGGGAAATTTCCCATCTCCAGTCACGGACCCCCTGGTGAGGATGAGGAACGGCCCGGTACAGTTTACATCCGCAGACCAGATGGAAACCTTTGGCGGGGCCGGATCCTGGCCCATGGGCCGTATGTTGGACAACTCTGGTCTGAAGTGACATACAGCATAGAACTCAGATCTGTCTGAAATCTGAGCAGCCTTAATCAGGATTATCAGTGTCTGCTCAGCTGGACTCCAATCTGTGCTGCCAAGTGTGGGTGGGGAAAAACATAGCTATTAAGGACTGCTAACAGCAAATAGTAGAACGGCACATGCAACTAGCAAACCTTCGTAGTTGAGTGAGAATATGTTAGGGAGACTCACAAAGGGGCCCCACCCCTGACTGCTCACAGAAGGGAGCAGTGGGGTGTAGGGGGGAAGGGGAAGAGAGGAAACAGTGGAAGATCATGAACAAAAATCAACTTAATATCATAAAACATTTCAAAGTTGAAGATATTTTGCGAATAAAGTTAAAACATTT